>NW_020172632.1:2603986-2637051 GCF_003031525.2 Neophocaena asiaeorientalis asiaeorientalis | reverse complement strand
AAAAAGGGGGGAAGTTCCCTTTTTTAAAAAAAAAAAAAAAAAAAAAAAAAACATGAAAACGATAGGAAAAAATAAAACACAACACAAATAATTTTTTTAAATGTGGTGAAATAAAATGCAATGCAGTTTAAAGCAGTTGATAGAGTGTGAGAAAAGAGAGTACATTTTGCCATGATGCAAAGAATATTCTTCAAATGGTCTGTGGGTTATGACATTGGACCCACAAAAAAAGAAGTGCTATCCAAATATACTATCTGGTCCTGCAGTGAACTATTTTGCTGGTGTTGGTTGATTAATATTCAACTTTCAGACAGAGCATGGAATTTGTAATTATATTTATAGAAAATTATATAAAAGTAGAAGAATGTAAAACTCTTAACAGTTTGGTAGTAAGGATTTAGTTCATGCAAGAGGGAAGGTGGTGAAGTGGATTAAAGAATGAGGGAAGTGTATGGACAGTAACATCTTCACGTGACAGGGAAGAAAGTTTAGAAGGAGACTAGTGTTAAGAAAAAAAGAAATATAAATATGTGTTTATTATTTTAGTTTATAAAACTATCCTATAATTATAAAAAATATTGGCAAAGAGAGGTATATGTGAGCTAAAGCCTAATCTTTTACAGAAGGGTATCACAATATATCTCCTAAATTGATAAGCTAAGAAATTGCGATATATACATACTATTTAGAGATATGGAGGATGTAGTCTAGAAGAACTAAAGTCAGGAATGGTTAAAAGAGGACTGGGACCAGGGATGGAGAAGAGTGGAGGTGTACATCAATATTTTTAAACTATGTGCATGTGTATGGTTAAAAGAAAAAAGTAGTATAGGGATTTGTCTGAAGTCATTTTAATGCTCTGTGATACTGATGCCATTTTGTAGCATGAACTTAAGTGAATCTGGAGATGCTTTGTTTTGAGTTTTTTAAACAGCTCTTTTATATGAGAAAGTGTTATCTGTACCTAATCAGAAAATGGTTGAGGGCTTCCAAAATTGACAGTTTTCTTGAATGACAAAGATGAGAAAAATGGGCCTCATAGTGATTGCTCTTGTTAGAGGTAGTTTCCCTCATTTGAACTATTTTGCCACTTTACATCTCTACTAGGATACTAAGTATCTGTCTAATATAGTTACTATACAGATAAACATTTTAACTCCCTAATTACTGCTAGGCTAGATTTAGTACATAAAAGCGGGGCATCCTTTTCATATTGTGTTTACATATTATGTCATGTCTTCAAAAGGCACAATGCTTTTCATGTAGTAATGTCTTCCTTTTTAGAAATATTTAACAAATATGTGGGCACCTTTTATTTTCTAGGCAGCATACTAGACTCAATGTATAGAGGTAAATAGAACAGATATAGCCCTTGCCCTCAGGGAAGTTGCATTCTAGCTGGGGAGGCAGATAATAAGCCGGTAAAACAATTTTCATACGTGGGTATTAGTTGGCTGTTACTGCTAAACAACCACCCCCAAAATTTAGTAGCTTAAAACAACAACCTTAATTTTTCTTCACAAGCCTTCAGGTTGACTAGGTGGTACTTCTTATCTGGGCTGGGGTTGACCAGTCTTGCCTGAGCACACTTTTGTGTCTGGGGCAGCTTGACTCTGCTTTGTGTGGTTTCTAATTTTCCAGCACCTAGCTGGGACTTGTTTTCATGATAAAGGAAGGGGAGCAACAGAGGAAGGAGAAGTGTAAAAGTGCGTTTTCAAGCTTCTGTTTATATCACGTCTCTAAAGGAAGCCACATGGGTGAGAGTATGAGTGCATGGCAAAAAGCAAGAATATATAGGGAGACCACTAACAGGGGTCAATAATCCAATCAACCCAATCCCACAATACAAAATACATGGAGAAAAGTGCTATGCACGTGCTCCAATATAGGAAGGGTATAGGTAGTCGGGAAGGCCTGTCTGAGTTAAGAATGAATGCACAAAAATTCTCCAATCGAAACTAGAAAATATAATTAAATAAGAGCAATTCTGTTAGTTGGCTCTATTTTGGGGGCCTTTTCCAAAATGAAGCCTATTTGTCTCCACTAATGTGTCTCACAGAAGGAGCTGGTGACATAAGCAGGAGACTGAGCTGAGCCCAAGCATGTCATCTCTACAGACAGATTCCAGCCAGTTCTATTAAACGGCCACAACTGGTACCCCTTACCTTGCCTTTCAATGCACGCATTAGGAAGACGGTACAGACCTGTTTACAAAAGAAACAAAAGTCAAAAAGGTTTCCATGGCTTTGCTTTGTTGTTATAGTATTGGGTTGACCAAAAATTTCATTTGGGTTTTTCCGTAAGATGTTAGGGAAAAACCCGGATGAACTTTTTGGCCAACCCAATATGTTTTTGTAGGACTTGCAGCAGCAGTAGTAACAGTTAATTGTCTTCGTAGTAATAGTAACAATAATAGAAGCTATCAGGCAGTGAGCACCAAATATGTGCAGAAACCATGCTAGGCATCATACACAAAATATTACTAATCCTTGCATTGATCCTGTAAGGCAGGTATTATCTTTGTTTTACAGGTTTAGAGAGGTAAAGTCTTGCTCAAAATATCACCGCTTGTAAATGTTAGAGCTAGGATTGAAGCTTGGTCTCTTTGATTCCAACGTCCATGATATTTCCACTATGGTAAATGGTAAGATAGGAGTGTGCAATCCTCAGGAGTCTGGATCTCGGCTCTGCAGGCTAAGAGGAAGCACTAAATAGGCAGAACATTTCTTGCGCATTATGTCAGGTCACCTGCTGTGGAACTTCAGTGGTTACTCTCTGGCCATTTTCTTAGTATTGACCTGATGTAGACAGGCCTTTGGGGAATCTTTTATACTTGCCCTGAATTTACACCATTTATGCAAAATGATAAATTCCAGAAATGTTTCACTGCATGTAAATTAGCACTTTTCCAAGTAGCAATAGAATGGTACAGAATTTGTATGAGTTTTTATTATAAAATAGAATTTCATTATACCCAACACTATTGTATTTAAGGCCAGAGTTGCAATTAAGTTTGTAACTGCCATTGGTTTTGCCCACGCAAAAGGTATTCTTAATATTTTATCTTATTTTCTGTAACCATTATAAAATCAAATATGTAAATATGCTTCAGAGTAGTAATTGCATTTCAAATTCGAATTTGTTTTATACAGTTATTTAATCTGAGTTTCATTAAAAAAGAATAGTTTCTGTAGCAACTACCACAGCTTTTGATATCTTTGGAATCTCTGAGATATGGAACATTTTAATTAAAAAACAAATGTACTCAGTATATCACATAGACTTCTGTACAGGTTTAAATGTTTAAGCAAAACATTTCTTGTATATTTACTTTTCCTAGTTTTTATCAAGTTTATTTATTTTCTACTCCAGTATTTTTTCCCTTAAAAATTTAAACCATATGTATTTAAAAAAAAATGTCAAAAGAATTCAATGAGGAGGTGGATGTTGGAGAGGATAGTAGGAGTAAGTGTGAACTCCCTTCTGAATGAACTCCATCATAACACATGTTACTTCCTTCTAGGAGTAAACCTATTAATCTCTTTGGAGATATCTTATTAGTGTCATAAAAGCCGTTTCTAGAAAAAGATGATGATATATCAGCATTATGAAAACCAAAATTAAAAGAAATGGAATGCTAGATCATCAGTACCAGATTTCTGTTCCAAGACTGATTTTAGTACTTTGATTTAAAAAAATTCAATGCTAAGTAATGTGTATTGCTCTTGCCACTTATCAGCTGAAGAGTTTATTTTCACACTTGAAAATAAATATTGCTTTCTGAAATCTATTCTTTAAAGTTCTCTTAAATGTGGCTTCATTTATGTTATTGGATTTGTCCAAGTTATACCTTTACATCGTTGCTAAACATTATTTTTAAAGCTCGTTTCCTCCATTTATTTGTATTTAGTTATTATGATCTTTTAAAAATCACTTGGTTTCAGTATACATATTTATATATTAATATTTTATCATAAACCAATATCTTTTTTTCTTACAATTCTGTTTCTCCTCATTGAGCTTCCTCTAACTTGTCTACATGTTTCTGGTGCTATGGAGCACTAAATTAAAAGCAATGAAACTTTTTTTATGTGTCTTAGTTCTCCTGTCTAATATTCGTTTTAAGAGTCCAAGGAAATGTCCAAAATGTGTTTTAAAGGGTCTGCCCTACATGCCTTTATAAGACATATTCTTGCAAGTAATAGAAAGAAGTCAAAAACTTTTGATACCATAACAATACTTACTTATAAGAAAATTGTCTTTCTTCCTTGAATAGTTTTCCACTCATTTTTTTTGTGTTCCCACAAATAAATAATAACCATTACTCTGCAGATTTTTTGGTATCTCTTGCTCCTGTCTTCCAATTCCTTCAGATCCGCAGTACACTGAAAATTTAATAAAATGATGTTAGTTTGCATTAAAAGTTTGCATTAAAAAATCTGCATCCTATGCAGGTATCTTTTGTAATAATCTTAGGGTTGCAAGATGTAAATGTAGATAATTGAGATAGACCATAGATAGATAGGTAGATAGATAGATAGATAGATGTATAGAGAGTTCAAGACTACTATTTTAAAACATTCTAATATCCGCATATATATACTCTAAACCAGTGTTGTCCAAAGAACTTTTCTGCAATGTTGGAAATGTTCTACTATATCTGCACTGTCCAAAGTGATAGGTGCTAGCCACATGTAGCTATTGTGCTAGTGAGACTAAGGAATTGAATATTCATTTAAATAGCCACAGGTGGCTAGTGGCTACCATATTGGACAGCACAGCTCTGAATAATTGGATGAATCATTATCGGTTCATTTGTTGGCCTGTTTTACTGGGGCTGCTGTTTATAGTTGTATAGGTGTTCCACTTTATGAAGGGTCACAGACAAAGGGTGAGTAAAGGTTAAAATCTAGCCTGTATTTGGTTTGCCAAGCTGTGCCCTGACAAAGAGCTGTATCCACCCAAAGGGACAACTCTTTCTAATTTATACAAAGGCACCTTATAGGTTGGTGGCAGCCCTGTACACCACTGCCAGATGGTGCTTTTCCTTTAGATCTTCATTCTACCACTTAATGGTCATGTGATCTTCTGGTATGTAGTTAGCTCCTTTGGGCCTTGGTTTCTTCTCTATGAAAGGAAACAATAATACTTTATAGAATTATTATGAAGATTGAGTGACATGATACGTGTAAATATTTAGAGCATAAAGTGCTCAAAACTTTTCTCAATCATGATTAAATAATGTGGTACCTTAATGTAGTAAATTTCTGTAGCATTTTCAAATTCATTTAACTCTGCCTACTTTATACCAGGACAAGGAGATAAAAGACAAATATAAGAGTCCATCCCTGCCTTAAAGGGGCTTACAACTGAGTAGAGATCAGTAGTTCCAAGGAGTTATGTAGCTTTTAAAATTAGCTTACTATCCCATTATAGCTTAGAATCTGACTGAGAGTTCAGTTCAGCTAGTGATTATCATAGCTTTTAATTACATCTTTCACTCCTTCTGATTATAACCTATTCAGAATTTCTGTGATCTGTATTGCTTTTGAGATACCATGTTGTTCTACTTTTGCATAACTTTCGGGAGGAAATATTTTCCACTTATTAAGTACTTATTAATGCCACCATATATGCTTTCAAAAATGTCAATCAAAATTAACAACTTCTAGGAGGTATTATCACCACTGTTTTACAGCTGTGGAAACTAAAGCTCAGAAGTGAAGTAACTGGCTCATGGCTACTCAGCTGACTTTAAAACGTGTGTTTTCCTACTGCATTATTTTGCCTTTAAGTAGGTTTTGTTTGTTTGTTTTTGCTTGAATATGCTCTAAGAAATAGATCTAGATTCTTAAGTGAAAAGCTTAATGATTCCTTCTCATCAGATAATTTTTTTCTTTCTTAAAGTATAAAACTATTGATACTTTGATGGGATAACTTTTGAAGCTAATCTTCCTGTCCTATTTTCTTGTTATACTAGTCCCATCCTATGCAAACTTGGACAAAAATAAAATGTTACTTCTCTAGCCTTTAATACTTCTTAATTACCAACTAGATCAAATGTAGATTCCTTATCCTTATTATAATATAATAATAATTATATATAATTGTTATATATATAATTATATAAATTATTATATATATAACAATTATATATAATATAATACCTCCTAGAAGCTGTTAATTATTCAAGCCGTAATTAGGACTTCCTGGATGATCTCTTCTATTTTCATGACTTTCACTAATACCTATCTGTGTTCTTGATTTCATATTTCTGTCTCCAACCCAAACTTCTCTCCTGAGTACCATATTCATATTTTAACTGCCTATAAGACATTTAGATATTCCTAGATATGACAAGCTCAACATTTCAAAGCTGAACTCATAATTTTGTCTCCATAAACTTCTTCTCTCCTATATGTTCTTTTGAAGCTAGTTATACTCAGTCATCCAGGTTAGGGACTTGGGAACCACCTTAGCCTTCTTCTTATCCCTTGCCTTCAGATGATCACATCTCAAATTTCATTGTGTCTAAAATTTCTGAATATCTTTTTCTTTTTATCTCATTGATTTTTTAAAAATAAATTTATTTTATTTATTTATTTTTGGCTGCATTGGGTCTTCGTTGCTGTGCATGGGCTTTCTCTAGTTGTGGCAAGTGGAGGCTACTCTTTGTTTTGGTGCATGGGCTTCTCACTGCAGTGGCTTCTCTTATTGCGGAGCACAGGCTCTAGTTGCGCGAGCTTCAGTAGTTGGGGCATGTGGGCTCAGTAATTGTGGCTCACAGGCTCTAGAGTGCAGGCTCATTAGTTGTGGCACACGAGCTTAGTTGCTCCATGGCATGTGGAATCTTCCTGGACCAGGGCTCAAACCCTTGTCCCCTGCATTGGCAGGCAGATTCTTAACCACTGGGCCACCAGGGAAGCCCTGTCATTGATTTTTGTACTGATTCATTCACTCATTCATTCCTTCATTCATTTACTCACTCTATCAGTGTTTATTGAATAGCAACTTTATAAAAGACTAAATACCTTTTTTTTTTTCTTTTTTCTTAATTTTTTTCAGCATAGTGACTTACATACATCATGAAATGATTATCACAAGAAGTTTAGTGAGCATCTGTCCTCTCATAGAGACACAACATTAAAGAAACATAAAAAATATTTTTCCTTGTGATGAGAACTCAGGATTTACTCTCTTAAAAGCTTTTATATATAACATACATCAGTGTTAATTATCTTTATCATGTTGTACGTTACATCCCTAGTACTTATTTATCTTTTTTTTTTTATTTATTTATTTATTTATTTATTTATTTTTTAACATCAAGACTAAATACCTTTTGAACCTAGTTCTTTTCCTCTATTGCTATAGTCACTGTGTCAGTTTAAGTACTCATCATTTGTCTCCTGGACTATTTACTGAAATGATCTTCCTAAACCTGGTCATTATATATTAAGCAAATCCTCTATACTGTATTTAGAGTGATTTTCCTACAAAATAAATTATATTTTGGCACTTTTCTGCTTAAAATCCCGTAGTAGCTCCAAATACCTTTCAGGTTAAATACGCTAGCATGCCATAGAAGGCATTTCCAGGATGTGTTTCTTTTTTGCCTACCTCTTGAGCCCCATCTTCTGTCACAGGACACACATATGCTGTCCTCCAACCACGCTGAAGGGCTTTCTGATCCTCTCACTACCATGTAGTCTTACAGTTTTAAGCGTTTGAACATATGACTACTTTCCTAGGGACTTAGATCCCTTGTTCATTTGTTCATCTATTCTTCGGAACTCACCTTAAGAGATACCTTCTCTTAGAATTTTCCCTGCACTCCTGATAGCCTCTTCTGCATGTGCCCATCACTTATCACACTGTATGCAATTATCCATTTGTCTCTAATTCTCTCACTAGGTTGAGAAGCTCCTATTGAAGACAGAGACTTTGAACTACTTATGTGTGTATTCCTAATGCCTGGTATAGTGCTGGCATATAGTAGTACTCAATAAATATTGGATTTATAAATTAGTAGATGCATATCCATCATTTATTTTAAGGTATAGAACAAGACTTGGTTATAAAACTTTTAATTATCATACATTTCAAATATACTAAAAAGTATGAATAATAATTCACCTGAAATCCATATATCTGCTACCAATATTTAGCATGTGTTAATGTTTGCAACACTTGCTTAGCACCATGCTTATCTCTTATAGGAAGGCTTTCCTAATTAGCCCTACTTCACTTTTCTGATCAGCATTTCTATATTTTAGAAAAACATTACTTTAAAATGGAGCTTTGCACATACTAAGTGTTCATTAAGTGTTTTTTCAATGAGTAATGTATTTTGAATAAATGAATACTTTATTGTAATTTTTCTCCATTTAGTCTTATTTCCCCAGCCTTTATACATACTTCACCTAGAGCTCAAAACCAACTTCTGTAATTTCACCCCCAATGCTAAGCATAGTCCTAGACACACAAAGGAATTAAAATTATTAATAAATAAAATAAATGAATGCAGTTAATTAGTGCATCATTCTTCTTAAA
Organism: Neophocaena asiaeorientalis asiaeorientalis; assembly: GCF_003031525.2. Taxonomy (NCBI): domain Eukaryota; kingdom Metazoa; phylum Chordata; class Mammalia; order Artiodactyla; family Phocoenidae; genus Neophocaena; species Neophocaena asiaeorientalis. The sequence continues at coordinate 2,628,498 of NW_020172632.1, read as the reverse complement.
GAAAGCACATTAAAAATACTATTCTTATTTCAACCAAGAAACTTCTTGGCGTCTTTCTATTGACAGTTTAACACATGTGTGCTTACTGAATTCAAATACTGTTACTAGCCTAAGTAGTCCACATTTCTGAGTACTGCTAGAAAGATAAATCATGCTCTCCAAAATCAAATATAAATGCATTTGGTCATGTCTATCAGTTTGGGTTATGTTTCGGCTGTATATGCCAGAAAACCTTAAAATCACCATGGTTAAGAACACAGTTTATTTTTCTCTCATGTAAAAGAAGTCTAGAGTTATGCAGCTGAGAGCTAGTTTGACAGTGCCACTTTTTCATTAGAGACTCAGGCTCCTTTTTTTCTCCTCTGCCTTGCTGGCTTTCATAGCAACCAAGATGGTTTTTGGAACTCTAGCTAGAACTTCCACATTTCAAGCTTGAAGCAGAAGTAGGCAGGAGAGAATGGGCAATAGGATACTTGATCCTTTTTTAAAAGGAATTCTCACCCCAAACTTCTATTTAAATCTCATGGGCCCAAACTTAATCACCTGGACAAATTTAGCTGTAAGGGAGTCTTGGAAATGAGGCATTTTAGTTGCCATGCTATCCAAGGTTATGATATTAAAAAAGAAGGTAAAAATGGATATTGGGAGGCAGTTAGCGTTCTCTGTCAAAATATTGTTAGAATGAGTAAGTGAGAGTTGATAATCTTTGGAAAAATCACAAGTGCACTGTGACTACATTCATAGAATTGACTTTCACTCTGTATGGATAAATATTTGAAAACATGTCGCTGCCCAGAGTCAGTCTTCTGTGTATATACATTGGACTACTGAATAATCTGGAGAGGTAATGGAGTGTGTGTGTGTGCATGTGTAAGACTAAATTATTTTTAATTTTATACACAGGTGCTCCAAAAAGACTGTTTTCTTGAGCCATGATAGAGTTTTTCAAGGAATTGCTGGTAGATCTTGGAAATAAAATATAAACCCTAAAAGTGCACATCTGGCAATCCATACAGGATAAATATAAGCAGTCAGCAGTATGATCAAATGCTCTGGCTTATTAGTAATTAAAGAAATGTAATTTAAACCAAAGTTAAGATATAATTTTTACCCTATGGAACTAGCAAAAATTAATAAAAGTTTGTAAAGATAGTCTCATGTATTTCTTGTTATGGTATAAATTAGTTGTATAGTCCTTTTTAGAGAGCAATTTGGCAGTTCTACCAAGAATCTTAAATTGTTTATACTCATTGGCTTAGTAATTACACTTCTGAAAATTTACTTTAAAGGAAATAATCCTGAATAGGTAAAAACAAGAAGCAGAAGGAGGCAGGAGAGAATATTATCAAATTATGATAATAGCTAATACTGAGTGATCACTCTGTGCTAGTATTGTTCCTAACCCTTTAATAATCCTCACAAGATCCTTATGAAATTGGTACTGTATCTTCTTCCTCCTCCTCCTTCCCATTTTAAAATGGACCAAACTGAGGTGTAGAAAGCTTAAGAAGTTTTCTCACTACTGCATTGCTAAGTAGAGATGGTGGGGTTTGAACCCTGAAATTTGGCACTAGTATCTGCATATTTAACCATCATGCTATGCTGTCTCTCTGTGCTTTGCTTTGAGTTTTCAGTAGCATCATTTATAGCAAGGAATAAGAATAGCAGGATAGTCAAGAAAACTAGAACTTACTGGAATTTTATGCATTTGTTAAATTTTTCATTTTTAAACAGCTTGGGTTACTGTGAAATATGCTTGTGTTATGGTAGAGGCAGAAAGAGGATACAGTTTTGTTTAGGTAGAATAATAAAATTATGTAAAAATATAACTCTTTGCTTAGAATTTTTAAAAAAGGGAAATGCATCAAAAGTATTAATAATGTCTGTAGTGAACTAATAGGGCTCCAGTTGAAATTTTTTTCTTCTCTGCTTTCCGAATTGTCTTTAATGAGCATGTATAACTTCTAAAATGTAAAAACAGTTAAGAAGACTATGTCCAACAATAGAGAGAAGATATATAAGTTGCTACTTTTTTTGCCTTGTAATAGAATTGACCAGTAGCTAAGCAAAGCTGTCAGAGCAGCAGACCCAGCTTCCCTGTTATACTGATGCTTTTTGTGATTTCATGACTGCTTTGCAGTGTGCCAGTATATTTCTTTTGGAAAGACTGGACATTGGCATAGTTATCTTAGGATATGTATAACTTTTGATATTTACATTGATATTTGTACAATAGGTGACTTGATAACCCAGTGGTTTATTGGACTTAAGAAAAAGACACTCTTTAAGTGGGACTCAAAGTTGTTATTTTAGGTATTTTTTGGCTGTTGTTCCCTTGCCTGAGTTTTCAGAACTCATCATTAAATTACATATACTTAGGAAAAAGAGACTATCACAATTAAGATGTCATGTGAAAAGGATCATGGTGCTGGTTTGCCCTATAGTTTTGTGTGATAAAATGGATGTTATGCTTTCTACTCATGTCTCTTGTTAGCATCCTGCTGGCTGAAAATCAGGGCCTGGATGGCCTTCTTTTTTGAGGAGGCCATAGGGAGGATAGGAAAGGTGAGGTATCTCAGTCCTGGGTCACACTGAAGGTATAATTCAAATTCTCAATAAACACAATAAGATGGTCTGTGGCATTTATATATATGTGTACATGTATAAATGCAGTTGCTCACCTAGAGAACATGGGATTGAAGATAATTGATAGGAGGCAGTTATTCTGTCCATGGAGCTGGATTTTCTTGTCATTGTCAGTCTGCGAATAAGGTAATAATTGCAGTAATGATGGCATAGAGAGGTTAAATGACTTGCTTAATGTCCCACACACAGTAAGTACTTAGCTGGGTTTTGAATTCAGGTTTGTCTGGCTCCAAAGCTTTTGTCCTTTCTAATACTTCATCAACAATTATATAATTGTTTAATTTATTCTTTATAATAAAATATATCATATTCATACTCAATTGTAGGCTTTTCATGTAAATTATAAATAAAAACAAAGACTAACATACTAAATGAATTTGGGGGAAAGAACAGTTGGATCTAAAAGCATCTTATCTATAGGCAGTAATAACTATTTTATCTGTTTCAATTTTTTCCAGAACACATTTTTACTGAGCTTGAATATCAGTTTTGAAGTCAGAGTCTATATTGAAGAAATGGAGACTAACTTTTTCATTTATTTTAACATATTCTTTTAAAATTTAATAGATAATTTACTATCTACAGTTCAAATAATTGAAATGGACAGTTTCTATAACAATTGTTTAATGAATATCTGTTACAGTTGTAATCTAATAGAGCACAGAGGGAAAGGATTGTTGGACTCTGAAGTTCCTTATACTTCTGACATCAATGTTTGTAATATTTAGCCACCTAGAAAATAGATTCTCAGAAGAAAAAATTTTAGCTAAAATCACTACCATTACTGCTATTATTTATTTATTTTTTTTTGCGGTACGCGGGCCTCTCACTGCTGTGGTGTCTCCCGCTGCGGAGCCCAGGCTCCGGACGCGCAGGCTCAGCGGCCATGGCTCACGGGCCCAGCCGCTCTGCGCGGCATGTGGGAATCTTCCCGGACCGGGGCACGAACCCGTGTCCCCTGCATCGGCAGGCGGACTCTCAACCACTGTGCCACCAGGGAAGCCCCATTACTGCTATTATTATTTCTACTACTACTCTTCTAGCTAAATTTCTTGACCATTTATAGTATCTTAGGTACTGTATTAAACCTTTCACATATATTATTTAATACTCGTAACAACCCTATGGAGTTGGTATTTTTATTGCCATTTTATAGATAAATATCTGAAACTTAATAAGATTAGGTAACTTGCCCAAGGATTCTCAGTCAATGGCAGATGAAGGGCATAAATCCAGGTCTGTCTTAAGTCAAAGCCTGTGTTCCTATTTTTTTTTTTTTTAATTTTATTTTTGGCAGTGCCACAGCCTATGGAATCTTTCTTCCCCGACCAAGGATGGAACCCATGTCCCCTGCAGTGGAAGCACGGGGTCTTAACCACCGGACGGCCAGGGAAGTCCTGTGTTCCCATTCTTAACCATTACATTATAAGTAGATGGTAACTTAATTGTAGGATAGATTCCCAATGATAGGATCACGGGCTAGAAAGGAAGAATTCCAAGTCCTGGCAGGATCCTACTTGAACGAAACAGAAAGAGACTAAGTTTTAATGTACAGAACTACATACGTAAATGCTATTTGGATCATTGAAGTGAGTCTTCTTTTTTTAATTCAGAGTTTCTTTTGCAGTTATTTTTGCATTAGAAACAAAATACTTTATTTCCAACTGGTATTTGAGCTTTTTATTTTATTACATCAAGGTTTCCATTCCACTCTTTGCTATCATCCGTTGCATTCTTAAGAGCAGTTTGTTTTGGGGTTGGAGGCATTTAACTTAAAAAAAATATGGTACTTTTTACCTAGGTGGTTAAAAAAGTCTATATTATAATTTCTGCCATTTCCTAGAATATATGATAAAATTGCCAGGTTTAGTTATGTACCAAATATGTATTGGTAGTCAGAGCATTTCCTTTGTAACCTTTTGTTCTTTTCTCTGTAGTTGATGGAAAAATAAAATGTAACATCCAGAACCCTGAATCAGAGGTATTTTCAGATGTCTCAGATATTGACGTACATATTCAACATGAAGAGAAGCCTTTAGGTCTGAGTTTGGTCTTGAGGTAGGCCTATGTGGAATATTTTATTCAACTGAAACTAGAGTTGAATGAAGATCCTAAGTTGTTTTGTTGGGAGGTAGATAACTTATGAATACTGAGACAGCTCTAAGAGTTGCCAAAACATCATGTTAATGCTGAGGTCTAGAAAAAGGAGTTTGATTTTGCTTCTCTGATGTTCCTAGTTTAATCACTAGCCTTTGGAGTAGGAGCATGAACAGACATGATGACAGCTGGTGGGTGCTCATTGCCCCTATGCCACTTGGCTTAACAGATGACTGCAGTCCCAATAAGATGATGGGAAGAAGTTGTATGGGAAACTAGATTCTTCTCTGTCATGTGCATTTTACATTAAAAAAATAAACAATTTAATTTTCTGATAAAATTATTTTTGGTACTTGTTGTAGTGTGGTCCACACTTATGTTTGTGAGAAAGCTCAGTGCCCGTCAAGTTTAGGAGGTGTTCATATGTTCAGTTTTATGATGTTAATTCAAAGGAACCTGTGATGGGAAGATGGGATCAAAAGACAAGCAGTCGCTTTGGTGGATGAGCAAAAGGAGGTATCATGATTTGATACAAAGAGTACTGACTAGATGGTCAGGAAGTCTGGTTTTTAATCTTGTCCCAAACAACAACAATTTTTATGACTTTGATGTAGTCAATTCATCTCTCTGAGGATTACTTTCTTTTGTTAGATTAGGGAATTAGACTGGAAGATCACTTAGGGTCCCCATTAGCTCTAAAATTCTGATTTTAAGATGGTTCACAAATATTCATGTAATAATTAGAGAGTGAACTATTATATTATCTGTTTTAAATCATAGTTTCTAAAACTATGTATGATTTACTAGATTATGAGTTCCATGAGGCATGAACTATCTGTTTTTCCCTTACCATTATATTCCAAGCATCCAGCACAGTGCCTGGAACATATAAGATATCACTGACTATTTACTGAATTAATAAATAATTAATTTATTTTATTATATTAGACTTCATCTAATGGAGGGTTAGGTAAAATATAAAATTCCCCATGCAACTTCACACAGATGGCCTGGGCTCACTCAGAGGTAATTGACCATGAAGGAGTTCATGAAATGATGCCCTTACAATCCATTTTCCAATGTGTCATACACTTACAAAAAGCAGTTTTTTCATCCTGAATGAGAGCTGCAGTTCCTAGAATTGGAAACTTAAAAAAAAAAAAAAAAAAAAAAACTATTCCAGTAAAGGAGAAAATTATTATATCATGAAAGTTAGCCTATTGGGAGGTCAGAGCAAAGTGAGTTTGAGATTCTTTTTATTAGACAAACTGATGAAGGGAGTGATGGGCATAGAATTCACTCCATGTGGCAAAGAATGAGTACATCTTAGGAAACTCTTTGGGCACAGGATCTGGTCTTTTCTGCATTATGTAAGGTCTCTAGAATATTAAGATGCTTAATGCATGTTAAAATTAGTAGTATCTGCTTTTTCTCTTTTTTGTATTTTCATGAAGCAATATCTTAGCTGCTCTTTTTTTATATGCCTTTAATTTAGTTTACAGTCACTAAAGAAGAGGTTTAGAAGCTTTTGCATAACTACAGTTGGTACCTGATCTTCAGAAGAATTTCAGAGAATGAGAAGAAAATATTTCCATCTCTTCCAGATAGGGGTTGATTTTTAACATTTCTAAGGAGCTGTACACAAAACTATACATAATTTCTTCCATTCTTTTGTGGAATGAATTTTATTTTGTGCTTGCAGAAGTTGTTCTTTGCTTGTAACTAGGATATTCTGTTCCTGTTCCTCCTGAGAATGCGTATGTTTTAATTACCGACTAAACTTGTTTAGCTGGTTGTCCGAACAACCAGGGTTTCTCTGGAATGTAATTGAAATAGAGATTGGCATACTTTTCAAGAAAATTATCTTTTCTAAGCTATTAGAAATCATCCTCAGGAGCAAATTTAAAAATAATTATACATTGAAGGATAAATAGTTATAAAAGCTACCTACTTTCAGTTTTGACCCCATCCTATTACAGGCATCTTTCTAAAATGCATATCTAACCATGCTTTCCTATGGCCTCTAAATAAACCTTTTAGTAATACCTCATCAATTTTAGTGTAACCCATGTTCCTCAGCATGGCATAGAAGGTGCTCCACTATTTCAAGTTCACTTTTTCAATCTCAGCACGTGCCTTTCCACCTTGAACTTTATAGTCTGATAAATACTGGCACTACTTTTAGTTCCTCACTCACACTGTGGTCTTTTAGATTTCTGTACTGCAGTGTAGTGGATAAGAGGCAGTATCCTAAGAACAAGCCTACTTACTAGCTACATGACCTGAAAATTACTCTCTTTTTCTGAGCTTCACGTTTGTCACCTATAAAATGGAGATAATACCAACTTTTCAAGGTTATTATGAGGATCAGATTACCTGGTTTATAGAAGTCACTCAAAAAGTAGTAGTTATTCTTCTTCACTTTTCCTTCTACGTACCACCCTTCAACTGGTCTTTACCTAATTTCCAATCTTATTTTCCACCTCTCCTCCCCACACAGTCCCCACATTCTAACATCACCCAACAATTTGCAGTTCCTTGAGTGCATTATGGTTTTGAAAATCTGTGCCACTGTACCTGTTTTTCCCTTTTCACACGTTGCTTTCTTCAACTTGTCTGCCTGGTGAATTTTGAACTAAAATTTAACTGTTCCTGACACTGTTTATCATTTTAAGGAGGAATTAGGCACTTCTTCTTCTGTAACCTTCTAGTGCCCTGCATAGATCTTTTTTGTATCACTTAACATATTGCATTGTAATTTTTCGTTAACATTCTTGTCTTCCTCATTAGTAGGATAAGTAGTCTTATCTCCAATATCTAGCATAAAGGCAGGCATCTATCAGTCCTCAGTAAGTGTTTGATGAACAAATTAGGGGATGAATACAATAATGTGCTTGAAAATTTTCATATGAGAGATGCCATTTTATCCTTTAAGTGATTCTAAGAGTGACATTTGTTTTTTAAATGCTAAATTCTAGAGTAGATTTATTTATTCATTTATTTTTTAACATCTTTATTGGAGTATAATTGCTTTACAATGGTGTGTTAGTTTCTGCTCTATAACAAAGTGAATCAGCTGTACATATATCCCCATATCTCCTCCCTCTTGCGTCTCCCTTGCACCCTCCCTATCTCACCCCTCTAGGTGGACACAAAGCACTGAGCTGATCTCCCTTGTGCTATGCAGCTGCTTCCCACTAGCTATCTATTTTACATTTGGTAGTGTATGTATATAGGAGTGAGATTTTTGATTTGTTGCTGGGCTTGGAGATTTACTACAGATTTTTCTTTTTCTTAAGCATTGATGAAGATGGAATTTACTCACCCTATATTACACAGGTATGAAATTAGGAGATTAATGCGGATATGTTTTCTGCCTGTGTAGAAAAATAAACTCTATGAACTAAAGGATAGCTCTAGAACTGGTTGCTTTCTTTTTGCCTTCTTGTTATTTCAGTAGGGGAAAAGATTCATGTGTACTGTTGTCAGCTGTCAGCACTATCAAATGATAAAAGTAGGTATTAAAAAATGTTAATTGTAATAAAATACACATAACATAAAATTTACCATCTAAAGCATTTTTAAGTATACAATTCAGTGGTATTAAATACATTCACATTGTTGTGCAACCATCACCACCATCCATCACCATAACACATTTCATCCTGTAAAACTGAAATTCTATATGTATTAAACAATAACTCCTCACTTTCCCTTCCCCTAGCTCCTTGCAACCACTATTATATACTCTGTCTTTGTGGTTTTGGCTACTCTAAAGTACCTCATATAGGTGGATGGACCTAGAGTCGGGCATACAGAGTGAAGTAAGTCAGAAAGAGAAAAACAAATACCGTATGCTAACACATATATATGGAATGTGAAAAAAAAAGGTTCTGATGAACCTAGGGACAGGACAGGAATAAAGACACAGATGTAGAGAATGGACTTGAGGACCCAGGAAGGGGGAAGGGTAAGCTGGGACGAAGTGAGGGAGTAACATTGACATATATACACTACCAAATGTAAAACAGATAGCTAGTGGGGAGCAGCCACATAGCACAGGGTGATCAGCTCTGAGCTTTGCGACCACCTAGAGGGGTGGGATAAGGAGGGTGGTAGGGAGGCTCAATAGGGAGGGGATATGGGGATGTATGTATGCATATAGCTGATTCACTTTGTTATACAGCAGAAACTAACACAACACTGTAAAGCAGTTATACACCAATAAAGGTGTTAAAGGGAAAAAGAAAAAAGAAAAAAAAGAATAGGTGAGCTAAGGTGATGCCTGCAGAAGGAAGGGAGAAATCCCCAGTGAAGGAGAAACATGCAAGAAAGCCCTTTCCTTCTTCCTTCCCTCTTCTCATTAGTGCTGGAAAGTTGATGGTTTATGTTTATGAGGATTAGAACCAGGAGAGTTTGTACAATGAAAGTGTATTCTCTGCAAGGTACAGGGGACAGACTGCTCTTACATTCTACTTCTTGATTTCTTTATTTGTGCAAATGTTGCCAAGAAGCAGCCAGTTACAGACACTAGGTCTTGAGCGGGTCTCTTAAAAGATTTAATTTTCTTGGTTATGGAAAAGAGGAAGACTGTACTACCATATCTTGTCCACTGGCCATGGTCCAAATCAAGGTGCTTTATTTATACTAGCATTTGCTCTATGGTTGGCTTTGTGGTATCAGATCTCACTAGAATGCTCTTAGAGAAAAAAATACTCATTCCCTGTGAAATTCCTCATTTAAAATGCCATAATTAAAGTGATTTAAATTGGAAAAAAAAAGCACTTCATATAAATGGAGTCATACAGTATTTATCTTTTTGTGACTGGCTTATTTCTCTTAGCATAATGTCTTCAGCTTATTTCACTTAGCATAATGTCCTCAAAGTTCATCCATGTTGTAGCATATTGCAAAATTTCCTTACTTTTTAAGGTTGAATAATATTTCATTGTATGTATAGACCACATTTTGCTTATCCATTCATGTGTTGATGGAGTTTGGGTGTTTCCATGTTTTAATTATTGTGAATAATGCTGCTAGGAACATGAGTTTAAAAATATCTCTTTGAGACCTTACTTTCAGTTCTTTTGGATATGTACCCACAAGTGGAATTGCTGGGTCATATGGTGATTTCTGTTTTTAGTTTTTGTAGGAAATACCGTGATATTTTCCACAGCAGCTGTATCATTTTACATTCTCATCAATAGTGCACAGGGCTTCCAATTTCCCCACATCCTTGCCAACACTTGTTTTTTGTTTTTTTGATACTAGCCCTTCTAGTATGAGGTGATATCTCATTGTAGTTTTGATTTGCATTTCCCTAATGATTAGTGATGTTGAGCATCTTTCTTTTCTTTTTTTTTTTTGCATTTAAAATTTTTTTTATTGGAGTATAGTTGATTTACAATGTTCTATTAGTTTTTGCTGTACATCAAAGTGAATCAGTTATACATATACATATATCCACTCTTTTTTAGATTCTTTTCCCATATAGGTCATTACAGAGTATTGAGTAAAGTTTCCTGTGCTATACAGTAGGTCCTTATTAGTTATCTATTTTATATATAGTAGTGTATATATGTCAATCCCTGTTTCCCAATTTATCCCTCCCCCACTTCCCCCTTGGTAACCATAAGTTTGTTTTCTACATCTGTGACTCTATTTCTGTTTTGTAAATGAGTTCATTTGTACCAATTTTTTAGATTCCACATATAAGCGATATCATATGATATTTGTCTTTGTCTGATTTACTTAACTCAGTATGACAATATCTAGGTCCATCTATGTTGTTGCAAATGGCATTATTTTGTTCTTTTTTATGGCTGAGTAATATTCCATTGTATATATGAACCATATCTTCTTTATCCATTCCTCTGTCGATGGACATTTAGGTTGCTTCCATGTCTTGGGGTTTCTCTGGATATATGCCCAGGATGGGATTGCTGGATCACATGGCAGCTCTATTTTTAGTTTTCTAAGGAGCCCCCATAGTGGCTATACCAATTTACATTCCCACCAACAGTGCAGGAAGGTTCCCTTTTCTCCACACCCTCTCCAGAATTTATTGTTTATAGATTTTTCGATGATGGCCATTCTGACTGGTGTGAGGTGATACCTCATTGTAGTTTTGATTTGCAAAAGATGTTGAACATCTTTTCATATGCTTTTTGGCCATCTGTATGTCTTCTTTGGAGAAATGTCTATTTAAGTCTTCCCCCCATTTTTTGATTGGGTTGTTTGTTTGTTTGTTCTGATACTGAGCTGCATGAGCTGTTTGTATATTTTGGAAATTAATCCCTTGTCAGTCGCTTTGTTTGCAAATATTTTCTCCTATCCTGACGGTTGTCATTTTGCCTCATTAATGGTTTTCTTTGCTGTGCAAAAGCTTTTAAGTTTAATTAGGTCCCATTTGTTTATTTTTGTTTTTATTTTCGTTACTCTAGGAGGTGGATGAAAAAAGATCTTACTGTGATTTATGTCAGAGAGTCTTCTGCCTATGTTTTCCTCTGAGAGTTTTATAGTATCTGGCATTACATTTAGGACTTGAATCCATTTTGAGTTTATTTTTGTGTTTGGTGTTAGGGAGTATTCTAATTTCTTTCTTTTGCATGTAGCTGTCCAGTTTTCCCAGAACCACTTATTGAAGAGACTATCTTTTCTCCATTCTATATTCTTGCCTCCTTCATCATAGATGCCTGGTTTTACCTCTGGCCTTTCTATCCTGTTGCATTGATTTATATTTCTGTTTTTGTGCTAGTACCATACTGTTTTGATTACTGTAGCTTTGTAGTATAGTCTGAAGTCAGGAAGCCTGATTTCTCCAGATCCATTTATCTTTCTCAAGATTGCTTTGGCTATTTGGGGTCTTTTGTGTTTCCATACAAACTGTAAAATTTTTTGTTCTAATTCTGTGAAAAATGCTACTGGTAATTTTATAGGATTTATTGGGATTGCTTTAGATTGCTTTGGGTAGTATAGTCATTTTCAGAATATTGATTCTTCCAATCCAAGAGCATGGTATATCTCTCCATCTGTTTGTGTCATATTTGATTTCTTTCAACAGTATCTTATAGTTTTCTGAGTATGAGTCTTTTGCCTCCATAGGTAGGTTTATTCTTAGGTATTTTATTCTTTTTGATGTGATGGTAAATGGGATTGTTTCCTTAATTTCTCTTTCTGATCTTTTGTTGTTAGTGTATAGGAATGAAAGCGATTCCTGTGTATTAATTTTGTACCCTGCAACTTTACCAAATTCTTTGATGAGCTCTAGTAGTTTTCTGGTAGCATCTTTATGATTTTCTATCTATAGTATCATGTCATATACAAACAGTTTTACTTCTTTTTTTCCAATTTGTATTTCTTTTTCTTCTCTGATTGCCATGGCTAGGACTTCCCAAACTATGTTGAATAAAAGTGGCATGAGTGGACATTTTTGCCTTGTTCTTGATCTTGGAGGAAATGCTTTCAGTTTTTCACCCTTGAGAATATTTGCTATGGGTTTGTTGTATATGTCTTTATTACATTGAGGCAGGTTCCCTCTATGCCCACTTTCTGGAGATTTTTTTTTTTATCATAAATTGGTGTTGAATTTTGTCAAAAGCTCTTTCTGAATCTGTTGAGAAGATCATATGGTTTTTATTCTTCAGTTTGTTAATGTGGTGTATCACATTGATTGATTTACGTATATTGAAGAATCCTTGCATCACTGGGATAAGTCCTACTTGATCATGGTTGTATGATCCTTTGAATGTGTTGTTGGATTTAGTTTGCTAGTATTTTGTTGAGGATCTTTCTGTCTATGGTCATCAGTGATATTGGCCTATAATTTTCTTCTTTTTGTGATATCTTTGGTTTTAGTTGAACATCTTTTCATGTGCTTATTGGCTGTTTGTGTATCTTCTTTGGCAAAATGTCTATTCATGTCCTTTTCTCATTTTTGAATTGCGTTGTTTGTTTTTTTGTTGTTGAGTTTTAGGAATTTGTTATATATTCTGGATATTAATCCCTTATCAGATATATGCTTTGCAAATAATTTCTCTCATTCTGTAGTCTGTCTTTTTACTCGGTGCATAGCATCTTTTGATGCACAACATTTTTTAATTTTAAAGAAGCCCCATTTGTCTATTTTTTGTTACCTTTGCCTTTGGTGTCATATCCAAGAAATCATTGCCAAATCCAATGTTGTGAAGCTTTTGTGCTATGTTTTCTTCTAGGGATTTTATTGTTTTAGGTCTTTTACATTTAGGTCCTTGATCCATTTTGAGTTAATTTTTGTATATGGCACTAGGTAAGGACCCAACCACATTCTGTTGCTGTGGATATCCAGTTTTCACAGCATCGTCCATTGAAAAGACTATCCCTTTACCCATTGAATGGCTTTGGCTCCCTCATCAAAAATCATCTGACTATATATGTGAGGATTTATTTCTAGGTTCTCTATTTTATTCCATTGGTCTATATGCCTGTCTTTATGTCAATACCACACTGTTATGATTACTATAGCTTTGTAGTAACTTTTGAAATCAGGCAATATGAGTTCTCCAGTTCTATTAGGTTATTCATGGTCCCTGGAGATTTCATATGAGTTTAAGGATGGGCCTTTCTATTTGTACAAAAAATATTATTGAGATTTTGATAGAGATTGCATTGAATATGTAGATCACTTTGAGTGGTATGGACATTTTAACATTTTAATGGACATTTAAGTCTTCTAATCCATAAACCTGGGGTGTATTTACATTTATTTCTTCTTTAATTTTTTTCATCGGTGTCTCGTACTTTTCATTGTACAAGTTTTTCACGTTCTTGGTTAAGTTAATACCAAAGTATTTTTTTCTTTTTGATGTTATTGTAAGTGGAATTGTTTTTATAATTTCCTTTACAGATTGTTCATTGTTCAGTATTGAAGTACTGTTGATTTTTGTGTATTTAGTTTGTATCCTGCTACTTTGCTGAATTCAGCTTTTATGGGGGTCTTTAAGGTTATCTACATATAAGGTTATATAATATACAAGCAGAGGTAATTTTACTTCTTCCTTTCCAATTTGGATGCATTTTATTTCTTCTTGCTTAATTGCTCTAGCTAGAACTTTCAGTACTATTTGAATATGAGTAGTGATAGTGGGCATCCTTGCATTGTTCCTCTTCTTAGGGGAAAACATTTCAGTCTTTAGTCATTGATTATGATGTTTTCTGTGGGTTGTTCATATATGGGCTTTATTATTGAGGTGGCTTCCTTCTATTTCTATTTTGTTGAGTTTTTTTTTGAATCATGAAATGGCATTGAAATTTGGCAAATGCTTTTTCTGCATCAATTGAGATGATCATATTTTTTTCATCATTTTGTTGATGTGGCATATTACATTGTCTGATTTTTGTATGCTGAATGATTCTTACATTCCAGGAATAAATCCTACTTGGTCATGGTGTATAATCCTTTTAATATGCTGCTGATTTGTGTTTGCTAGTGTTTACTGAGGATTTTTGCATCAATGTTCATAAGGGATATTGGTCTGTAGTTTTCTTGTAGTGTCTTTGTCTGGCTTTTGTATCAGAATTATGCTGGCCTCATAGAATAAGTGAGGACGTGTTCTCTCCTCTTCAGTTTTTTTGGAAAAGTTTGAGAAGAATGCTTGGTATAATTCACCAGTGAAGCCATCAGGTCCAAGGCTTCATTTTATTGGGAGATTTTGGATTACTGATTCAATCTCCTTACTACATATAGCCTTTCAGATTTTCTATTTCTTTTTGATTTAGTCTTGGAAGGTTTTGTGTTTCTAGAAATTTGTCCATTTCAACTAGACTATACATTTTTTTCATACAATTATTCATAGTCCTTTCTTATAATGCTTTTTATTTCTTTTGAATCAGTAGTAATGTCCCCACTTTCATTTCTGATTTTAGTAATTTGAATCTTCTCTCCTATTTTCTTAGTCCATCTAGTTGAAAGTTTGTCAATTTTGTTGCTATCTTTGAAGAACCAACTTTTGGTTTCATTAATTTTCTCTCCTGTTTTTCTATTCTCTATTTCACTTATTTCTGCTCTAATCTTTTTTATTTATTCTGCTGGCTTTCAGTTTAGTGTGTTGTTTTTTTCTAGTTTCTTAATTTTTAAAGTTAGGTTGTTGATTTGAGATCTTATTTTTCAATATAAGCATTTATAGCTATAAATTTCCTCTCAGCACTACTTTTGCTGTGTCCTGTAAGTTTTGGTTTGTTGTGTTTTCATGTTCATTTGTCCCTAAATTATTTTAAAATTCCCTTGTGATTTCTTCTTTGATCCGTTGGTTGTTTAACCTTGTGTTGTTTAATTTCCACAATTTTGTGAACTTTCCAGTTTTACTTTTCTTATTGATTTCTAACTTCATCCCACTGTGGTCAGAGAAGATATTTTGTATGATATCTATTTTAAAAAAGCTACTGAGATTTTGACATGATATATTTTAAAATGCTGAAAGAAAAAAACCTTCCAAATAAAAATACTCTACCCAGCAAAGTGATCATTTGGAATTGAAAGATAGAGTTATCTACACAAGCAAAAGCTAAGGGAGTTAAATCACCACTAAATTCGTTTTACAATAAATGTTAAAGGGACTTGTTTTAGCTGAAAAGAAAGGGTGCTAATTAATAACAGGAAGACATGTGAAAGTATAAATTTCACTGGTATAGGTAAATATAATAAAGATAGTGGATTAATCACTTATAAAGCTAGTATGAAAGTTAAAAGACAAAAGTAGTAAAAATAACTATAACTACAATAATTACTTAGGGGATACACAAGATAAAAAGATATAAAATATGACAACAAAAACATTAAACTGGATTGGGGGAGAGTAAAAATGTACAGCTTTAGAATGCAGTCAAATTAAGTTGCTATCAACTTAAAATGGACGGTTCTAAATATAAGATATTTTATATAAGCCTCATGGTAACTACAAAGCAGAAGCCTGTAGTAGGCACACAAAAGGTAAAGATGAAGGAATCTAAACATAGCACTAAAGAAAGTCATCAAATCACAAAGGAAGGGAGGAGCAGAAGAAGGAAGGGACAAAGAGGAACCACAAAAGTGCTAGAAAAAATTAAAATGTCAATAAATACATATCTATCAATAATTAATTTAAATGAAGATGGACTATATTTCAAATCAAAAGACACAGAGTGGCTGAATGGCTTCAAAAGTAAGACCCATTTATATACTGCCTACAAGAGACTGACTTCAGATGTAAAGACACACACAGATTGAAAGTGAAGGGATGAAAAAAGATATTTCATGCAAATGGAAATTGAAAGAATGCTGGGGTAGCTATATTTATGTTATACAAAATAACCTTTTAAACAAAGACTGTAATAAGAGACAAAGAAGGACATTATATAATGAAAAATTGGTCAATTCAATAAGAGGATATAACGTTTGTAAATATTTGTGCACACAGCATAGGAACACCAAAATGTATAAAGCAGATATTAACAGATCTAAGGGGAGAAATAGACAGCAATACAATAATAGTGGGAGTTTTAATACCCCACTTATTTTCATGGATAGATCATCTAGACAGAAAATTAATAGAGAAACTTTGGCCTTAAACGAATGTTAAACCAGAGGGATTTAACAGTTATATACAGAATATTCCATCCAAAAGCAACAGAATACACATTCTTCCCAAGTGTGCATGGAACATTCTCCAGGATAGATCATATGTTAGGCCACAAAACAAGTTTTAATAAATTTCAGAAGAATGAAGTTGTATCAAGCATATTCTCCAACCACAATGATATGAAACTAGAAATCAATTACAAGGAAAACACTGGAAAATTCATGAATATATATATATATATTCATTTTCAGAAATGCAAAAGGAGAAGTTAAACTGATACTACAGAAATAAAAGTCTTATAGGAAACTACTATGAGCAACTAATATGCCAGCCCATTTGACAACCTGGAAGAAATGGAAAAATCCCTAGAAATATACAACCTACCAAGACTACTGAATCATGAAGAAATAGCAAATCTGAACAGACTGATTACTATTAGGGAGATTGAATCAGGAATCAGAAACCTTGGAACAAAGAGAACTCCAGGACCAAATGGCTTCATTGATGAATTCTTCCAAGTACTTAAAGAATTTATAACAATCCTTCTCAAACTCTTTAAAAAAATAGAAGATAAGGGAACATTTCCAAACTCATTTTATGAGGCCAGCGTTACCCTGATACCAAAACTAGACAAGAGCGCCATAATAAACAAAAAGTACTGGCCAGTGTCCCTGATGAACGTAGATGCAAAATTCCTCAACAAAATATTAGTAAGCTAGATTCAACAATATGTAAAGAAGGATTATATACCATGATCAAATCATGTTTATTCCAGGGATGCAAGGATGGTTCAACGTCTGCAAGTCAATCAGTGTGATGCAAAACATTAAAAAACAAAGGATGGCTGTGTTTCTAATAAGAACCTACTATATAGCACAGGGAAATTACTCAATACTCTGTAATGACCTATATGGGAATAGAGTGTAAAAAAGAGTGGATATATGTGTATGTATAACTGATTCACTTTGCTGTACAGCAGAAACTAACACAACATTGAAAATCAACTATACTCCAATAAAAATTAATTTTAAAAAATGAAGACTAAAAATCATATGATCATCTCAATAGATACAGAAAAAGCATTTGGCAAAATTCAACATTTCTGATAAAAATTCTAAACAAAGTGGGTATAGAGGGAATGTACCTCAACATAATAACATATATGACAAGCTGACAGCTAACATCATACCCAGTGATGGAAAGCTTAAAGCTTTCCTTGATGATTAGGAGCAAGACAAGGATGCCTACTCTCACCACTCTTATTCAGTGTGGTCAGAGCTATTAGGCAAGAAGAAATAAAAGGCCTCCAAATTGGAAGGAAGAGGTAAAACTGTCACTGCTGATGATATGTGAAAATCCTAAAGACTCCACCAAAAAAAAAAACCTTTTGAAACTAATAAA
This sequence comes from Neophocaena asiaeorientalis asiaeorientalis, assembly GCF_003031525.2. Lineage (NCBI taxonomy): Eukaryota > Metazoa > Chordata > Mammalia > Artiodactyla > Phocoenidae > Neophocaena > Neophocaena asiaeorientalis. The sequence goes on along the minus strand of NW_020172632.1, from coordinate 2,610,760 downwards.
TGATTTCAGTAAAGTTGCAAGATAGAAAATCAATGTGCAAAAAATCAGTTTCATTTCTATCCGCTAAGAATTATCAGAAAGAGAAATTAAAAAAATCAATACCATCCCATTTACAATTTCATCAAAAGGAATAAGATACCTCAGAATTAATTTAACCAAGGAGGTGAAAGACCTGAACACTGAAAAGCCTGAGACATTATGTGAAGAATGCACAAATAAATAGAAAGACATTTTATACCAGTGGATGGGAAGAATTAATATTTAAAAATATCCATACTACCTACAGCAATCTATAGAAAGAAGAAGAAAGTTAGAGGCATCATGCTTCCTGATTTCAAACTATATTACAAAGCTATAGTAATAAAAATAGTATGGTACTGGCACAAAACAGATACATAGATAAATGAAACAGAATAGAGAGTCCAGAAATAAACCTACATATATATGGCCAATTAATTTAAGACAAATGATCCAAGAATATACAGTGGGTAAATAACAGTGTCTTTCATAAGTGGCATTTGGAAAACTGGACAGCCACATGCAAAAGAATGAAACTGGACCACTATCTCACACCATACACAAAAGTTAATTCAAAATTGATGAAAGACTTGAATGTAGGACCTGAATCCATAAACTCCTAGAAGAAAATATAGGTGGTAAGCTCCTTGCCATAAGTCTTGGCAATAATTTTTTGGATATGACACTGAAAGCAAAGGCAACAAAAGCAAAAATAAACAAGTAGATCTATATGAAATTAAAAAATTTGTACATAGCAAAGGAGACCATCAATAAAATGGAAGGGTGACATACTAAATTGGAGAAAGGGCTTCCCTGGTGGCGCAGTGGTTGAGAGTCTGCCTGCCGATGCAGGGGACATGGGTTCATGCCCCGGTCTGGGAAGATCCCATGTGCTGCAGAGCGGCAAGGCCTGTGAGCCATGGCTGCTGAGCCTGTGCATCTGGAGCCTGTGCTCTGCAATGGGAGAGGCCACAACAGTGAGAAGCCCGTGTACTGCAAAAAAAAAAAAAAAAAAAAAATTGGAGAAAATATCATATATATATATATCTGATAGGGGGTTAATATCCAAAATATATAAAGAAATCATACATACAACTCAATAGCAAAAATACAATCTGATTAAAAGATGGGCAGAGGATCTGAATAGACATTTTTCTAAGGACATATAGCAAGCCAGCAGGTACATGTAAAGAGGCTCAACATCATGAATCATTAGAGAAATGTAAGTCAAACCACAGTGAGATATAACTTCGTACTTGTTAGAATGGCTGTCCTCTAAAAGACAAGAAATAACAAGTGTTGGCCAGGAATTGGAAAAAAGGCAAGCCTTGGGCATTGTTGGTGGGAATATAAATTGGGTCAATCATTATGAGAAACAGTATGGAGGTTCCTCAAAAAATAAAATAGAACTACATATGATTCAACAATTCCACTTCTGAGTATTTATCCACGGAATATGAAAACAGTAAATTGAAAATGTATCTGTGCCCTAATGTTCACTGTACATCATTTACAATAGCCAAGATGTGGAAAAAAACTGAATGTCCACTGATGGATTAATGGATAAATAAAAAAGTATATATTATTTTGATATGTAAAATATGGATATTATTCAGCCATGAAAAGAAAGAAAATCTTTCCATTTGTGACAACATGGTTAGACCTTGAGGGCATTACTCTTAGTGAATAAGTCAGACAGAAAAAGAGAAATACAATATAATCTCACTTATATGTGGAATCCAAAAACAAGCAAACACACTAAAAAACTGAGATCATGGACGTAGAGAACAGATTTGTAGCTGCCTGAGGTGGGGGGTGGAGGTTGGTGAAATGGCTGAAGGGGGTCAAAATGTACAAATTTCCTGTTATAAAATGAAAAAGTCGTTGGCTATCATGTACAGCATGGTGACTATAGTTAATAATACTCTATTGCATATTTGAGAGTGGATATTGAAAGTTCTCTTCAGAAGAACGAAATTTTTAAACAATGTATGGTGACAGATATTAACTGGATTTATTGTGGTGATCATTTTTCATTGCATACAGTTATTAAATCATTATGTTGTACACCTGTAACTAGTAAAATATTATGTCAATTATACCACAATAAAAATCTGTTGAGACTTAGTTTGTAGCCTAACATATGATCTGTCTTGGAAAGTGTCCCCTGTGACTTGAGAAGAATGTGTATGTTGTTGTTTTTGGGTATAGTGTTCCGTATATGTCTGTTAGATTTAGGTAGTCTTTTGTGTAAGTCCTCTATTTCCTTACTAGTCTCTGTTGCTTCTTTTATCCATTATTGTGAGTAGGGTATTGAAGCCTCCAACTACTATTGTAGACCTATCTTTTTCTCCCCTCAATTCTGTCAGTTTTTGCTTCATATATTTTAATGGTCTGTCATTAGGTGTGTGAATATTTATAATTATTATGTTTTCCTGCTGTATTGAGTCTTTTATTAATATTTAATATCTTTCTTTTTCTGTATTGTTGAATTATGTGTCTTTATCTATTCTGCCAATCTCTGTCTTTTAGAGATTTTGACCCATTTACATTAATTACTAATATGGAGGGACTTGTTTCTGTCATTGTGCTCTTTGTATTTTATGTGCCCTATAGCTGTTTTTGGTCCCTCATTTCCTTTATTCCTGCTTTTTTTGTGTGTATATATATTTTTTTGTAGTGAAATTTTTAAATTCCTTTCTAATTTCCTTTTATGTTTATTCAACAGCTATTTTCTCTGTGATTGTTATGGGGAACATTTAACATCCTAAAGTTATAACACTCTAATTTGAATTTATACCAGTTTTACTTCCATAATATACAAAGACTCTGTTTTTTATACCCTGTCCCTACCCCTTTGATTGTTGATGTCCCCAAGTGACATTTTTATACATTGTGTGTCCAAAAACTTAAACTAATAATTCTTTTAAATGCATTACTCTTCTAAATTATGTAGAAAACAAGATTTGGTACTACGCATCAAAGTTATATTAATATTAGAGTCCCTCCCATCAGGAAACTTAAACAAGCCTCTTAGATAGCCTCATCCACCAGAGGGCAGACAGCAGAAGCAAGAAGACCTACAATCCTGCAGCCTGTGGAACAAAACACCACATTCACAGAAAGATAGACAAGATGAAAAGGCAGAGGGCTACATACCAGATGAAGGAACAAGATAAAACCCCAGAAAAACAAGTAAACAAAGTGGAGATAGGCAACCTCACAGGAAAAGAATTCAGAATAATGATAGTGAAGATGATCCAGGACCTCAGAAAAAGACTGGAGGCAAAGGTCGACAAGATGTAAGAAATGTTTAAAAAAGACCTAGAAGAATTAAAGAACAAACAAACAGAGATGAACAACACAATAACTGAAATGAAAATGACACTAGAAGGAAAAAATAGCAGCATAACTGAGGCAGAAGAATGGATAAGTGACCTGGAAGACAGAATGGTGGAATTCAGTGCTGCAGAACAAAGAAAAAAGAATGACAAGAAATGAAGACAGGGCTTCCCTGGTGGCGCAGTGGTTGAGAATCTTCCTGCCAATGCAGGGGACATGGGTTCGAGCCCTGGTCTGGGAGGATCTCACATGTCGCAGAGCAACTGGGCCCGTGAGCGACAACTGCTGAGCTTGCACGTCTGGAGCCTGTGCTCTGCAACAAGACAGGCTGTGACAGTGGGAGGCCTATGCACCGTGATGAAGAGTGGCCCCTGCTCACCACAACTAGAGAAAGCCCTCACACAGAAACGAAGACCCAACACAGCCAAAAATAAATAAATTAATTAAATAAATTTATATAAAAAAAAGTAATGGATACAGCCTAAGACACCTCTGGGACAACGTTAAATGCAACAACGTTCGCATTATAGGGGTGCCAGAAGGAGAAGAGAGAGAGAAAGGACCAGAGAAAATATTTGAAGAGATTATAGTCAAAAACTTCCCTAACATGGGAAAGCAAACAGCCACCCAAGTCCAGGAGGCACAGCGAGTTCTATACAGGATAAACCCAAGGAGAAACACACCGAGACAAATAGTAATCAAATTGTTAAAAATTAAAGACAAAGAAAAATTATTGAAAGCAGCAAGGGAAAAACGACAAATAACATACAAGGGAACTCCCATAAGGTTAACAGCTGATTTCTCAGCAGAAACTCTACAAGCCAGAAGAGAGGGGCATGATATACTTAAAGTGATGAAGGGAAGAACCTACAGCCAATATTACTTTACCCATAAAGGATCTCATTCAGATTCGATGGAGAAATCAAAAGCTTTACAGACAAGCAAAAGCTAAGAGAATTCAGCGCCACCAAACCTGCTCTACAACAAATGCTAAAGAAACTTCTCTAAGTGTGAAACACAAGAGAAGAAAAGGACCTACAAAAACAAACACAAAACAATTAAGAAAATGGTCATAGGAACATACATATTGATGATTACCTTAAACATGAATGGATTAAATGCTCCAACCAAAAGACACAGGCTTCCTGAATGGATACAAAAAAAACCCACCCCATATATATGCTGTCTACAAGAGACCCACTTCAGACCTAGAGACACATACAGACTGAAAGTGACGTAAAGATCAGAGCAGAAATAAATGAAATAGAAACAAAGAAAACAATAGCAAAGATGAATAAAACTAAAAGCTGCTTCTTGAGAAGATAAACAAAATTGATAAACCATTAGCCAGACTCATCAAGAAAAAGAGGGAGAGACTCAAATCAATAAAATTAGAAATGAAAAAGAAGTTACAACAGACACCACAGAAATACAAAGCATCCTAAGAGACTACTACAAGCAACTCTATGCAAATAAAATGGACAAGCTGGAAGAAATGGACAAATTCTTAGAAAGGTATAACCTTCCAAGACTGAACCAGGAAGAAATAGAAAATATGAAAACAGTCACAAGTAATGAAATTGAACCTGTGGTTAAAAATCTTCCAACAAACAAGAGTCTAGGACCAGATGGCTTCACAGGTGGATTCTATCAAACATTTAGAAAAGAGCTAACACCCAACCTTCTCAAACTCTTCCAAAACATTGCAGAGGAAGGAATGCTCCCAAACTCATTCTATGAGGCCACCATCAACCTGATACCAAATCCTGACAAAGATACTACAAAAGAAGAAAATTACAGACCAATATCACTGATGAATATAGATGCAAAAATCCTCAACAAAATACTAGCAAACAGAATCCAAGAACACATTAAAAGTATTATACACTATAATCAAGTGGAATTTATCCCAGAGTTGCAAGGATTCTTCAATATATGCAAATCAATCAATGTGATACATCATTTTAACAAATTGAGGAATAAAAACCGTATGATCATCTCAATAGATGGAGAAAAAGCTTTTGACAAAATTCAACACCCATTTATGATAAAAACTCTCCAGAAAGTGGGCATATAGGGAACCTACCTCAACATAATAAAGGCCATGTACGAGAAACCCACAGCAAACATCATTCTCAATGGTGAAAAACTGAAAGCATTTCCTCCAAGACAAGGATATCCACTCTCACCACCATTATTTAACATAGTTTTGGAAGTCCTAGCCACGGCAATCAGAGAAGAAAAAGAAATAAAAGGAATAAAAATTGGAAAAGAAGAAGTAAAACTGTCAGTGTTTGGAGATGACATGATACTATACCTAGAGAATCCTAAAAATACCATCAGAAAACTACTAGAGCTAATCAATGAATTTGGTAAAGTTGCAGGATACAAAAGTAATGCACAGAATTCTCTTGCATTCCTATACACTAATGATGAAAAATCTGAAAGAAAAATTAAGGAAACACTCCCATTTACCATTGCAACAAAAAGACTAAAATACCTAGGAATAAACCTACCTAGTGAGACGAAAGACCTGTATGCAGAAAACTATAAGACACTGATGAAAGAAATTAAAGATGATACCAACGGATAGAGAGATATACCATGTTCTTGGATTGGAAGAATCAATATTGTGAAAATGACTCTACTACCCAAAGCAATCTACAGATTCAATGCAATCCCTATCAAATTACCAATGGCATTTTTTACGGAACTAGAACAAAAAAATCTTAAAATTTGCATGGAGACACAAAAGACCCCAAGTAGCCAAAGCAGTCTTGAGGGAAAAAAACGGAGCTGGAGGAATCAGACCCCCTGACTTCAGACTATACTACGAAGCTACAGTAATCAAGACAATATGGTACTGGCACAAAAACAGAAACATAGATCAATGGAACAAGATAGAAAGCCCAAATATAGACCTATGCACCTATGGTCATCTAATCTATGACAAAGGAGGCAAGGATATACAATGGAGAAAAGACAGTCTCTTGAATAAGTGGTGCTGGGAACATTGGACAGCTCCATGTAAAAGAATGAAATTAGAACACTCCCTAACACCATACACAAAAATAAACTTAAAATGGATTAGAGACTTAAATGTAAGACCAGGCACTATGAAACTCTTAGAGGAAAACATAGGAAGAACACTCTTTGACATAAATCACAGCAAGATCTTTTTTCATCCACCTCCTAGAATATGGAAATAAAAACAAAAATAAACAAATGGGACCAATGAAACTTCAAAGCTTTTGCACAGCAAAGGAAACCATAAACAAGACAAAAAGATAACCCTCAGAATGGGAGAAAATATTTGTAAAAGAATCAATGGACAAAGGATTAATCCCCAAAATATATAAACAGCTCATGCAGCTCAATATTAAAGAAACCAACAACCCAATCCAAAAATGGGCA
>NW_020172632.1:2602193-2602572 GCF_003031525.2 Neophocaena asiaeorientalis asiaeorientalis | reverse complement strand
AGTCTTGAGGGAAAAAAACAGAGCTGGAGGAATCAGACCCCCTGACTTCAGACTATACTACGAAGCTACAGTAATCAAGACAATATGGTACTGGCACAAAAACAGAAACATAGATCAATGGAACAAGATAGAAAGCCCAAATATAGACCTATGCACCTATGGTCATCTAATCTATGACAAAGGAGGCAAGGATATACAATGGAGAAAAGACAGTCTCTTCAATAAGTCGTGCTGTGAAAACTGGACAGCTACATGTAAAAGGATGAAATTAGAACACTCCCTAACACTGTATAGAAAAATAAACTCAAAATGGATTAAAGTCTTAAATGTAAGACCAGGCACTATGAAACTCTTAGAGGAAAACATAGGAAGAACACTC
>NW_020172632.1:2556494-2602183 GCF_003031525.2 Neophocaena asiaeorientalis asiaeorientalis | reverse complement strand
AACCCTCTTGCACTGTTGGTGGGAATGTAAATTGATACAGCCACTAGGGAGAACAGTATGGAGGTTCCTTAAAAAACTAAAAATAGAATTACCATATGATCCAGCAATCCCACTACTGGGCATATACCCAGAGAAAACTGTAATTTAGAAAGACACATGCACCTCAATGTTCATTGCAGCACTATTTACAATAGCCAGGTCATGGAAGCAACCTAAATGTTCATTGACAGATGAACGGATAAAGAAGATGTGGTACATATATACATAAATAGACATTTCTCCAAAGAAGACATACAGATGGCTAAGAAACACATGAAAAGCTGCTCAACATCACTAATTATTAGAGAAATGCAAATCAAAACTGCAATGAGGTATCAGCTTACACCAGTTAGAATGGACATCAACAGAAAATCTACAAACAACAATTGCTGGAGGGGGTATGGAGAAAAGGGAACCCTCTTGCACTGTTGGTGGGAATGTAAATTGATACAGCCACTAGGGAGAACAGTATGGAGGTTCCTTAAAAAACTAAAAATAGAATTACCATATGATCCAGCAATCCCACTACTGGGCATATACCCAGAGAAAACCGTAATTTAGAAAGACACATGCACCTCAATGTTCATTGCAGCACTATTTACAATAGCCAGGTCATGGAAGCAACCTAAATGTTCATTGACAGATGAACGGATAAAGAAGATGTGGTACATATATACAATGGAATATTACTCAGCCATAAAAAGGAACGAAATTGAGTCATTTGTTGAGACTTGGATGGATCTAGAGACTGTCATACAGAGTGAAGTCAGAAAGAGAAAAACAAATATCATATATTAATGCATATATGTAATTAATACATGTGGAACCTAGAAAAATGGTACAGATGAACCGGTCTGCAGGGCAGAAGTTGAGATACAGATGTAGAGAACACACGTATGGACACCAAGGGGGAAAGCCACGGGGGTGTGGGGATCGTGGTGTGTTGAATTGGGCGATTGGGATTGACATGTATACACTGATGTGTATAAAATTGATGACTAATAACAACCTGCTGTATAAAAAAAAATAAAATTCAAAAATTAAAAAAAAGTAAAAAAAAAGAAATATATAATCATTATGTCTTCATTTCATAAATTCCCTTCTCAATATGATTAATCAGCAGTTTCTCTGAACCAAGAAAATCATGTACTGTTGGCAGGTGATTAATCTCCGTGCAAAGTGAAGAGAACCTAATATTTATCAACAGATTTCTGATAGCTTTGTGATCTATTTCCATGATAAAATACATTGGTCCATATGCCAAAGCCAAAAAAGAATTTAAAAAAATGTTATATTAATATTAGCTTTTACACTAATACTTGTTTTTTCCTTTAACTGTATGTCTCTTAAATTATGTAGAAAAAAAGTTGTTACAGTCATTGTTACAATATTACTAGATTTATAATTGTCCATGTATTAACCTTTATTGATATCTTTTTTTATTTGTATGCCTTTGAGTTAATCTCTAGTGTCCTTTTATATGACCTTGCAGAACTCCCTTGAGCATTTCTTAAAGGGCAGGTCTAGTGGTCACAAGCTCCCTCAGCTTTTATTTATCTCTTAATGTCTCTATTTCTTCCTCACTTTTTTTTTTTTTTGTGGTACGCAGGCCTCTCATTGTTGTGGCCTCTCCCATTGTGGAGCACAGGCTCCGGACGCTCAGGCTCAGTGGCCATGGCTCACAGGCCCAGCCGCTCTGCGGTATGTGGGATCTTCCCGGACCAGCGTACGAACCCGTGTCCCCTGCATCGGCAGGCGGACTCTCAACCACTGTGCCACCAGGGAGGCCCTCTTCCTCACTTTTGAAGGACGATTTTGCCAGATATAGGTCTCTTGGTTGACAGTTTGTTGTTTTTTTTCCAGCACTTTGAATATATCAGCCCACTGTCTTCAGACCTCCAAAGTTTCTGATGAGAATCCTGATGGTAAAATTACTGTGGATCTTTAGAATAACTTGCTTCTCCTGGTGTTTTGAAGATTCTTTGTCTTTGACTTTTGAAAGTTTGATTATGTGTCTTGGTGTAGGTCTCTTTGAGTTCATGTTACTTGTAGTTTGTTGAGCCTTGTGGATGTTTATATTCATGTCTTTTATCAAATTTGGGAAATTTTCAGCCATTATTTTTTCCATTGTTCTCCCTCCCCATTTCTCTTCCTCTGCTTCTTCCTGCCCTCCCATGATATGAATGTTGGTCCACTTGATGGTGTTTCACAGGTCTCTTAATTTCTGTTCACTTTTCTTTAATTTTTTTTTCTTTCTATCCCTTGGCTTTGATAATTTCTATTGTCCTATCTTCAAGTTCATTGATTCTGTCTGCTGCCTGCTCAGGTCTGCCCTCTAGTGAATTGTTCATTTTAGTTATTGTACTTTTCAGCTCCAGAATTTCTTTTTGGTTTCTTTTTAGGTTTTTTGTCTCTTGTGGGTATTTCCATTTTATTCACACATCATTTTCTTGACTTTAGTCTTTGAGCATCTTCCTTTAGTTCTTTGAGCATCTTTAAGACCATTGTTTAAAAGTTTTATTTTTCTTTCTAGTATATCTGTCATTAGATCTTTTTCAGGAATAGTTTCTTCCACAGGTCATGTGGAAGGTGCTTCAGAATAGCTGCAACTGCCACATGTCTGGGGGTGGGAGATGGGTACCTGTAACTATGCTAAGAGCTGAAATTGACCAAAAGAACCCACAATTTACTGTATAATTCTTCCCTTGTAAGTTGCAAGCATTCAACAGATTCCATAGTTCAAAAATAAGTATATCAGACAGAATCTGAAATTGCAGTTGTTGTCTAGGGGGGGAGACAGATTCCTGGTGCTTCCCTTCAACCATCTTCCCAGATTCTCTTAGAAGTGGCATTTTGAGGGATTTTTTCAAGTATATTAGACAAATTATGATGAATTCTGAGACATATGGCCAAGAAAGTGCTTTTAGGAGCCGTGCCGTGTAACTGGGCTCGTAGGGACAAATGGAACTCATTTTTCATAAAGCAATAGTTCATGATTTTTGGTTATATATGCCATGTGAGATTTATGTTGATTTTGCTGCTAACCAGCTTATTCTATTCTCTTTTTTTCCCCAGTCTCTTGTAGATGTATATTATGGTACTGCTCCTCTTCTTTTGAACTCTTTATCTTTTTGGCTTACAACTGCTTGGTGTTTTCCTATATCATGTTACTCTTTGAAGGTTACCAATGACTTGTTTGTCAAATTCAGTGGCTTTCTCTGAGTCATTATCCTTATGCACTTTTTGGTGCTATTTTAAATTCATTTTCATGTAATTCAAATAAATTCACTTGTTCATTTATTCATTAATTCATCCAGCAAATGTTTATTAAGCACCTGCTGTGTGCTAGGCATTGTGCTAGTTTTGCACTTTCAGTTTCTTTGTGGGTATTTCCTCTGTTTCCTCACGCTTTAGACTTATACCTCTGATATCTTGAACTATCCCAGTAACCTGGGCTTTCCTGTTTTCATGAATGCTGCTATTAATTTTCAAATTATCCAGCATCTGAACTGTGAAACAACTTTGATTCCTCCTTTCCTTTGTCTCTTTATATTATTACCCACTAAGTCCTTGTTAGGTGCTGATCCCAAACATTTAAGAAGACTAATAGTGCCTGTGGACTATTAGCTGAGCTAGACAGTTAAAAGGTGCCTGGTGCCTACTAGATGCCATCTTCTGGAATTAAATTAGTCCATACTGCATCTTCTTCTTGAATTTCCACAAATAATTCTTTGTTCAACTTTGCTAGTTCTTGATCTTGGTTTCTATTTATAACCTGTTAGCTCCTATTTTGCTATCTTCTTCTATTCACTTTTGACACCTCTCTCCTGTCACCTAATGGCTAGTTTGGCCTCATTTTGATTCAACCATTTTTTAAAATCATGGACTGTTTTTGATGTTTGACTGTTAGAATCTGTTAAGTGACTTTTGTTTTTGCCCCTATCACCTGCCTTTTTTCTGAGATAACATTTGATTTTTTCCATGTGTTTTTCAGAACTGATCCATGATCTGCTTCAGTTTTCTTTGATGTATTCTTTCCTTTGTATTTCCACTGTGCTCAGTCTAGTTATACCTTTTATTAAACTATACTTAGATCATTGTAATATATTTCTGAAGGCTTTTCCACTTTTATTTGCTACCTCTAGTTGATCTTACTTTACATTAATATACATTATATACATACATTAATGACAAATTATTTTTCTAAAATTTTGGTTCAATCAGGTCATCTCCAGTTCCTTATAACTGACACTGCAAAACCAAATTCCTTGACCATACATCTGAGACTCCCCACAATCTAGGCTTAATCTACCATTTCTCCTTTTGCTTTTGAGAAACTGGTAAGCACTCTTTCCCAAAGATATCTTGCTTATGCCAGTGGTTTTCAAACGTTGTCTCCAAGTTCCATGTGACACCTCATGGGATTCAAACTCTATGGCCCCTGAAGCACAATTTGAAGACCATTAATATAACTTTTTGATATCTTATTCAAACCTTATTTGAATAAACATTCCTCTTTGCATGTTACAAATGAGATTTAAGCTCAGTAAAGATTAAGAAGTTAACCAATTATTTATAATTTGCAAAACAAAATCTGCTGTGAAACAAAGGTTTCTTCTAGTATACTAAGTTTTTTTGTATTGTGAGTTTCTTAAGGATGAGAAACTATACTTTCTTTGGATGGATTATAAAGGACATGGCACAACACCTATAAATGGTTGTGTTTCTTTTTATACATTTTTATTGGAGTATAACTGCATCACAATGCTGTGTTAGTTTCTGCTGTACAACAGAGTGAATCAGCCATATGCATACATATATCGCCATATACACTCCCTCTTGAGCCTCCCTTCCACCCTCTAAGTTGTCACAAAGCACCGAGCTTATCTCCCTGTGCTATGCTGCTGCTTCCCACTAGCTATCTATTTTACATTGGGTAGTGCATATATGTTGATGCTTTTCTCACTTTCCCCAGCTTCCCCCTGCACTGTGTCCTCAAGTCCATTCTCTACATCTGCGTCTTTATTCCTGCCTTGCCAGTAGGTTCATCAGTACCATTTTTCTTTAGATTCCGTATATATGCTTTAGCATATGGTATTTGTTTTCCTCTTCTGACTTATTTCACTCTATATGCCCGACTCTAGGTCCATCCACCTCACTACAAATAACTCAATTTCGTTTCTTTTTATGGCTGAATAATATTCCATTGTATATATGTACCATATCTTCTATATCCATTCATCTATCGATGGACATTTAGGTTGTTTCCATGTCCTGCCTGTTGTAAATAGTGCTGCAGTGAGCATTGGGATACATGTGTCCTTTTTTTTTTTGCAGTACACGGGCCTCTCACTGTTGTGGCCTCTCCCATTGTGAAGCACAGGCTCTGGACACGCAGGCTCAGCGGCCATGGCTCATGGCCTAGCCGCTCTGTGGCATGTGGGATCTTCCTGGACCGGGGCACAAACCTGTGTCCCCTGCATCGGCAGGTAGACTCTCAACCACTGCACCACCAGGGAAGCCCACATGTGTCCTTTTGAATTATGCTTTTCTTAGGGTATATGCCCAGTAGTGGGATTGCTGGGTCATATGGTAGTTCTATTTTTAGTTTTTCAGGGAAGCTCCATACTGTTCTCCATAGTGGCTGTATCAATTTACATTCCCACCAACAGTGCAGGAGAGTTCCCTTTTCACCACACCCTCTCCAGAATTTATTGTTTGTAGATTTTTTGATAATGGCCATTCTGACCCATGTGATGTGATACCTCATTGAAGTTTTGATTTACATTTCTCTAATAATTAGTGATATTGAGCATCTTTTCATGTGCCTCTTGGCCATCTGTATGTCTTCTTTGGTGAAATGTGTATTTAGGTTTTCTGCACATTTTTAAATTGGCTTGTTTGTTTTTTTGATATTGAGCAGCATGAACTTTTTGTATATTTTGGATATTAATCCTTTGTCCATTGTTTCATTTGCAAATGTTTTCTCCCATTCTGAGGGTTTTCTTTTCATCTTGTTTATGGGGTCCTTTGCTGTGCAGAAGCTTTTAACTTCAATTAGGTCCCATTTATTTATTTTTGTTTTTATTTTCATTACTCTAGGAGTTGGGTCAAAAAAGGTCTTGCTGTGATTTATGTCAATGAGTGTTTTCCTATGTTTTCCTCTAAGAGTTTTATAGTGTCCACTCTTACATTTAGGTCTTTAATCCATTTGGAGTTTATTTTTGTGTATGGTATTAGGTAGTGTTCTAATTTCATTCTTTTACATGTAGCTGTCCAATTTTCCCAGCACCATTTGTTGGAGAGGCTGTCTTTTCTACACTGTATGTTCTTGCCTCCTTTGTCATAAAGTGACCATATGTGCATGGGTATATCTCTGGGCTTTTTATTCTGTTCCAGTGATCTGTATTTCTGTTTTTGTACCAGTACAATACTGTCTTGATTACTGTAGCTTTGTAATATAGTATGAAGTCGGGGAGCCTGATTCCTCCATCTCCGTTTTTCTTTCTCAAGATTGCTTTGGCTATTCGAGGTCTTTTTTTTTTTTTTTTGCGGTATTCGGGCCTCTCACTGTTGTGGCCTCTCCCGTTGTGGAGCACAGGCTCTGGATGCGCAGGCTCAGTGGCCATGGCTCATGGGCCCAGCTACTCTGCGGTATGTGGGATCTTCCCTGACGGGGGCACAAACCCATGTCCCCTGCATCGGCAGGCGGACTCTCAATCACTGAGCCACCAGGGAAGCCCTATTCGGGGTCTTTTGCATTTCCATACAAATTGTGAAAATTTTTGTTCTAAAATTTTGTTTTTGTGAAAAATGCCATTGGTCATTTGATAGGGATTGCACTGAATCTGTAGATTGCTTTGGGTAGTATAGTCATTTTCACAATATTGATTCTTCCAATCCAAGAACAAGGTATATTTCTCTATCTGTTTATGTTAACTTTGATTTCTTTCAGAAGTGTTTTATAGTTTTCTGAGTACAAGTCTTTTGCGTCCTTAGGTAGGTTTATTGCTATGTATTTTATTCTTTTTTTGTGATGGTAAGTGGGATTGTTTCCGTGATTTCTGTTTCTAATTTTTTTGTTGTTAGTGTATAGGAATCCCAGAGATTTCTGTGCATTAATTTTCTATCCTGCAACCTTTTGAAATTCATTGATTAGCTGTAGTAGTTTTCTGGTGGCATCTTTAGGACTTTCTGTGTATAGTATCATGTCATCTGCAAACAGTGACAGTTTTACTACTTTTCCAATTTGTATTCCTTTTATTTCTTTTTCTTCTCTGATTGCCATGGCTAGGACTTCCAAAACTATGTTGAATAATAGGGCCGAGAGTGCACATCCTTCTCTTGTTCCTGATCTTAGTGGAAATGCTTTCACTTTTTCACCATTGAGTATGATCTATGCTGTGGGTTTGTCATATATGGCTTTTATTATGTTGAGGTAGGTTCCCTCTGTCATTTTCTTGAGAGTTTTTTTATCATAAGTGGGTGTTGTATTTTGTGGAAAGCTTTTCCTGCATCCCTTGAGATGATCATATGGTTTTTATTCCTTAATTTGTTAATATGGTTTATCACATTGATTGATTTGCATATACTGAAGAATCCTTGCATTCCTGGGATAAATCCCACTTGATCGTGGTGTATGATCCTTTTAATGTGTTGTTGGATTCTGTTTGCTAGTATTTTGTTCAGGATTTTTGCATCTATGTTTATCAATGATATTGTTCTGTAACTTTCTTTTTTTTGTGATATCTTTTTCTGGTTTTGGTATCAGGGTGACGGCCGCTTTGTAGAACAAATTTGTGAGTGTTTCTTCCTCTGCAATTTTTTGGAAGAGTTTGAACAGGATCAGTGTTAGATCTTCCCTAAATGTTTGGTAGAATTCGCCTGTGAAGCCATCTGTTCCTGGACTTTTGTTTGTTGGAAGATTTTTAATTACAGTTTCAATTTCATTACTTTTGATTTTTCTGTTTATATTTTCTAATTCTTCCTGGTTTAGACTTGGAAAATTGTACCTTTCCAAAGAACTTGTCCATTTCTTCATGGTTGTCCATTTTATTGGCTTATAGTTGTTTGTAGTAGTCTCTTATAATCCTGTGAATTTCTGCCATGTCAGTTGTGATTTCACCTTTTTCATTTCTAATTTTATTGATTTGTATCTTGTCCCATATTTTCTTGATGAGTCTGGCTAAAGGTTTATCAATTTTGTTTATCTTCTCGAAGAACCAGCTTTTAGTTTTATTGATCTTTCCTATTGTTTTCTTCATTTCTATTTCATTTATTTCTTCTCTGATCTTTATGATCTCTTTCCTTCTACTGACATTGTGTTTACTTTGTTCTTTCTCTAGTTGCTTAGGTGTAGGGTTAGATTGTTTATTTGAGATTTTTCTTGTTTCTTGAGGTAGGATTGTATTGCTGTAAACTTTCCTCCTAGACCTGCTTTTGCTGCAACCCATAGGTTTTGAGTCATTGTGTTTTCATTGACATTTGTTTCTATGTTTTTTTTTTTTATTTCTTCTTTGATTTCTTCAGTGATCTCTTGGTTATTTAGTGGCTCACTGTTTAGCCTCCATGTCCTTGTATATTTTACAGTTTTTTTTCCCCTGTAATTGATTTCTAATCTCATAGTGTTGTGGTAAGAAAAGATGCTTGATACGATTTCAATTTTCTTAAATTTACCGAGGCTTGATTTCTATCCCAAGATGTGATCTATCCTGGAGAATTTTCCATGTGCACTTGAGAAGAAAGTGTATCCTGCCACTTTTGGGTGGAATGTTCTATAAATATCAATTGAATCTATCTGGTCTATTGTGTCATTTAAAGCTTGTGTTTTCTTTTTTATTTTCTGTTTGGGTGATCTGTCCATTGGTGTAAGTGGGGTGTTAAAGTCCCCTATTATTATTGTGTTACTGTCGATTTCTCCTTTCTTGGTTGTTAGCATTTGCCTTATTTGTTGAGGTGCTCCCATGTTGGGTGCACAAACATTTATAATTGTTATATCTTCTTGGATTAACCCCTGATCATTATGTAGTTTGTTTCCTTATCTCTTGTAACAGTCTTTAGTTTAAAGTCTATTTTACCTGATATGTGTATTGCCACTGCAGCTTTCTTTTGATTTCCATTTGCATGGAACATCTTTTTCCATCCCTTCACTTTCTGTCTGTATGTGTCCCTATGTCTGAAATGGTCTCTTGTAGACAGCATATATATGGGTCTTGTTTTTGTATCCATTCAACCAGTCTGTGTCTTTTGGTTGGGGCATTTAATCCATTTACATTCAAGTTTATTATTGATATGTATGTTCCTATTACCATTTTCTTAACTGTTTTGTTTTTGTGGATTTTTTCTTTTCTTGTGTTTCCCACCTAGAGAAGTTTCTTTAGCATTTGTTCTAAAGCTGGTTTGGTGGTGCTGAGTTCTCTTAGCTTTTCCTTGTATGAAAAACTTTTGATTTCTCTGTAGAATCTGAATGAGATCCTTGCTGGGTAGAGTAATCTTGGTTGTGGGTTTTTGTGTTTTATCACTTTAAGTATATCCTGCCACTCCCTTCTGGCCTGCAGAGTTTCTTCTGATAAATCAGCTGATAACCTTATTGGGATTCCTTTGTATGTTATTTTTTGCTTTTCCCTTGCTGCTTTTAATATTTTTTCTTTGTCTTTAAGTTTTGTTAGTTTGATTAATATGTGTCTTGGTGTGTTTCTCCTAGGGTTTATCCTGTATGGGACTCTGCGCTTCCTGGCCTTGGATGACTATTTCCTTTCCCATATTAAGGATGTTTTCCACTATAATCTCTTCAAATATTTTCTCAGACCCTTTATTTTTCTTTTCTTCTTCTGGGACCCCTATAATTCGAATGTTGGTGCAATTAGTGTTGTCCTAGAGGTCTCTGAGATTGTCATCAATTCTTTTCATTCTTTTTTCTATATTCTGCTCCTTGGCAGTTATTTCCACCATTCTGTCTTTCAGCTCACTTATTCATTCTTCTGCCTCAGTTATTCTGTTAATGTTTCCTTCTAGTGGATTTTTCATTTCAGTTATTGTATTGTTCATCTCTGCTTGTTTGTTCTTTAGTACTTCCAGATCTTTGTTGAACATTTCTTATATTTTCTCAATCTGTGCTTTCATTCTATTTCCGAGATTTTGGAACATCTTTACGATCATTACTCTGAATTGTTTTTCATGTAGATTGCCTTTTTCCTCTTCATTTATCTGGTCTTGTAGGTTTGTACTTTGCTTCTTCATCTGTGACATATTTTTTTCCCATCTTATTATTATTATTATTTTTGATGGGTGGGATTGTGTTCCTGTGTTACTGGTTGTTTGACCTGAGGCTTCCAACACTGGAGTTTGTAGACTGTTGGGTAGAGCTGGGTCTTGGTGCCAAGTTGAGGACCTCTGGGAGACCTCACTCCAGGAAATGTTCCCTGGTGTCTGAGGTTCTCTGTTAGTGCAGTAGTTCAGACTTGGAGCTCCCACCTCAGGAGCATTGGCTGGACCCCCAGCTTGTGAACCAAGATCCCACAAGCTGTGCAGCATGGAAAAAATAAAAAATATGAACAATAAGAAGGAATAAAAAATAAAATTAGACTAGGAAACTAACAGATATGTTAGAAATAATATAAAAATAAAAATATAGATGAAATGACAATCGCCAGGTAAAAGTGAACCACAATAGTGAAAAAGAGGAGAAGAAAAAAAAAAAAGGTGGAAAAGGCCTTGGCTGTGGGGGGCGAGGCTTAGGCAGGGACAAGGTTAAGTGGTGGGCAGGGCCTATGCTTAGGATCCACAGGTCTTGAAAAGGCCCTGGGGGGTGGGTGTGGTGGGGCTTGGGCTAAACTGAGCAGAAGGGGCCCAGGTGTGCCTTTGGCCTCAGAGGACGGGGAACCTGGCCTGAGAGCCCAGCAGGCTTCCCAGGCTCAAGTGTGTGTGCCAAACACCCACACCCCTCTCCTGCTCCTCTGGTCCTGGAGAGCCCCTTATGCCTGCCTTTCCTCTTCTTCCCATGCCCCCAGGACCAACATGGCACGAAGGGGCCTCTGAGGGCATAGGACCTGGCCCAAGAGCCGGGCAGGCTTCCTGGACTGGTTGGGCAGGGGAAATGCTTGCCATGCTCCCCCCTGATCTGAGCCCCCCAGTGTCCCTCCAGGCATGGGAACCCCTCCCCAATCCCAGCCACCCCTCAGGGGCACCGGTCCTGTCCGGCCTCCACTTCTTCTCCGACCTCAGTCCTCACTCATTCTGCTGGTTTGCTTGGGAGTTCCTCCCATCTCCTTGGGTGTTGAGGTCCCCCACCAACATCTGGAAGGCTCCCTAGTTGTGGGAAGATTCAAGCTGTGCGTCTTCCCATGCCGCCAACTTACAGTCACTCTGTCCTTAAGTCTTCTAAATGGTTGTTTATTAAATAGTTATTAAATTTTATTTATACCTCTTTTTATTCTCTATACTTCCTGACATAATGTTGAGTACACAGTATGATTGATAATACTGATCTAAAAGTTAGAGCTCTAGAGCATAGATAGAAAAGTATATTTTGAAAAGCTCTGCTTTTAGCATATTCTTTTTAATTTTCTTACCTAACCTCCCTCTGAGTTCTGATATGTTCCATCTATTAGATTGTAAACTTGAAGACAGATTCTATAGCATATTTTGTCTCTCTATTTGAAATGGTCATCACATCATTCTTAACATATAGGATAAATGTGTTTGTATTCTGACAGATGTTTCTGATGAATGATGGTGATTTGAGGAAGTGAAGAAAAAAGCAACCACAGTCAATAACAACATTTTACCTTGAAAATTAAAAGCAAATATATGATAAACTATACAGTAAATTACTTACAAATATGCATTTATTGAATCCATTTGCCTGGAGCCCTGTTAACTATCCTTTATATGGATGTGACCCTCATGAGAATCAGAACAGATAGTGTTTGCCTAATGGGAATAAATAGTGGCTGGGGCATTATGAAATATTTTTCCATCAAGCCAGAGGGTAATAAAATCTGTCTGTAATATGCACCAAGTGATTGAATTACACTGTTTTTAGGGCAAAGTTAGCTGGGGGCAGTTTTTTGAGTTCAGGGGAACAAGTTTTGGCTACTAATATCATAGTCTTGTCTCATTCTTTATTATTGCTTTCACTATCCAGAGTTGCCCTTAGGATCTTTCCAGACTATAGGGAGAGCTTTGTTAGGTAGTGGGGCTCTACCTTACTTTTTCTAATCAAGTTACAATTTAAGGTTTCGTGTATGAGGGGGTTGGGGGCAAATATCGGGGAAATGGTAGCCAAACTATTTATAAACTAATTAGGTCTCATTAGATTGGATAGAAGTTGGAGCCGTTGCTGCTTCTGCATCATCATGTTATTTAGGCATATGTATACTTTAAAAAAGAAGAGAAGGTAGCAGACTCTGGGAATAAAAATGTCTTCAGTATTGGCTCTGACATAGAAGTTGAACCACTAAATGAAATTCTGTGCTTTCTAAGTGTTCTTATTGCAATACTGATGGGATTCCTGTAGTGAAACTTAGTTTATTTTTGTAAAAATAATTTTTAGTTTGATTGCACTCAATGAAATTTCTATGATTAATTTGAAAGCCTAGATGGCCATGAAGATTTCTCAACCTTCAAACTGGATAAAATCCTTAAGAATGTATTGGTTTCAGTGTGTGAATATTTTTATATGATTCAATCATCCAGAAACTTGACTTATTAAAAATCCTTTGTCTTTAGTATGGCACAATTGCGTCTTATATACTTTAATAGGTAATTAAAAACCTTGAAGAGATAAACATGTTTCAGGAAAATGAATCTAATAATCAAACATAACATAGGGCTCCTTCTTTTGAGATGAGGATTGGGTTTTGCTGTATGCAGTAGAAGTCCCAAAATAATAGTGGTTTAAGTAAGGTACAATATATCTGTCATCCACCGAAGAGAAATTCAGAGGTAGGGACTCCATGGCATGTAGAGTAGGTAGCTCCACAGTGATAAAAGTTTGAGGCTCATATTTTTTCTCTACCATTTCTAATCTATGGTTTTTATTTAATCTTCATTTCATTGCTGGGAACGGCAACATGACTTATGCTGAGTATGGCAATATGAGTAAATAGTGGCCAGGCATATGTGTGAGACTTTCAGGAAGATTCTTAATGTGATTTGACTAAAAGGTGTACTCTTTTTACCTCTCCCTTTCTCCTTTCTGCTGCCTGGCATGTGCTACCTGGTATGTGATGGCTCTGCCCCATAGTCATGATGGCTAGAGATCCAGCTATCACATACTAGGTAGCACATGCCAGGCATCAGAAAGGAGAAAGGGAAAGGTAAAAAGAGTACACCTTCTAGTCAAATCACCTTAAGAATCTTCCTGAAAGTCTCATACATATGCCTAACTGGCCACTATTTACTCATATTGCCATACTCAGCATAAGCCATGTTGCCATTCCCAGCAAGGAAATGAAGATTAAAAAACTTGGTACATTGCTACCCATATAAAAGTGGGGTTCTTCTGCTAAGAATAAAGATGGTAAAGTATATTCGGTAGATAACTAGTAATTTTAGCACTCTGATGGTTTAACTGTAGGGTTTCAATATTTTTGATCTCTGGGACTAGACATTAAAAATATGCCAACCATTTTTTTTCCAATTCTTAATAATAAAATTACTGTTTAAATTATTTAAAGAGAATATTTGTAAGTAAATTTGTAACAAAATAATATATTGGCTTCACCAGAAAGTTCGTTCAGGTTTTTCCATAAGATGTTACGGAAAAACCAGAAAGGACTTTTTGGCCAACTAAATATAAGTGTTAAGTATGTTTCTTTTGCTCTATCATTGTTTTTTTAATTAAATTTGATTTTTATGCAGCAAGTTCTTAATAGTTATCTATTTTATACGTATTAGTGTATATGTATCAATCCCAATCTCCCAATTCATCCCACCACCACCCCCTTCCTGCTTTCCTCCCTTGGTGTTCATATGTTTGTTCTCTACGTGTGTGCCTCCATTTCTGCTTTGCAAACTGGTTCTTCTGTACCATTTTTCTAGATTCCATGTATATGCGTTAATATACGATATTTGTTTTCCTCTTTCTGACTGACTTCACTCTGTATGACAGTCTCTAGGTCCATCCACGTTTCTACAAATGACCCAATTTTGTTCCGTTTTATGGCTGAGTAATATTCCATGGTATATATGTACCACATCTTCTTTATCCATTCGTCTGTCGATGGGCATTAAGGTTATTTCCATGACCTGGCTATTGTAACTAGTCCTGCAATGAACATTAGGGTGTGTGTATCTTTTTGAATTATGGTTTTCTCTGGGTATATGCCCAGTAGTGGGATTGCTGGGTCATGTGGTACTTCTATTTTTAGTTTTTTAAGGAACCTCCATACTGTTCTCCATAGTGGCTCTATCAATTTACATTCCTACCAATAGTGCAAGAGGGTTCCCTTTTCTCCACACCCTCTCCAGCATTCGTTGTTTGTAGATTTTCTGATGATGCCCATTCTAACTGGTGTGAGGTGATACCTCATTGTAGTTTTGATTTACATTTCTTTAATAGTAATTAGTGATGTTGCACATCTTTTCACATGCCTGTTGGACATCTATATGTCTACTTTGGAAAAATGTCTATTCAGATCTTCTGGGTTCTTTTTTGTTGTTGAATTGTATGAGTTTTAAAATATATTTTGGATGTTAAGCCCTTCTCTGATATATGATTTGCAAATATCTTCTCCCATTCAGTAGGTTGCCTTTTTGTTTTGATGATGGTTTTTTTTTTTTTTTTGCTGTACGCGGTCCTCTCACTGCTGTGGCCTCTCTCGTTGCGGCGCACAGGCTCCGGACGCGCAGGCCCAGCGGCCACGGCTCACGGGCCCAGCCACTCCACGGCACGTGGGATCCTCCCGGACCGGGGCACGAACCCGTGTCCCCTGCATCGGCAGGCGGACTCTCAACCACTGCATCACCAGGGAAGCCCCCACAGAGCTTTTTAATAGTTTGTTGTAGTCCCATTTGTTTATTTTTCTTTTGTATTGATTCTTTATCATTATAGAATGCCCTTATTTACTTTTTGTTATAGACCTTATTTTAAAGTCTATTTTGCCTGATATGAGTATTGCTACCCCCACTTTCTTGTTGTATACTTTTGCATAAAATATCTTTTTCCATCTCCCTACTTTCAGTTTGTGTGTCTTTACCTTTGAAGTGAGTCTTTTGTAAGCAGCATATAGATGGTTCTTGGTTTTTTATTCAATTATCCACCCAATTGGATCCACCTATTGTTCCACAAAATTGGAACATTTGTCCATTGACATTTAAAGTGATTATTGATTGGTATGTATTTATTGTCATTTTGTTACTTGTTTTCTAGTTGTTTTTTTCTGTTCTTTTATTTTTCTTTAGTTTCTTCCCTTGTGGTGTGATGATTTTTTTAGTGGTATTCTTGTATTCCTTTCTCTTTAGTTTTTGTGTATATCTTGTAGGTTTTTGATTTGTGGTTCCATGGGGTCCATATATGTTGACCTATAAGTATGTCTTCTTGTTTTAAACATGCTCAGCCTGGGGTGCACAGTAGGGCAGTTGCGGGAAACCAGCAGGAGTTCTGGGCAGTTTCAGTCTGCTTCCTCTGCCTTGTTTAGGGAGTGAGCAAGCATGTGCATGTTCTTCATGAAAGGAGTCTTGGGTTTCTTACAGCCCCACTGGTTTTCAAACCAGCTAAGGGAACTTGTTTTTCTGGTGTCAGATCTCAGGCCTGTGGCACCCAGTATGTCATTCAAACTGGTTCAAACTGTCTACTCCCCACGGAGGATCTCTGAGCCTGTTTAATCCATCTCCTTTTCTGTGTTTCCTCTGTGGGGCTCAGGTCCCATCCTGATTGCTTCACTTCCCTTCCTACCCAACTCTGTGTGGATCTTTCTTATAGCCTTGGTTGTACAAGAGTCTTTTTGCCAGTTTCCAGTTTTGTTTGTTTGTTTTTGGGTTTTTTTTTGTTGTTGAGAAAATTGCTCCACAAGTAGATGTATTCTTGGTGTGTTACTGGGAAGAGGTGAGCTCTACATTCTCCTACTCTACCATCTTGATCTCCTTCTGTCCTTATTTTTAAATTTTTGAGGAAACTCCATATGGTTTACCATAGTAGTTGCACTGACTTACAGCTGCATGCAAAATACTAAAACTGGATGCCTGTCTTTTTTTTTTTTTTTTGCAGTATGTGGGCCTCTCACTGTCGTGGCCTCTCCTGTTGTGGTGCACAGGCTCCGGACGCGCAGGCTTAGTGGCCATGCCTCATGGGCCCAGCTGCTCTGTGGCATGTGGGATCTTCCCAGACTGGGGCACGAACTCATGTCCCCTACATCGGCAGGTGGACTCTCAACCACTGTGCCACCAGGGAAGCCATGCCTGTCTTATTTATAGTGCAGAATTTATAGTGCAGAATGGTTCCTTTTTCTCTACATCCTTGCCAACACTTATTATAGTGTTGTCTTTTTGATGACAGCCATTTTGGCAGGTGTGAGGTGATGTCTCATTGTGGTTTTGATTTGCATTTCCCTGATGATTAGTGATATTGAGCATATTTTCATGTAACTGCTGGACAACTGTATGTCTTCTTTAGAAAAATGTCTATTCAGATCCTCTACCAATTTTTAAAGTCAGATTTCTTTTATCCTATCAAGTTGTATTAGTTCTTTATATATTTTGGATATTGACTTCTTATCAGATATATGATATGCAAATGTTTTCTTCCATTCAGTAGGTTGCCTTTTCATTTTATTGGTAGTTTCTTTTGATGATGCCTTTTTGTTTGATACAGTTCTACTTGCTTATTTTTTGTTTTTGCTTTTCCTTTTGGTGTCAAATCTAAAGAATCATCACCAAGACCAACAGCAAGGAGCTCACCATCTACGTTTTCCTCTAGGAAGGTTTTAGATTTTCTGGCCTTACATTCAAATCTTCAATCCATTCTATGTTAATTTTTGTGTATGATGTAAAATAGTGGTCTAGTTTCATTCTTTTGCATGTAGCTGTGCAGTTTTCCAAACACCATTTATTGAAGACTGTTCTTTCCTCATTGTGTATTCTTGGTACCTTTGTCATAAATTACTTAGCCATTTATATGTGGTTTTATTTCTGTGCTCTCTATTCAGTTCCATTGATCTATGTGTTTGTTTTTATGTCGATACTATACTTCTTTGATTACTGTAGCTTTGTAATATAGTTTGAAATCAGGAAGAGTGATACCTCCAGCTTTCTTATGATTGCTTTACCTATTCTGGGTATTTTGTTGTTCCACACAGAATTTAGTAGTTTGTTTTCATTTTGTGAAAACGCCATTGGGATTTTGATAGGGGTTGCATTGAATCTGTAGATTGATTTGAGTAATACGGATATTTTAAAAATATTAATTCTTCCCATCCATGAGCATAAAATATCTTTCCATTTATTTGTGTCTTCTTTATTTCATTAAAGTCTTATAGTGCTCAATGTAGAGATCTTTTACCTCCTTGGTTAAATCTATTCGGAGATATTCTTTCTTTTTAAATCAATTGTAAGTGGGATTGTTTTATTCATTTCTGTTTCTGATAGTTTGTTATTAGTGTATAGAAATGCAACAGATTTTTGTATATTGCTTTTGTATCCTGCAATTTTACTGAATTCATTTATTAGTTTCAATGGTTTTGGTGGAGGGTCTTTAGGATTTTCTAAATGTTATATAATGTCATCTGCAAACAGAGACAGTTTTACTTCTTCCTTTCTGATTTGGATGCCTTTTATTTCTTTTTATTGCCTAATAGATCTGGCTAGCACTTCTAGTACTATGTTGAATAAAAGAGGAAAGAATGGGTGTCCTTGTCTTATTCCTGATCCTTGAGGAAAAGCTTTCAGGTTTTCACTGTTGAGTATGATATTAGCTGTGGGCTTCTCATATTTGGCCATTATTATGTTGAGGTACAGTCCCCATATAACCAGTTTATTGATAGTTTTAAAAATCATGAATGGCTGTTGAATTTTGTCAAATACCTTTTCAGCATAGATTTTCTGTAAATATTCTTGAGGTTTCTTCTGAGTCACAGATAAATTACGTAAGAATGCTGCGACCTCTTTGGATCTTCCTTTTTTTAAGCTTTTTTACTTGGAAGCTGAGGAGTGTTTAGCCTACTGAGGTAGAACCTTTCTGAGTCTGATGCCCTATACATTATGAGGTTTTCCATTCTGTTTAAGGAGAGCAGGCAGTATTCCTGTAACAATGTGTTTTCTGAAGATTTTTCTCTCTAATCCTTTTAGGTATTTTGCAAGGCTTGAGTAGTTTCCTCATATATATGCTAGAAGTACTATGCTGAAGACTTGTAGGTGATAATTCACATATGCCAAGAGTTTTCTATGCAACCTTCTGCTCTTCGCTGTTGCACTCTGTAAACTCTAGCTGCTTTGGCCTTCTTGGATTCCTAGCTTAATCCCTGGACCTCAGGGAGACTTCCAAATTCCACCTGGATTTTTCCTTTTTCCCCTGAAGCCTGGAATCTTTCTTCATACAATAGTAGAGAGAAAATATAGGGTTGAAAAGGAGAACACAAACACAGTAAGTTAACCAAATGAGAAGACAGAAATACATAGCAGATGAAGGAGCAAGGTAAATACCCACCAGACCAAACAAATGAAGAGGAAATAGGCAGTGTATCTGAAAATGAATTCAGAGTAATGATAGTAAAGATGATCCAAAATTGTGGGAATAGAATGGAGAAAATACAAGAAACCTTTAACAAGGACCTAGAAGAACTAAAGAGCAAACAATGATGAACAGCACAATAAATGAAATTTAAAATTCTGTAGAAGGAATCAATAGCAGAATAACTGAGGCAGGCAGAAGAACAGACAAGTGACCTGGAAGATAAGATAGTGGAAATAACTACCATAGAGCAGAATACAGAAAAAAGAATGAAAAGAATTGATGACTGTCTTGGAGACCTCTGGGACAACATTAAATGCAGCAACATTCGAATTATAGGGGTCCCAGAAAGAGAAGAGAAACAAAAAGGGACTGAGAAAATATTTGAAGAGATTATAGTTGAAAAATTCCCTAATATGGGAAAGGAAATAGTCAATCAAGTCCAGGAAGCACAGACAGTCCCATACAGGATAAATCCATGGAAAAACACGCCAGGACACACATTAATCAAGCTATCAAAAATTAAGTACAAAGAAAAAATATTAAAAGGAGCAAGGAAAAAGCAACAAATAACATACAAGGGAATCCCGATAAGGTTAACAGCTGATCTTTCAGCAGAAACTCTGCAAGCCAGAAGGGAGTGGCAGGACATATTTAAAGTGAGGAAAGGGAAGAAGCTACAACCAAGATTACTGTACCCAGCAAGGATCTTGTTCAGATTCGATGGAGAAATTAAAACCTTTACAGACAAGCAAAAGCTAAGAGAATTCAGCACCACCAAACCAGTTTTACAACAAATGCTAAAGTAACTTCTCTAGGCAGGAAACACAAGAGAAGGAAAAGACCTACAAAAACAAACCCAAAACAATTAAGAAAATGGTAATAGGAACATACATATTGATAACTACCTAAAATGTAAATGGATTAAATACTCTAACCAAAAGATATAGACTGACTGAATGGATACGAAAGCAAGACCCATGTAGTGCCATCTACAAGAGACCCACTTCAGACCGAGGAACACATACAGACTGAAAGTGAGGGCATGGAAAAAGATATTCCATGCAAATGGAAATCAAAAGAAAGCTGGAGTAACAGTTCTCGTATCAGACAAAATAGACTTTAAAATAAAGACTATTACAAGAGACAAGAAGGACACTATATAATGATCAAGTGATCAATCCAAGAAGAAGATATAACAATTGTAAATACTTATGCACCCAACATAGGAGCACCTCAATACATTAGGCAAATGCTAACAGACATAAAAGGGGAAATTGACAGTAACACAATCATAGTAGGGGACTTAAACAGCCCACTTTCACCAATGGAGAGATCATCCGAAATAAAAATAAATAAGGAAACACAAGCTTTAAAAGGTACATTAAACAAGATGGTCTGAATTGATATTTATAGGACATTCCATCAAAAAACTACAGAATACACTTTCTTCTCAAGTGCTGATGGAACATTCTGCAGGATAGATCAAATGTTGCATCACAAATCAAGCCTTGGTAAATTTAAGAAAATTGAAATCATATCAAGTTTCTTTTCCAGCCACAACACTATGAGACTAGATGTCAATTACAGGAAAAAATCTGTAAAATACACAAACACATGAAGGGTAAATAATACACTATTAAATATGCAAGAGATCACCTAAGAAATGAAAGGGGAAATAAAAAAATACCTAGAAAAAAATGACAATGAAAACACAATGACCCAAACCCTATGGGATGCAGCAAAAGCAGTTCTAAGAGGGAGTTTATAGCAATACAATCCTACCTCAAGAAGCAAGAAACACCTCAAATATACAACATAAACTTAAACCTAAAGCAATTAGAGAAAGAAGAAGAAAACATCCCCAGTGTTAGCAGAAGGAAAGAAATCATAACGATCAGATCAGAAATAAATGGAAAATAAATGAAGGAAACGATAGTAACCATCACTAAAACTAAAAGCTGGTTCTTGGAGAAGATAAACAAAATTGATAAACCATTAGCCAGACTCATCAAGAAGAAAAGGGAGAAGACTCAAATCAGTAGAATAAGAAATGAAAAAGAAGTAACAACTGACACTGCAGAAATACAAAGGATCATGAGAAATTACTACAAGCAACTGTATCCCAATCAAATGGATAACCTGGAAGAAATGGACAAATTCTTAGCAAAGCACAACCTTCTGAGACTGAAACAGGAAGACATAGACAACATAAACAGACCAATCATAAGCACTGAAATTAAAACGGTGATTAAAATTCTTCCAACAAACAAAAGCCCAGGACCAGATGGCTTCACAGGTGAATTCTATCAAACATTTAGAGAAGAGCTAACACCCATCCTTCTCAAACTCTTCCAAAATATAGCAGAGGGAGGAACACTCCCACCCTCATTCTATGAGGCCACCATCACCCTGATACCAAAACCAGACACAGAGGTCACAAAAAAAGAAAAGTACAGGCCAATATCACTGATGATAATAGATGCAAAAATCCTCAACAGTATACTAGCAAACAGAATCCAACAGCACATTAAAAGGATCATACACTATGATCAAGTGGGGTTTATCCCACAAATGCAAGGATTCTCAATATATGCAAATCAATGAATGTGATAAACCATATTAACAAATTGAAGGAGAAAAAACCATAGATCATCTCAAAAGATGCAGAAAAAGCTTTCAGCAAAATTCAACACCCATTTATGGTAAAAATCCTCCAGAAAGTAGGCATAGAAGGAACTTACCTCAACATAATAAAGGCCATTTATGACAAACCCACAACATCATTCTCAATGGTGAAAAACTGAAAGCATTTCCTCTAAGATCAGGAACAAGACAAGGTTGTCCAGTCTCACCACTATTATTCAACATGATTTTGGAAGTTTTAGCCTCAGCAATCAGAGAAGAAAAAGAAATGAAAGGAATCCCAATCGGAAAAGAAGAAGTAAAGCTGTCACTATTTACAGATGACATGATACTATACATTGAGAATCCTAAAGACGCTACCAGAAACCTAGTACAGCTAATCAATGAATTTCCTAAAGTAGCAAGATACAAAATTAATGCACAGAAATCTCTTTCATTCCTATACACTAATGATGGAAAATCTGAAAGAGGAATTAAGGAAGCACTCCCATTTACCATTGCAACAAAAAGAATAAAATATCTAGGAATAAACCTACCTAAGGAGATAAGAGACCTGTATACAGAAAAGTATAAGACACTGATGAAAGAAATCAAAGTTGATACAAACAGATGGAGAGATATACCATGTTCTTGGATTGGAAGGATCAACATTGTGAAAATGATTATACAACCCAATGCAATCTTCAGATTCAATGCAATCCCTATCAAGGTACCAATTGCATTTTTCACAGAACTAGAAAAAAAATTTCACAATTTGTATGGAAACACAAAAGACCCTGAATAGCCAAAACGAAGTTTAGAAAAAAAAACGGAGCTGGTGGAATCAGGCTTCTGGACTTCAGAGTATACTACAAAGCTACAGTAATCAAGGCAGTATAGTACTGGCACAAAAACAGGAATATAGATCAATGGAACAGGATAGACAGCCCAGAGATAAACCCACGCACATATGGTCACCTTATTTTTGATAAAGGAGGCAAGAGTATAGAATTGAGAAAAGACAGCCTCTTCAATAAGTGGTGCTGGGAAAACTGGACAGCTACATGTAAAAGAATGAAATTAGAACACTTCCTGACTCCATATACAAGAGTAAACTCAAAATGGATTAAAGACCTAAATATAAGGCTAGACACAATAAAACTCTTAGAGGAAAACATAGGTAGAACACTCTATGACATAAATCACAGCAAGATTCTTTCTGACCCAGCTCCTAGAGAATGGAAATTAAAACAAAAATAAACAAATGGGAGCTAATGAAACTAAAAGCTTTTGCACAGCAAAGGAAACCGTAACAAAGACGAAAACACAACCCTGAGAATGGGAGAAAATATTTGTAAATGAAGCAACTGACAAAGGATTAATCTCCAAAATTTACAAGCAGCTTATGCAGCTCAATGTCAAAAAACCAAACAACCCAATCCAGAAATGGGTAGAAGACCTAAAGAGACATTTATCCAAAGAAGATATACAGATGGTCAACAAACACATGAAAGGATGCTCAACATCACTAATCATTAGAGAAATGCAAATCAAAACACCTGTTAGAATGGCCATCTTCAAAAGATCTATAAACAATAAATGCTGGAGAGGGTCTGGAGAAAAGGGAACCCTCTTGCACTGTTGGTGGGAATGTAAATTGATACAGCCACTATGGAGGTTCCTTAAAAAACTAAAAATAGAACTACAATATGACCCAGGAATCCCAGTACTGGGCATATGCTCTGAGAAAACCATAAGTGAAAAAGAGTTGTGTTCCACAGTGTTCATTGCAGCTCTATTTGCAATAGCCAGGACATGGAACAACCTAAGTGTCCATCAACAGATGAATGGATAAAGAAGATGTGGCACATATATACAATGGAATATTATTCAGCCATAAAAAGAAACGAAATTGAGTTATTTGTAGTGAAGTGGATGGACCTAGAGTTTGTCATACAGAGTGAAGTAAGTCAGAAAGAGAAAAACAAATACCGTATGCTAACACATATATATGGAATCTAAAACAAACAAAAATGTGGTTCTGGAGAACCTAGGGGCAGGACAGGAATAAATACAGAGATGTAGAGAATGGACTTGAGGACACAGGGAGGGGGAAGGTTAACCTGGCACGAAGTGAGAGAGTGGCATGGACTTATATATACTACCAAATGTAAAATAGGTAGCTAGTGGACTGCAGTGGCATAGCACAAGGAGATCACCTCGGTGCTTTGTGACCACCTAGATGGGTGGGATAGGGAGGGTGGGAGGGAGGTGCAAGAAGGAGGAGATATGGGGATATATGTATATGTATAGCTGGTTCACTTTGTTATACAGCAGAAACTAACACACCATTGTAAAGCAATTATACTACAAGAAAGATGTTAATGAAAAGAAAAAAAAAGAAGTTCCAAGACTAGAATTTCATACATATGGAAATAGTTCCTTGCAGGTTCTGTTTCTTCCTGCCTGTGTCCCAAGCTTTCATGTGCTGCTGGAGAAACTTATAGGTAATCTTTACCATTGTGAACAGCAGAAGTTAGTTTTTTCTCTCTACATGTGTCTACCTACTAGCATATACAGCACACACACACACACACACACACACACACACACACACACACACCCCTTATTAATGGAAAGGGCTAGCTATATTTTCAGTTAATTCTTTACGCATGTTGACAATACAATTGTTTTGCATTTGACATACACTTTATATAACTGGGTGATTTTTGTGTGTATTAGTTGTTAGTTAACAAAGGGGGTTAATGTAAACATTGTCTAGAATTAGTAGGAAAGAAAATTGGATTGAGTGATGGATGGTTAAATCAATATCTCTGACATTGAATAGTTGTTGAACTTTGGAAAAAAGTATAACTATGAAAATATAAATTACTCATTCTGGTGATGGACTTTATTTTTTTAAGTGCAAATTGTGGGAAGGGAAGAAACCAAAATATCTCTAAGGATTCTTATGGTATAGTGACTTTTACCTTTACTTATTTGTATTGCTGTGTCTACTTATTTATGCATGTATAAATTATTATAGGTGTTTTTGTATATATCATGTTTATAATTACAAAAACTGCAGTAAATATTCCCTTCCATATAATTATGAAGAAAACTTTTTTCTACATTACAATTATATTTACCTGGAATAGATCAAGTTACAGACACACACACACACACACACTCTCTCTCATGTTTCTCCTTATCTTAAAATGAATAAATTCTGTCAAATTTTGAAATAATAATAGCAACAATGGCTACATACTCTGCGGAATATTTTATGTACATTATCTTATTTAATTCTCACAAAATCCTATGAAGTTGGATTTTGAATGCAAGCTCAAAGTCATACTCATATTAAGGGAGAGAGTTGGGGTTAGCAACAAGTCCTTTAAAGCTATATTCTCTTAGCTACATGAAGCCTCAATAAATAAGTGATGTTTGTTTTTATTTTAATAAATCAGTTCTGCATCTGTACTCCATTTATTTTTGAGAGCATGCTCAGTTGTTAACCAAAGTTATAATTCTCATAATAGTAGTATAATGTGTTCCCTAACCCCAAATATATCTGACTGTGGGCCAGTTTTGTTACTGTTTGAAATTAGGGATGCCTCCCTTATTTGGAACAGTGTGTATTTTGATTCTTTGAATCACAATGACTAACCAAGTGATACAGACAACTAATAAGTGGTTCACATATCATTTTATTTCCAACACAATTTTGTGCTCCCAAATATTTAGGTATTACCTGTTCTGTTTTCAGCTTCTGCTGCTGGTGATTTTCTTTCAAAGCCTAAATCATCCTGGACCCAAGGCATGGTTTGGCTTGCTGCATGTTGAGTGTCAACACAGAAGTTTGCTTGCAGCTCAAGCCAGGCCACCACAGGGATAAATTTATGAGTGTTTCAGGGAAAGGCTTTTCATCTTCATCTCAGGACAGAGGTTACGGGTTGGTGATGATCTTTCCTTACAATCTCCCTATGTTTTTAATCCACCCATGTCAGTGTCCCAAAGGATCTTCTCCAGACTAAATTCCATTAGATGTAAAACAAAAGACAAGTTGGTTCCTAAGAAAGGTTAGAGAAACATTGAAGAAGCAAGCAGGATTCCTAAACAAAGGAATTTCAACCTTAAATTTTACTGTAATTTTTATTTGCCTTGGTAAAATCATTCAGCTGTTGTACTGAAGAATCATTATTATAATATTAGTATACTATATTCCTATGAGAGGGAAATATTATTGCATGGCTAGTACAAGGTAGGCTTTTGGGGATTTACCTGAGGCTATCCTGTACCAGAGTCTAATAAATATTAGAGAGTAATTTATTCATTCCTTTAATAGATATTGAGCACCTATTTTATATC
This sequence comes from Neophocaena asiaeorientalis asiaeorientalis, assembly GCF_003031525.2. Classification (NCBI taxonomy): domain Eukaryota; kingdom Metazoa; phylum Chordata; class Mammalia; order Artiodactyla; family Phocoenidae; genus Neophocaena; species Neophocaena asiaeorientalis. The sequence continues at coordinate 2,576,481 of NW_020172632.1, read as the reverse complement.
AAGTATTATGCTTGTCATTCCAATACAAAGTTAGTGAAGACATGTTCTCAGCTTGTAATCAGGGGAGACAGACAAATTTATATGTGATTATGTATAGTGCACTAATTACTATTATAAAAGTATGCATAAGATGCTATGGAAGTACAGAAAAGGAATATCTATATAATCATTAGATGAGAATAGAGGATGTCGTGGAATTTGTCTCAAATGAGGTAATCCTTAAACTCTAATGGATATGTAAAAGTTTGTTTTCAGGCAGAGCGAAAACTGTAATTCTCAAGATTTATAAACTTTGCCTCTGTACTACTGTTTGTTTAGATAACTTTTTGTCTAATTGTTACAGTAAACTCAGTTAAACTTGCTTTTCCAAAACTGAAGAATATTTGGTTGCCAATCTATTTTGTTTAGCAGAGGAAAATCTCTCGTAGGCATTGTGTCTCTTTGCAGCTCTGGAAATCTAATTCTCCAAAGGTCAACCCCACAGCTGCTAATTTCATGATCTCTTTAGTGTTTCTGTTGCTAAGTTGGAATATTGCAGCCATGCTTGTCTTCTGCCTAATGTGGCATGAGCAAAGCCTCTGGCATATCTCTTGGTAGAAACTCTAGTTTTATCACAGCTGGAAGTAGCCTGATTGTTTACCTTCCACATAAGAGATTAGTTCTATCTATAAAAATGAAACTTCTTGAAAATCTTTGTATCTCGAGAAATAGAACATATGAATTTAGTATCTAGTACACAGATATGGCCAGTTATTTTGACAACTGCTGTAGTTACCATTGAAGCAACATGGGTTAGAGACAAATGGCATTAGAAGTTTCCAACTAATTCTTTTTACAAGAACTCATCTTAAATGAAGAATTTAAGATGAAGGGGTTGTTGGCAGAGATCAGCAGAGATTATTTTTCTCAGTTGATATGTTATTTTTGTACTGAGGTTGAATTTCAAAGACTTGTGAAGCATCTGTATCAAACGCCTCTATATATGACATAGTCCCGATGTTGGAAGTTGAAGTGCACTGGGAGGCATCTAAGGTGTGTTTTGAGTTTAGATGTCTGTGAACTTCTCTGAGTCTATTTCAACACCTATAACATTGTAGAAGGTGTTGGGTGGCTGAATAAGCTCTAAGGCCCTTTTAGCTCTAACAGTCTATGTTTTTATAGACAAGTTTAAAGAACAAGTTAAATTTTGTTTTTCTTAAGGCTCAGAAAAAGAATTCCATATGAATGAATTTACTGTGATTTAGTGGGAAGAGCAGGAGCCTTTGAAATCAAATCTGAGTTAAGTTTAATAGCTATGTGATGTTGGCCTAGTTATTTAAGTTTTAAATTTCCCATTTGTAATAGGATTGTTGTGAGGATTAAATGAAATAATGTATGAAAGTCTTCACACAGTAGCTGGCACAAATTAAGCACTCAAAAAATGTTGGTTTCACATGAAAGGATGCTCAGCATCACTAATCATTAGAGAAATGCAAATCAAAACTACAGTGAGGGGCTTCCCTGGTGGCGCAGTGGTTGGGAGTCCGCCTGCCGATGCGGAGGACACGGGTCTGTGTCCCGGTCTGGGGGGATCCAGCGTGCCGCGGAGCGGCTGGGCCCGTGGGCCGTGGCCACTGGGCCTGCAGCGTCCGGAGCCTGTGCTCCGCGGCGGGAGAGGCCGCAGCAGTGAGAGGCCCGCGTACCGCAAAAAAAAAAGAACAAAAAAAAAACTACAGTGACGTATCACCTAACACTGATCAGAATTGGCCATCATCAAAAAATCTACAAACAATAAATGCTGGAGAGGGTATGGAGAAAAGGGAACCCTCTCGCACTGTTGGTGGGAATGTAAATTGATACAGCCACTATGGAGAACAGTATGGAGGTTCCTTAAAAAACTAAAAATAGAACTACCATATGACTCAGCAATCCCACTACTGGGTATATACCCTGAGAAAACCATAATTCAAGAAGAATCATGTACTACAATGTTCATTGCAGCACTATTTACAATAGCCAGGATGTGGAAGCACCCTAAGTGTCCATCGACAGATAAATGGATAAAGAAGATGTGGCACGTGTATACAATGGAATACTACTTCTCTTGGTAGAAACTCTAGTTTTATCACAGCTGGAAGTAGCCTGATTGTTTACCTTCCACATAAGAGATTAGTTCTATCTATAAAAATGAAACTTCTTGAAAATCTTTGTATCTCGAGAAATAGAACATATGAATTTAGTATCTAGTACACAGATATGGCCAGTTATTTTGACAACTGCTGTAGTTACCATTGAAGCAACATGGGTTAGAGACAAATGGCATTAGAAGTTTCCAACTAATTCTTTTTACAAGAACTCATCTTAAATGAAGAATTTAAGATGAAGGGGTTGTTGGCAGAGATCAGCAGAGATTATTTTTCTCAGTTGATATGTTATTTTTGTACTGAGGTTGAATTTCAAAGACTTGTGAAGCATCTGTATCAAACGCCTCTATATATGACATAGTCCCGATGTTGGAAGTTGAAGTGCACTGGGAGGCATCTAAGGTGTGTTTTGAGTTTAGATGTCTGTGAACTTCTCTGAGTCTATTTCAACACCTATAACATTGTAGAAGGTGTTGGGTGGCTGAATAAGCTCTAAGGCCCTTTTAGCTCTAACAGTCTATGTTTTTATAGACAAGTTTAAAGAACAAGTTAAATTTTGTTTTTCTTAAGGCTCAGAAAAAGAATTCCATATGAATGAATTTACTGTGATTTAGTGGGAAGAGCAGGAGCCTTTGAAATCAAATCTGAGTTAAGTTTAATAGCTATGTGATGTTGGCCTAGTTATTTAAGTTTTAAATTTCCCATTTGTAATAGGATTGTTGTGAGGATTAAATGAAATAATGTATGAAAGTCTTCACACAGTAGCTGGCACAAATTAAGCACTCAAAAAATGTTGGTTTCACATGAAAGGATGCTCAGCATCACTAATCATTAGAGAAATGCAAATCAAAACTACAGTGAGGGGCTTCCCTGGTGGCGCAGTGGTTGGGAGTCCGCCTGCCGATGCGGAGGACACGGGTCTGTGTCCCGGTCTGGGGGGATCCAGCGTGCCGCGGAGCGGCTGGGCCCGTGGGCCGTGGCCACTGGGCCTGCAGCGTCCGGAGCCTGTGCTCCGCGGCGGGAGAGGCCGCAGCAGTGAGAGGCCCGCGTACCGCAAAAAAAAAAGAACAAAAAAAAAACTACAGTGACGTATCACCTAACACTGATCAGAATTGGCCATCATCAAAAAATCTACAAACAATAAATGCTGGAGAGGGTATGGAGAAAAGGGAACCCTCTCGCACTGTTGGTGGGAATGTAAATTGATACAGCCACTATGGAGAACAGTATGGAGGTTCCTTAAAAAACTAAAAATAGAACTACCATATGACTCAGCAATCCCACTACTGGGTATATACCCTGAGAAAACCATAATTCAAGAAGAATCATGTACTACAATGTTCATTGCAGCACTATTTACAATAGCCAGGATGTGGAAGCACCCTAAGTGTCCATCGACAGATAAATGGATAAAGAAGATGTGGCACGTGTATACAATGGAATACTACTCAGCCATAAAAAGAAACGAAATTGAGTTATTTGTAGTGAGGTGGATGGACCTAGAGTCTGTCATACAGAGTGTGAAGTAAGCTAGAAAGAGAAAAACAAATACTGTATGGTAACACATATATATGGACTCTAAAAAAAGAAGAAAGGTTCTGATGAACCTAGGGGCAGGACAGGAATAAAGACGCAGACATAGAGAATGGGCTTGAGGAAACGGGGAGGGAGAAGGGTAAGCTGGGACGAAGTGAGAGAGTAGCATTGACATATATACACTATTAAATGTAAAATAGATAGCTAGTGGGAAGCAGCAGCATAGCACAGGGAGATCAGCTTGGTGCTTTGTGACTGCCTAGGTGGGTGGGATAGGGAGGTTGGGAAAAAGACTGCAAGAGAGAGAGGATAGGGGGATACATGTATATGTATAGCTGAATAACTTTGTTATAAAGCAGAAACTAACACACCATTGTAAAGCAATTATACTCCAATAAAGATGTTAAAAAATGTTGGTTTCTTTTTCTTTCAGTTGCAAGTGTTTAGGAACTTGAGGAATGAAGGGTAGTGAGCTATCTGTGGTCCTGAGCTTTTGTGTGTTCAAGCCTGGTCTGATCTACCAGTTCCCTAATCGTTTTTTTTTTTTTTTTTTTTTGCTGTACACGGGCCTCTCACTGTTGTGGCCTCTCCCATTGCGGAGCACAGGCTCTGGATGCGCAGGCTCAGTGGCCACGGCTCACGGACCCAGCCGCCCCGCGGCATGCAGGATCCTCCCGGACCGGGGCACGAACCTGCATCCCCTGCATCAGCAGGCGGACTCTCAACCACTGCGCCACCAGGGAAGCCCCCCCTAATAGTCTTTTAATCCATATTTCTGCCCTTGGGTATTGTATACTGTGATTTTCTGAGATTCTTATTGCTGAAGATATTGCTGAATCTTGCCTATAGTCTGTTAATTATGCATAATCTTGTTGACCCTTGCCTATGAGTGCAGGTTATACCTATGCTTGGTCATAATCCAGAGTAACCTTGACAGAGTTTATAGAAGGAAAAAAGGGTCTGAAGAAAACAACTACCTAAGGACCAGATGGAGGAGTCAGTAAAAAAGGACTAAAAGGATGACTCAAGAGGCTGATGGCAAAACAGGACTAGGGGAAGAGAATATTTTGAGGCAGGAGGTCAAATAAAATTACCTGTGTGTCTCTCACATTACAACTATAAAATCTTGGTGGGTAAGAGCAATATCTAATTTACCATTGTACCTTTAGTATTTATCAGAGCAGCTGGTACTTAGTGGGAAATATATATATTTTAGATGAATGGATGTGTCAGGTTTCTTTTACCTGCCACCATGCCTGCCTTATGTACAGCAGTTATTCAGTAATTATTTTTTAATGAAACTTGAATTTCTGGAACCTAAGTTTCCAGAATTGCATTGTATGCATTTCTGCTCTGCCTTTGGGCTTTTTGACTTCTAAAAAGAGCTACATAACTCTTTGAAAGGTCAGTAGTGAGAATGACTATTTGCGCACATTTGGGAATATACTCAGTGCTTGAGACTGCTAATCACCCCATGTGAAATCTAAACGCTTTGCCTGGCATTGAGGTGTGACACCACCATACCTTTTTCTCTCTTATTATTATTGCCCTGTGTGCAGCCTATATACTTTAACCGTACTTTTCACAACTCTTATTTATTAGCTCTATTTTGTATTCAATGAATTATATAATTATTACAAAAGTGAGTATTTCTTGAACACCAGATATGGTTAGTTATTTATTTGCCAGTGTCTGTTCTAGATACTTCATCTATTATTTTAATTCTGATAAAAATCTGTGAGTTAGATAGTATTAATCCCTATTATATAGTTGGCAGAAACTGTGGCTAAAAGAGTTTAGGTAACTTTCTAAAGGTCACACAATTATAAAGTGGTAAAAGTAGAAAGTTGAAGCATAGGTCACTTTGACTCCAAAGCCTTCTCTTTCCACTGTGTTACACTATGTCATGTAACTGGTAGCTATAAAAAATAGCAGTAGTAACACTTTTAAACAAAAGTATCCATAGTCCTGTGCTTCTTCAGGTTTGTACTACAGCTGAAGACTCTGCAGAAGGTACCTAATCATTTGCATGTATGTTTAAAAAGCAGCTGTCAGCCTTTAATAGTATATATCTACTTCATTCTGGCAAGCAGAATGATATTCTTAGCCTGTTGAATTGCAGGAGTTTCCCAGGAGACCACAAGCACATTCTGACATGAGCTTTCAGGTCCCCTGTTTTATACTCTGGATCTGCTCTGCTCTGTTTTCTGGGAATCAAAACGTGGCTTTAGGCATCGGTGTGATATTTTCTGCATGTCAGGCATAGGAACAGTGTTGGAAGAACTCTTGGCCTCTTATTCCTTGAATTTCTAAAACCTCTTGACATTAGCAGGTACTGGCTTTTGCAGTTAGAGCTAATAATATATGAACAATTCACCAAGATACTAAGACTATTTAACATCCCTCCATTTGACCTTGACAGTCATTGGTTATTTATCTGACCCATATTTCCTGTCCCCAGTTATTAAGCAAACATTTATTACACACCTTCTTATGTATCAAACCAATTAAATAAATCAGAATGCACGTCCTAGCTTACTTGTCTATTTTTAAAATTAATTAGCCACTGTGATTTTATAGGTAAAAGTTATTAAGAGGTCATTTAATTCAGTGCCTTTTATTTTACAGGTAAAGAAACTTAAATCCATGTAGGTAGAATTCCTTTCTTTAAGATTACATAATAAGTGGCACAGAAGGGACATGAATTTAAGTTTTATTTCTAGATCAGGGCTCTTTTCAGTATACCTTGCTGGCTTTCAACTATATTCAGACATGGCTGGTTATAACAGTGGAAAGGAAGGTATAATGTCATGGATTTTTGTACCTGCTCCCTTACCTTAGGAGGATTGTGTTTTCCATTTCTTTGACCTTGGTAGACCATTTTCTCAGGGAACTTCTTGAAGACCCTAGAATGCATCTAGTGTATTCCATTGAGTGTTTCCTGAGTAGATTCCTACTTATGGCATTTCTAAGTATCTGAGGAGTTCGATAAAACTGTGAAGTATTTGAAGAGAAAGGAACAGGGACTGGAGTGACAGAGAGGAATTATCAGTGGCAGACTAGTGTGCATAATGGAGTGAACTCAAGATAAGAGGTAGAGAAAGAAAGAGGGAAATAATTGAAGGTAAGAGGCAAGTTTGAAGCAGAAATTTGAGGTATCGGTGACATCTAGTCTTCTCATCTACAAAATAGGAATAATAATACTCATTATGACTCTCATAGTATTTTTCTAAGTGCCTCAGGGAGAAAGGATTTTGAAACCTCTACAGTATAGTGTACTATTTACGGGATGATGCTTGATGAGGATGATAGTGGTTAAACATGGTAGAAAGGAGAGAGATGACAAGGAGATAGAATTAACATAGAAAGTATAGTGGTTTGTACAATGCATTCTGAGAGGACACAAGAGATATATTAAAAGGGAAGATTAAATACGTATTGGGCAAAATATCAAAAGGAATACATAGAAGGGATGAATACTTTGGGTATGGTAATTTAGCATACTGGTTAGTGGTAGAACGGTTGGAATTAAGGAGGGACCTGATATCAGCCACTTGAGTGGCTCAGTACATTTTTCTTTTCAGCTTTAGCAATTCAGAGAAAGGCAGATAGATTTTATAGAGGGTGTGTGTAGAAAAACTGACAGTGCTTCTAAAGATTGGTAGTACAGTCAGTAGAAAAACACTTAAGTTGTCCTTGCCGAACTCAAAGCAGGTATTTAGGTTGCTAGGCTGGGAAGACTATTTGCTGATTCTTCTGGGTGAACTTCAGGAAAGTAGGTTGTTTTGGCATTTGCTGCTGTCTTGTTAGCTAATTTTGATGTATGCTTATGGAACCATCTTATCCAGTAAGTTGAAATTGAAGTGTTTTGGAATGAATGATACAGCTGTTAAGGCAGGGGCTTAACTTTAAGACTTGTTTTTCACTTAAGGAGGCCCTTTGTTGTGAAGATAATGTGATCAGTGACATGGGAATGAGTGAGGAGACCAGCGTCACTGAGTGGAGGAGTGTGTGCATTGTTAGCTTCTCTTCATATTCTGTGCTCTAGTCTTATCAATTCTCTTCTGGTTTCTGATATATCTTCCAGCTGGCTTTTGGGCTGGAAGTGTATTTACCTGGACTCTTTTCTATTCCCCAAAGTAACTTTTACTCACCTTTCAAGGTTTATATCAGATTATACTTCCAAGCAGCCTTCCTTAGTTTATTATGTTAGGTTATCTCCACCTTGGTACTACTGACATTTTCGACTGGATAATTTTTGTTGTGAGAATCTGTCCTATGCATTATAGACTCTCTATTAGCATCCCTGGCCTCTACCTTCTTAGCATCTTCCACAATTATGACAACCAAAATTGTCTTCAGACATTGCCAAATGTCCCCTGGGGAACAAAATTGCCCAGAATTTAGAACTACTGATATATAGGTGAAGAAATAAGAACTTTCTTTATACATCTACATTTCATTTCAGTGATATTTTGGGAGGAGAAAAGTTAATTTGCTTCCTCATTATTCCATTTTGGGTCAAAAATTAAACTTACAATGGGATAGTGCTCTCAATTTCTGTTAGTTCGTTCTGTTTTTTGAATGTTACAAGTTTGCTTCTGTTTCAGGGTCTTTAAACTTGTATTTTCCTATACCTGTGATATTCTTCCACTAGATCTTCACAGGAATCACTGTGTCACTTTGCTCAGGTTCCAGATAAAATGTCACTTTTTTGGGGAGGTCTTCCCTGACCACTTTATCTAAAATAGCACCTTTTCCCCTCTCAATCTCATTTACCTATTTTATTTTCCTTCATAGCACTTTGCACTACCTATCATATTTGTATTAAAAAGAGTATGTTTACTGTTACAACAGATAAAGCCTAAATTTCATTGGCTTAAAATAATAGAATTTATTTCTTACTCTGATCTTAGTTTTGTGCTGGTTGGAGGGCTATGCAGCCATTCGGGGACTTAAGCTCTTTCCTTCATATGGCTCCTCCATTTTGTAGTCTTATCCTTCTCTGCTTTTGACTGGTGAATGGCAAAAGAGAATGTAGAGGATTGTGTGGAAAGCAGGTCTGGAAATCACATAATGTCTTTTTTCTACAATTACATTGACTAGAATTCAGTCACCTAACCACAACAGATTAGGAAATGTAGTCAGGTTATGTACTAGGAGAAAAAAGGAAATTGGGTTTTATAGAACCATAATATCAGGTCAGCTACAATATTATTAACTGGTACTCATAAATTTGCTGCAAGAATCACTGAATAAGTGTTTCCTCTCTTTTATGCCACTATCCCCACACTTATAACTGTTCCTGGTATTCAGTAGGCACACAATTACTTATTGAATAAATAAATGTATGAAGGGGTAGTGCTTCTGAAATCAGAGCTGGATTTGTTATGATTTTTCCACTATTTGTGTGATATTGGGAAAGTTAATTAACCATTCTGAGTCTCAGTTTTCTCATCTGAAAAATGAAGGGAGTAAGAACTACTCTATTTATAACAGTTATCCTATGAGATTATTGTGTAACCCAAGGGATTATTGTATATCACGAAATAACTCTATGAAATACTTAGCCCAGTGTCTCACACATCATAAGTTCTCAATAAATAGTAGCTATTTTTACTGGTTTTAACCAAATTCTACTTTGAAGTCTGATTCATTTTGTCTACAGTGGTTCAGTACACATACTTTTTATATCTTAACTTATTGAAATAATATAGGTGTAATTTGAAACAGCTTCTATATATGTATTCTGTCATTTAATCACTTACTCATCCATCAGTTCAACTGTTTATAACTCATCTATTCTATTTAAGACACTTTATTAGGTAATATGAGGAGATAAGAAAAACTTATCTATGGCAATGTTTAAATTTAGAGGATTTTTAAATAAAACCTGATTAGTTCTATATTTAGTTAACATATTCAAAGATAAATATGGGAGAAATTTAATTTTATTCTTTTATCTTAAAGAAATATGCTTAGTCTCTGAGTAATGAGACTCTTAGCATCTCATTCATGAGAATTCCAGATAAGTCACGTAATAAAACTACCTTTCCATCATTGTTTGAATCCTTTTTAGAGTATCACCCCACCTCAATACCTAAAGCATTGTTTTTTGAAATAAGATTTTCTTCACCATTAGTGGCATAGAAATGACCTGAGATATTTCACCATTGCTTTATAAGTTTATGTTCCCACACATATTGGAAAGTAGACAATATGTCATCACTTCAGTAAATTGAAAAAGTATTATCTAATTTGTTAGCTGATGAAAGTTTTAAAACTGAAAGTTGTCCATCCTTCAAGGACTAACTTATTTCTCACCAACTAAAAGGGGCCTTTCCAATAAGTTTATCTCTCACCAACCCCTGCCTTCTTTTATCTGGTACAGTATATAGTTATTAGTTAATTGTTCTTTAATTATTTCACATATATTAATTGAATCCTCTCAACTTTAGGGTAAGCTTATTGAGAGCAGAAACCATATATTACTCTTCATTTGTTTCTTGGTATTTCTTGCTGTCTGAACGTGTGGTAGATGCTTAGTAAGTTCTTTGAATCATATACTTTAAAGGATACGTAGAGGCCATCTTGTTCAGTTTCTTTCAAGGAAGATCCCTGTTTACAGAAAGCCTGAGGAATGACCATCTAGCCTCTACTCTAAATGTCTCTCATGAAAACGAGAGCACTTTTCTAGGACAGCTTATTTCATGGTTCGATTTTTATGTTCATTAGGTGTTTACTTTTTCATATTTTGGGCTGAAATCTACCCATTGGTGGTTCTAGTCCAGTCTAACAGGGCAAGTCTGATAATCCAATCCTTTTGTTTGTTTGGTTTTTACTTGTTAGCTCTTCAAATTTTGAGAGATTTGCAATGTATTCCTTCATATTTTTGTTTTCATTTATTTGTTAAACATTAGGAGTTTCTACTATGTTGTGGATACAAAGACGAATTTGTTATTGTTACTATATTTTTTTCAGCTTCTTTTCATTGGATATGTATCTCAGATGACTCAGCAAGGTCATGATTCTCTTTCTATGTAAACACTCTAATTTGTGCCTCTCTTAAAATGTGATGCCTGAAATAGACCAAATTGTTTCAACTGATTAGTATATAATTCATTAAACTTATTCTTTGGGGGCTTCCCTGGTGGCGCAGTGGTTGAGAATCTGCCTGCCAATGCAGGGGACACGGGTTCGAGCCCTGGTCTGGGAGGATCCCACGTGCTGCGGAGCAACTAGGCCCATAAGCCATAACTACTGAGCCTGCGCATCTGGAGCTTGTGCTCCACAGCAGGAGAGGCCGCGGCAGTGAGAGGCCCACCTACCGCGATGAAGAGTGGCCCCCGGTCTCTGCAACTAGAGAAAGCCCTCGCACAGAAACGAAGACCCAACATAGCCAAACATAAATAAATAAATAAATAAAATTAAAAAAAAAAGATCAAGATAGACAACATATTGCCATGTTGAACTACAATCACAAAATTTCTCAGTAGTGGTATTAGACAGTCATTTATACAATGAATAAACAGTTAAACCCCTTAAAAATCAAAAACAAAAACAACTTATTCTTTTATATGATCAGGATAACTTCTATCAGTGTTGTCATAGTTGTGTTGACTTTTTGGTAATATTGATTAACCAAAAGTTTGAGAATTTTTTGAAACATTTCCTTCCACTAAACCAGATCTACATTGGTGCAATTGATTTTTTTTTTTTCTGCAAGCTAAGTTCAGGACTCTATGTTTGTCTCAATCTTGACCTAACATCTTTGCTTATGAAGATTGTTTGAATCTTGAATCTGACATCTGTGTTTGTAGCTAGTCCTCCTATCTTTGAAATATCTGAAAAAAATTATGTAATAAGCATTTATTTTCTCTTAAGTCTTTTTTAAAAAATTGAAGTATAGTTGATTTATAATGGTGTGTTAGTTTTTGGTATACTCAAAGTGATTCAGTTATACACACACACACACACACACACACACACACACACATATATGTATAGTATTTTCCATTATGGTTTATTACAAGATATTGAATATAATTCCCTAATTCCCTGTGCTATACAGTAGGACTGTGGTTTATCTATCTTATATACAGTAGTTTGGATCTGCTAATCCTAAATTTATCCCTAATTTATCCCTCCTCTACCCCCTTTCCCCTTTGGTTACCATAAGTTTGTTTTCTATATCTGTGAGTCTTTCTGTCTCATAAATAAGTTCATTTGTGTCATATTTTAGATTCCACATATAAGTGATATCATATGGTATTTGTCTTTTTCTGACTTACTTCACTTAGTATGATAATCTCTAGGTCCACCATGTTGCTGCAAATGGCATTATTTCATTCTTTTTTTATGGCTGAGTAGTATTCCATTATGTATATATACCACATCTTCTTTATCCATTTATCTGTCAATGGACATTTAAGTTGCTTCTATCTCTTGGCGATTGTAAATAGTGCTGGTATGAACATTGGGGTTGCATGAATCTTTTTGGATTAGAGTTATCTCCAGGTATATGCCTAAGAGTGGGATGGATTAGGTCCGATTTGTTTATTTTTGCTTTTATTTCTATTGCCTTGGGAGACTGAGCTAAGAAAATATTGGTATGATTGATGTCTGAGAATGTTTTGCCTATGTTCTCTTCTAGGAGTTTTATGGTGTCATGTTGTATATTTAAGTCTTTGAGCCATTTTGAGTGTATTTTTGTGTACGGTGTGAGGGTGTGTTCTAACTTCATTGATTTACATGCTTTCCCAACACCACTTGCTTAAAAGACTGTCTTTTCTCTATTGTATATTCTTGCCTCCTTTGTTGAAGATTGACTGTAGGTGTGTGGGTTTATATCTCAGCTGTCTATTCTCTTATATTGATCCATATGTCTTTTTTTGTGCTAATACCATGCTGTTCTGATTACTGTAGCTTTGTAGTATTGTCTGAAGTCTGGGAGGGTTATGCCTCCTGATTTGTTCTTTTTCCTTAGGACAGCTTTGGCAATTCTGGGCCATGACATTGTATTCCATATAAATTTTAGGATTATATGTTCTAGTCCTGTGAGAAATGTCATGGATAATTTGATAGGGATCACATTAAATCTGTAAATTGCTTTAGGTAATATGGCCATTTTAACAATATTAATTCTTCTAATCCAAGAGCATAGTATATCTTTACATTTCTTTAAATCATCTTCAATTTCCTTTATCAAATTTTTTATACTTCTCAGTGTATAAGTCACCTCCTTGGTCAGGTTTATTTCTGAGTATTTTTTTGATGCAATTTTAAAAGGGATTTTTAAAAAAACTTTCCCTTTCTTATTTTTCATTGTTAGTGTAAAAAAATGCAACCAATTTCTGTATGTTAATCTTGTATCTTGCTACCTTGATGAATTTGTTTATCAGTTCTAGTAGTTTTTGTTTGGAGTCTTTACGGTTTCCTATATATAGTATCATTTCATCTGCATATAATGACAGTTTTATCTCTTCCAATTTTATTTCTTTTTCTTGTCTGATTGCTGTGGCTAGGACTTCCAATACTATGTTGAATAGAAGTGGCAAGAAAGGGCATAGTTGTCTTGTTACAGATTTTAGTGGGAAGGCTTTCAGCTTTTCACTGTTGAATATTATGTTGGTTTTGGGTTTGTCATAAATGGCTTTTATTATGTTGAGATATGTTCCCTCTATATCCACTTTGGTAAGAGTTTTTATCATGAATGGATGTTCAGTTTTCTCAAATGCTTCTTCTGTATCTGTTGAGATGCTCATGTGATTTTTTTTCTTTTGTTGATATGGTATATCACCTTGATTGATTTGCATATGTTGGACCATCCTTGTGACCCAGTGATGAATGCAACTTGATTGTGGTGTATGATCTTTTTTATTTGTTGTTGGATTCAGTTTGCTAATATTTTGTTGAGAATTTTTGCATCTATATCTGTCAAAGATTTTGGCCTGTAATTTTCTTTTCTTGGTATTGTCTTTCTCTGGTTTTGGTATCAGGGTGATGGTGGCTTCATAGAATGACTTTGGGAGTATTCCCTCATCTTCAAACTTTTGGAATAGTTTGAGAATGACTGGTATAAGTTCTTCTTTGTATGTTTGGTAGATTTCCCCAGTAAAGCCATCTGGTCCTGGACTTATGTTTGCAGGGAGTTTTTAAAATTAAAGATTCGATTTCACTTCTAGTGATTGTTCTGTTCAAATTATCTATTTCTTCTTGATTCAGTTTTGGTGGGCTGTATGTTTCTAGAAACTTGTCCATTTCTTCTAGGTTGTCCAACTTGTTGGCATATAATTGTTCATAGTATTCTCTTATGTTTTTTTGTATTTCTGTGGTATTGGTTGTTACTTCTCTTCTTTCATTTCTTATTTTTTCATTTGGGTCCTCCCTCTTTTCTTCCTGGTGAGCCTGGTCAGAGGTTTGTTGATTTTGTTTAACCTTTCAAAGAACCATCTCTTGGATTTATTGATTTTTTTCTATTTTTTAAATCTCTGTTTTATTCATTTCCTGTCTGATCCTTATTATTTCCTTTTGTTGACTTTAGGTTTTGTTTTTCTTTTTCTAATTCTTTTAGGTGGTAGGTTAGGTTGTTTATTTGAGATTTTTCTTGTTTTTTGAGGAAGGCCTGTATTGCTGTGAATTTTTTTTTTTTTGCGGTACGTGGGCCTCTCACTGTTGTGGCCTCACCCGTTGCGGAGCACAGGCTCCGGACATGCAGGCTCAGCGGCCATGGCTCACGGGCCTAGCTGCTCCGCGGCATGTGGGATCTTCCTGGACCGGGGCATGAACCCGTGTCCCCTGCATCGGCAGGCGGACTCTCAACCACTGCTCCACCAGGGAAGCCCGGTCTCAAGGTATTTTTAAATTTCCTCATTGATTTCATTGTTGACCCATTGGTTTTTTAGTAGTATGTTTGTTTAGTCTCCGTGTAATTGTTATTTTCTCATTTTTTATTGTGTGGTTGATTTCTAATTTCATGCCATTGTGGTCAGAAAAGATGCTTAAAATAATTTCCATCCTCTTAAATTTTTTAAGGTTTGTTTTGTGTCCTAGTATGTGGTCAATCCTAGAGAATGTTCCATGTGCATTTGAAAAGAATGTGTATTCTGTTTTTTGGATGTACTGTCCTGAAAATATCAATGAAGTCTAAGTGTTCTATTGTATCATTTAGAATTTCTGTTGCCTTATTGATTTTCTCTCTGGAAGATCTGTCCACTGATGTGAATGGGGTGTTAAAGCCTTCTACTATTATTTCTCCCTTTATGTCTGTCAGTATTTGTTTTATGTATTTAGGTAGTATTTGTTTTATGTATTTAGGTGCTCTTATATTTGGTCCATATATGTTAATGAGTGTAATATACTCTTTTGTATTGATCCTTTTATCGTTATATAGTGTGCTTTTTTAAAAATTGACATATAGTTGGTTTACAATGTTGTATTAGTTTCTGCTATACAGCAAAGTGATTCAGTTATATACATATGTATACATTTAAAAATTATTTTCCATTATGGCTTATCACAGGATATTGAATATCATTCCCTGTGCTATACAGTAAGACCTTGTTGTTTATCCATTCTATATATAATAGTCTGCATCTGCTAACCACAAACTCCCAATCTATCCCTCCCCCATCTCCCCTTCCCCTTAGTAACCACAAGTCTGTTCTCTATGACTGTGAGTCTGTTTCTCTTTTGTAGGTAGGTTCTTTTGTGTCCTCCTTTATCTTTCTTTTTGGCCTTTGTTTTAAAGTCTATTTTGCCTGATATGAGTATTGCTACTCCTGCTTTCTTGTCATTTCCATTTGCATGAAGCGTCTTTTTCCATCTCCTCACTTTCAATCTATGTGTGTTCTTTGCACTAAAGTGAGTCTCTTGTAGGCAGCATATTGTAGGCTCTTGTTTTTTGTAATCTAATCTGCCACTCTATGTCTTTGATTGGAGCATTTAGTCCACTGACATTTAAGGTAATTATTGATAGGTATGTATTTATTGCCATTTAAAACCTTGCTTTCCAGTTGATTTTGTATTTCTTCTTTGTTCCTTTCTTTTTCTTTTTGTTTTTCCTTTTGTGGTTTGATGATTTTCTTTTGTATTTTGCTTGTGTTCTCTTTTTGGTTTTTGTGAATCTATTGTATATTTTTGTTTTGTGGTTACCCTGTTTTTCAAGTATGTTAACAAACTACTATATCTGCTTGCTTTAGACTGGTAGTCATATAGTCTTAAGCATATTCCAAAAAAATCTACATTTTCTTATTCTACTCCCTGACATTTCATTATTTTTGATGTCCTCTTTTACATCTTCATGCTTATTCTTTTGCTGTTCATTGTAGTTTTCATTGCTTTCATAATTATTTCTTTTATTTAAAAAAAATCTATGTATTGGCTTATTTAAGTGATTTACTTTCCAATTGTGATTTTCTCTTTCCTATAGATTCTTGCTTCTTTACTATTTAGAAAAGACCTTTCAATATTTCTTTTAGAATAGGTTTAGTATTGCTGAATTCTTTTAGTTTTTGCTTGTCTGAGAAATTTTTCATCTGTCCTTCTATTGTAAATGATTATCTTGCTGGGTAGAGTATCCTAGGTTGCAGGTCTTTCCCTTTCAGGAGTTTGAATATATCTTGCCACTCCCTTCTGGCTGGCAACATTTCTGTAGAGAAATCAGCTGATAGCCTTGTAAGTAACTCTTTGTTTTTCCCTTGATGCCTTTAGAATCCTCTATTTATCTTTAACTTTTGCCATTTTAGTTATATGTCTTGGTGTAGGTCTGTTTGGGTTCATATTCTTTGGGACCCCCAGTGCTTCCTGTATCTGAACATCAGTTTCCTTCTTTAGGTTTGGGAATTTTTCAGCCATAATTTCTTCAAATACTTTTTTGATCCCTCTTCTCTTTCTTTTCCTTCTGAGATTCCTATTAAGCATGGATTGGGACACTTTATAATACCCCGTAAGTCTCATATATTGCTTTTATTTATTATTTGTCTGTCTGTTGTTTTGATTGGGTAATTTCCATTATTCTGTCTTATTCATTCTGCTGTTCATTGCCTTTAGCTCAGCTTTTGTCTCAGGAAATGAATTTTCTAACTTTTATTGGCTCCTCCTTATGGTTTCTAGTTCCTTTTTTACAGTAATCTATGTTTCTGTCAATAGCCTTTCTTAATTCCTTCAGTATTTTCATTACCTCCTCTTTGAAATTGGTGTCTGTTAGACTGAAGAGGTCTGTTTCATTGTTTGTTCCTTCAAGGGAATTCTCTTGGTCTTTTAAATTGGAGTGGTTCCTCTGCTTCATTTTACTTATATTTCTCTGACTGTATGAGTTTAGGAGAAACTTATTTACTGTGGTCTTAGGGGAGTGTTTTGTGTGGGAGCATCCCTGTGTAGTCTGTATGAGTCTAATATTTTTGGTGTGAGGGATGTTTTTAGTATGGATGCCTGCCACATCTTTCCTCAGTGTTTTCTGGCTGTTATCCTCTTGATAGGTGGTATGACTGGTGTGGTGACCAGAGCCTGCACTGGATATTGAGTGGGGCCTCCTCTTTGCTCTGTGGTTGTCATAGCCCTGTTGGGGGCAGGGTCTGCTCCTAAGTTTTGGAGTAGACACCTTCAGATCCATTTCTGAACTGCAGCGTGAGGTAGGTGGGGCTTGAGTGCTCCTGCTGGGATTGGAGCCACTGAGTATTCCTCTGCAGGAGCTGTCCACTGGGAAATGCACTCTGTGGTGTCGCCTGTCACCTGTCATGCAGGCTTACAGAGTACACTGATTTTGACACTGCCCTTGACCCCTCCTCAGCTGTGGTAATTCAGGCAGTCCGACCAGTTGTCCCTAAGGCACTGTGCACACAAAGTTCCTAGCGCACATCTGTTGGCACAGAACTGCTGAGGTCAGGCATTGATATATCCTTAGTCAGGCACCTGGACCCACCATGGGAGCTACTGAGTCAGCCCAGACCCTGACCCCGCATCTGTGTTCTTGCATGGCAAAGCCCACAGCCACTATTGCTGGACCTGCCCCAGCAACGGGAGCACCTGTAATCCACTCGGATGTCCTTTTGGCACTGAGTTTACAAAGCTGCCTGCAACACGTATATTCATGGATCACACAGCTGCTGGGACACTCAGGTTTCAGCCCTGCTTCCAATGTTGTGCAGTCCCTGGGGACTGGCTCAGATTTCAGCCTTGCCTCTGCATGTGGGCAACCCACCAGCCCTTGCGTGCTTCCAGAGCTCGTAGAGGCAGAGTTGTGCCCTCTGTGAGCATGCTGTGAGTGAGGCTACTGAGGTGGGGGCACCCACCCCCCCACTTCAAGTACACATGTTAATAATGGGTTTCAGTGGTGGACCTGGGCTCATTCCTGTGCACACCCCTGATTGTGGCTTGGACTTCACTCCAGGCCCTTCAGGTTGTCTCTCTGCAGCCAACCCCAGACCTTTCTCTGGGTCTGTCCTCTGAAGCCCAAGTTTCAGCCCCCAGTCCCCCTCACACACCAGTAGACCTGTGTCTTGGGCTGGGGAGTGTAGGAAAATGGCCAGGACCCTCTGTGCAGGTCTCTTTCTGTTCTGACTGCTGCAAGCTGGCTGCTGTGCTCTCCTCTGAGCCTCTGAAGCTCCCTTTCTGTCCCAGCTGATCTCCCCACTGGTGAAGAGGTTTCCCAGGATGAGGGAACTCTTTCACAGCTCCCTTCCAAGGATGCAGGCCCCATCCTGATTCCTTTTTATTTCTTTTATCCTAGTGGTTATGTGGTGATCATTCTTGCCATTTTGGTTTTATGAGATCTCTGCCAGCCTTCAGCAGGTATTCTGTGAAAATTGTTCCACGTGTAGATGTATTTTTCATGTATTTGTGGGAAGAGGTGAGCTCCACATCCTTCTCTTCTGCCAACTTGATCTGGATCCAGTTTTCTCTAAGTCTTGAAAAAAATCTTTGAACCTCTTTGAGTAATCAATTATTCCTGGGAAATATGAGAATTTAATATTGCCAAATTTGAAAGTAGATGTTTCTTGATTTTCATCATCTTTTCTCTTATATTCACTTATCATTGATCCATTTACAAGAGAAATGTACTCTCAAGAATGGGATACAAGAATTATAGGAATACATCATCTAAGTAAGCCTGTGGATATTTCTCATTCTCATCTAACTCTCCATCTCCACTGTTTTTACCTTAGTTCAGACCCTTATCATTTCTTATGTAGAATATTGCTTCAGCCTCCTAACTGTACTTTCTGTACCATCTCATCCCTTCCTAATCCATTATCCATACTACTGCCAGAGGGGACTTTATGTTGTACAAAGCACATCTTATAATTTCACTGCTTAAAATCCATTAATACTTTCAATTGTTTATGGGATAAAGTACCCATTTTTTAATAAACATGTAAGGTTCTCCCTACGCTGATTTCTATGTAACTCTCCAGGCTGTTCTTTTAAAATCTCTGGGCACTTTATTTCAGAGCAACTTATCCTTTCCAGAATTGCAGCTTCATAACTTGGACGCCTGGTAGACACCTACTTAAGACTCAGTTCAAGTATCTCTTGATACCTTTTCTCTAGAAAAACTTTCTGGATTCTTCCCCAACACAGGGGACTTATTACCTCTTTCTTTGTCTCTATTCTACAATGTTGCATATGTCTATCAGAGAATGTAAAGTGCTTTTTTGTTTATTTTTCTACTTCCCCTTCTCACACTCCTTGAATGGTATCCTAAGTCTTATTAATCTCTAGATCTCCAACACCTGGCACAGAGTGGACACTCAATGAATGCTGAGAGAGATAATGAGAAACAGCAGAAACCCTGTGCTGGAACTCTTTGAATATTGAATCTAGCAGAAATAGATTAGGAACACCAGCCAGATGTTGTTTTTAAGGGTTCTGTTTTTAGCACGTAAATTTAAATTTCATTTTGAAGTACAAGTCTAATTTGGGAACCAGAATACAGTTGTAGAGCTTCACAAGATTACATATGTAAATTCCCCAAAGCCTGATCTATCATCATGCCTTCCTAAAACAGTGCAGTCTGTGTGGAAGGAGAGTGGTCTCCAAGTCTGCATCCCAGACTTCTTGCTCCTTGAGCCCTCCGCCTACCTCATTCAGTTACCATCACGTGACCTACTGTGCTCAAATCTTCACCACAGAGGCAGCTTTCGCCTTTTCTCTCTGTGAAAATGCCCTAAGCTCTGAGCGTCAAGGCTAGGTTGTACCCTGTCCTGCTTCATATCCTTCAGGGGCACGGTTTTACTGTGTTCAGGATAAAATCTAACCTTCTTATGCCACACAAGGCCTTCCTTCTATTTCCTGTCCCACTCTCCAGACTCTCACCTTGTTCCTCCATA
>NW_020172632.1:2499771-2556206 GCF_003031525.2 Neophocaena asiaeorientalis asiaeorientalis | reverse complement strand
ACTAAATATATATATATATATATATATATAAGCATCTTTATTGGAGTATAATGCTTTACAATGGTGTGCTAGTTTCTACATTATAAAAAAGTGAATCAGCTATACATATACATATATCTCCATATTTCCTCACTCTTGCATTTCCCTCCCACCCTCCTTATCCTACCCCTCTAGGAGGTCAGAAAGCATCAGGTTGATCACCCTGTGCTATGTACCTGCTTCCCACTAGCTATCTATTTGACATTTGGTAGTGTATATATGTCAATGCCACTCTCTCACTTCTTCTAAGTTTACCCTTCCCCCTCCCTGTGTCTTCAAGTCCATTCTCCACATCTACGTCTTTATTCCTGTCCTGTTCCTAGGTTCTCCAGAACTTTTTATTTTTAACATCTTTATTGAGGTATAATTGCTTTAAAGTGGTGTGTTAGTTTCTGCTTTATACCAAAGTGAATCAGCTATACATATACATATATCCACATATCTCTTCCCTCTTGCGTCTCCCTCCCACCCTCCCTATCCCATCCCTCTAAGTGGTCACAAAGCACCGAGCTGATATCCCTGTGCTATACGGATGCTTCCCACTAGCTATCTATTTTATATCTGGTAGTATATATAAGTCCATGCCACTCTCCCACTTCGTCACAGCTTACCTTTCCCCCTGCTCTTGTCCTCAAATCCATTCACTACATCTGCGGCTTTATTCCTGTCCTGTCCCTAGGCTGTTCAGAACCATTTTTTTTTTTAGATTCCATATATACCTGTTAGCATACAGTATTTGTTTTTCTCTATCTGACTTACTTCACTCTGTATGACAGACTCTAGGTCTATCCACCTCACGACAAATAACTCAATTTCGTTTCTTTTTATGGCTAATATTCCATTGTATATATGTGCCACATCTTTTTTGTGCATTCATCTGTCGATGGATACTTAAGTTGCTTCCATGTTCTGGCTATTGTAAATAGTGCTGCAATGAACATTGTGGTACATGACTCTTTCTGACTTATGATTTTCTCAGGGTATGTGCCCAGTAGTGGGATTGCTGGGTCGTATGGTAGTTCTATTTTTAGTTTGTTAAGGAGCCTCCATACTGTTCTCTATAGTGGCTGTATCAATTTACATCCCCACCAACAGTGCAAGAGGGTTCCCTTTTCTCCACACCCTCTCCAGCATTTATTGTTTGTAGATTTTTTGATGATGGCCATTCTGACTGGTGTGGGGTGTTACCTCATTGTAGTTTTGATTTGCATTTCTCTAATGATTAGTGAAGTTGAGCATCCTTTCATGTGTTTGTTGGCAATCTGTATATCTTCTTTGGATATATGTCTCTTTACGTCTTCTGCCCATTTTTGGATTGGGTTGTTTGTTTTTTTGATATTGAGTTGCATGAGCTGCTTGTAAATTTTGAAGATTAATCCTTTGTCAGTTGCTTCATCTGCAAATATTTTCTCCCATTTTGAGGGCTGGCTTTCATGTTGTTTATGGTTTCCTTAGCTATGCAAAAGGTTTTAAGTTTCATTAGGTCCCATTTTTGTTTTTATTTCCATTTCTCTAGGAGGTGGGTCAAAAAGGATCTTACTGTGATTTATGTCTTAGAGTGTTCTGCCTATGTTTTCCTCTAAGAGTTTTATAGTGTCTGGCCTTCCATTTAGGTCTTTAATCCATTTTGAGTTTACTCTTGTGTATGGAGAAAGGAAGTGTTCTAATTTCATTCTTTTACATGTAGCTGTCCAGTTTTCCCAGCACCACTTATTGAAGAGGCTGTCTTTTCTCCATTCTATATGTTTGCCTCCTTTATCAAGAATAAGGTGACCATATGTGCATGGGTTTATCTTTGGGCTTTCATTCCTGTTCCATTGATCTATATTCCTGTTTTTGAGCCAGTACCATACTATCTTGAATACTGTAGCTTTGTAGTATAGTTTGACGTCTGGGAGCCTGATTCTGCCAGCTCCGTTTTTCTTTCTCAAGATTGCTTTGGCTCCTCAGGGACTTTTGTGTTTCCATACAAATCGAGAAATTTTTTGTTCTAGTTTTGTGGAAAATGCCAGCGGTAGTTTGATAGGGATTGCATTGAATCTGTAGATTGCTTTGGGTAGTATAGTCATTGTCACAATGTTGATTCTTCCAATCCAAGAATATGGTCTACCTCTTCATCTGTTTGTATCATTTTTAATGTCTATCATCAGTGTCTTATAGTTTTCTGCATACAGGTCTTTTATGTCCTTAAGCAGGCTTATCCTGGGTGTTTTACTCTTTTTGTTGCAATGGTAAATGGGAGTGTTTTCTTGATTTCACTTTCAGATTTTTCATCATTAGTGTATAGGAATGCAAGAGATTTCTGTGCATTAATTTTGTATCCTGCTACTTTACCAAATTCATTGATTAGCTCTTGTAGTTTTCTGGTAGCATCTTTAGGATTCTCTGTGTATAGTATCATGTCATCTGCAAACAGTGACAGCTTTACTTCTTCTTTTCCAATTTGGATTCCTTTTATTTCTTTTTCTTCTCTGATTGTTGTAGCTAAAACTTCCAAAACTATGTTGAATAATAGTGGTGAGAGTGGACAACCTTGTCTTGTTCCTGATCTTAGTGGAAATGGTTTCAGTTTTTCACCATTGAGGACGATGTTGGCTGTGGGTTTGTCATATATGGCCTTTATTTTGCTGAGGCAAGTTCCCTCAATGCCTACTTTCTGGAGGGTTTTTATCATAAATGGGTGTTGAATTTTGTCGAAAGCTTTTTCTGCATCTACTGAGATGATCGTATGGTTTTTCTTGTTCAGTTTGTTAATATGGTTTATCACATTGATTGATTTGCTTATATTCAATAATCCTTGCATTACTGGCATAAACACCACTTGATCATGGTGTATGATCCTTTTAATGTGCTGTTGCATTCTGTTTGCTAGTATTTTGTGGAGGATTTTGCATTTATATTCATTTGTGATATTGGCCTATAGTTTTCTATCTTTGTGACATCTTTGTCTGGTTCTGGTATCTGGTTGATGGTAGCCTCATAGAATGAGTTTGGGAGTGTTCGTCCCTCTGCTATATTTTGGAAGAGTTTGAGAAGGATAGGTGTTAGCTCTTCTCTAAATGTTTGATAGAATTCTCCTGTGAAGCCCTCTGGTCCTGGGCTTTTGTTTGTTGGAAAATTTTAAATCACAGTCTCAATTTCAGTGCTTGTGATTGGTCTGTTTATATTTTCTATTTCTTCCTGGTGCAGTCTTGGGAGGTTGTGCTTGTCTAAGAATTTGTCCATTTCTTCCAGGTTGTCCATTTTATTGGCATATAGTTGCTTGTAGTAATGATTCTTTGTATTTCTCATGATGCTTTGTATTTCTGCAGTGTCACTTGTTACTTCTCCTTTTTCATTTCTAATTCTATTGATTTGAGTCTTCCCCCTTTTTTTCTTGATGAGTCTGGCTAATGGTTTATCAATTTTATTTATCTTCTCAAAGAACCAGCTTTTAGTTTTAATGACCTTTGCTATTGTTTCCTTCATTTCTGTTTCATTTATTTCTGATCTGTCTTTTATGATTTCTTTCCTTCTGCTAGCTTTGGGTTTTTTTTTGTTGTTGTTCTTTTTTCTCTAATTGCTTTAGGTGTAAGGTTATGTAGTTTATTTGCGATTTTTTTGTTTCTTGAGGTAGGATCGTATTGTTATAAACTTACCTCATAGAACTGCTTTTGCTGAATCCCATTAAGTTTTGGGTCATTGTGTTCTCATTGTCATTTGTTTCTAGGTATTTTTTGATTTCCTCTTTGATTTGTTCCATGATCTCTTGGTTATTTAGTAGTGTATTGTTTAACTTCCATGTGTTTGTATTTTTTACAGATTTTTTTCCTGTAATTGATGTGTAGTCTCATAGCGTTGTGGTCAGAAAAGATACTTGATACGATTTCAATTTTCTTATATTTACCAAGGCTTGATTTGTGACCCAAGATATGATCTATTGTTGAGAATCTTCCATGATCACTTGAGAAGAAAATGTATTTTGTTGTTTTCACATGGAATGTGCTATAAATATCAATTACGTCCATCTTGTTTAATGTATCATTTATAGCTTGTGTTTTCTTATTTATTTTCATTTTGGATGATCTGTCCATTGGTGAAATTGGGGTGATAATGTCTCCTACTATGGTTGTGTCCTTTTATGGATGTTAGCATTTGCCTTAAGTATTGAGCTGCTCCTATGTTGGGTGTATAAATATCTACAGTTGTTATATCTTCTTCTGTGATTGATTCCTTGATCATTATGTAGTATCCTTCTTTGCATCTTGTGATAGTCTTTATTTTAAAGTCTAATTTTTCTGATATGAGAATTGCTACTCCAACTTTCCTTTGATTTCCATTTGCATGGAATATCTTTTTCCATCCCTTCACTTTCAGGCTGTATGTTTCCCTAGGTCTAAAGTGGGTCTCCTGTAGACAGCATATATATTGGTCTTGTTTTTGTATCCATTCAGCCAGTCTGTGTGTTTTGGTTGGAGCACTTAATCCATTACATTTAAGGTAGTTATCGATATGTATATTCCCTTTACCATTTTCTTAAGTGTTTTGGGTTTGTTATTGTATGAGTTTTCCTTATGTTGAGTTTCCTGCCTAGGGAAGTTCCTTTGGCCTTTGTTGTAAAGCTGGTTTCGTGGTGCTGAATTCTCTTAACTTCTGTTTGTCTGTAAAGGTTTTAATTTCTCCGTCGAATGTGAATGAGATCCTTGCTGGGTAGAGTAATCTTGGTTGTAGGTTTTTCCCTTTCATCTCTTTAAATATTTCCTGCCACTCCTTTGTGGCTTGCAGAGTTTCTGCTGAAATATCAGCTGTTAACCTTATGTGGATTCCTTTGTATATTATTTTGTTGTTTTTCCCTTGCTGCTTTTAATATTTTTTCTTTGTACTTAATTTTTGATAGTTTGATTAATAAGGGTCTTGGCATGTTTCTCCTTGAATTTATTGTGTATGGGATTGTCTGTGCTTCCTGGACTTGGGTAGCTATTTCCTTTCCCATTTTAGGGAAGTTTTCAACTATAATCTCTTCAAATATTTTCTCAGTTCCTTTCTTTTTCTCTTCTTTTGCTGCGACTCCTATAATTCAAAACTTGTGTCGTTTACTGTTGTCCGAGAGGTCTCTGAAACTCTCCTATATTCTTTTCATTCCTTTTTCTTTATTCTACTCTGCAGTAGTTATTTCCACTATTTTGTCTTCCAGGTCACTTATCCATTCTTCTGCCTCAGTTATTTTGCTATTGTTTCCTTCTAGAGAATTTTTAATTTCATTTATTGTGTTGTTCATCATTGTCTGTTTGCTCTTTAGTTCTTCTAGGTCCTTGTTAAATGCTTCTTGTATTTTCTCCATTCTATTTCCAAGATTTTGGATCATCTTTACTATCATTACTCTGAATTCTTTTTCAGGTAGACTGCCTATTTCCTCTTCATTTGTTTGGTTTGGTGGGTTTTTTCCTTGCTTCTTCATCTGCTGTGTGTTTCTCTGTCTTCTCATTTCCTTAACTTACCGTGTTTGGCTTCTCCTTTTCTCAGGCTACAGGTTCGTTGTTCCTGTTGATTTTGGTGTCTGCCCCCAGTGGCTAAGGTTGGTTCCATGGGTTGTGCAGGTTTCCTGGTGGAGGTGTTGGTGCGTGTGTTTTGGTGGATGAGGATGGATCTCATCTTTTTGGTGGGCAGGAATGCATCCAGTGGTGTATTTTGGGGTGCCTGTGACCTTATTATGATTTTAGGCAGTCTCTGTACTGATCGGCAAGGTTGTGTTCCTGTCTTGCTAGTTGTTTGCCATAGGGTGTCCAGCACTGTAGCTTGCTGGTCGTTTAGTGGACCTGGGTCGTAGCATTGTGTTGGAGATCTCTGGTGGACCAACCAGAGCTTTTGCCATTTGATATTGCGTGGAGCCGGGAGGTCTCTGGTGGACCAATGTCCTGAACTTGTTTCTCTCACCTCAGAGGCACAGGCCTGACACCTGGCTGGAGCACGAAGATGTGTCAGCCACACGGCTGAGAAGAAAAGGAATAAAAAAAGAAAGAAAGTAAGAAAAAATAAATAAATAAAGTTAGTAAAATAAAAATGTTTTAAAATTAAAAAGTAATTTAAAAAAGAAAGAAAGAAGAGAGCAACCAAACCAAAAACAAATCCACCAATGATAAGAAGCACTAAAAAGTATTGTAAACCACCCCCCCCCAAAAAAAACAACAAAAGAGACAGAACCCTAGGACAAATGGTAAAAGCAGAGTTATATGGACAAAATCACACAAAGAAGCATATACATACACCCTCACAAAAAGAGAAGAAGGAAAAAAAATCCTCATATTAAAAAAGAAAAGGAAGAGAGCAACCAAATCAATAAACAATTCTACCAAGGATAATAAACTCTAAATACTAAACTAAGATAGACATAAAGCCATAAACAAATTAGATGCAGAAAGTAAACCCCAAGTCTACAGTTGCTCCCAAATTCCACTGCCTCAGTTTTGGAATGATTCATTATCTATTCAGGTATTCCAGAGATGCAAGGTTCATGAAGTTGATTGTGGAGATTTAATCTGCTGTTCCTGAGGCTGCTGGGAGAAATTTCCCTTTCTCTTTGTTCACACAGCTCCTGGCATTCAGCTTTGGATTTGGTCTTGGCTCTGCATGTAGGTCATCTGAGGGCGTCTTTTCTTCGCTCAGACAGGACGGGGTTAAAGTAACAACTGATTAGGGGTCTCTGTCTCACTCAGGCCAGGAAGAGGGAGGGGTACAGAATGTGGGGTAAGCCTGTGGCGGCAGAGGCTGATGTGACGTTGCAACAGCCTGAGTCATGCCATGTGTTCTCCCGGGGAAATTGTCCCTGGATCATGGGACTTTGGCAGTAGCAGGCTGCACAGGCTCCCGGGAGGGGAGGCGTGGATAGTGACCTGTGCTTGCACATAGGCTTCTTGGTGGTTGCATCAGCAGCCTTAGCATTTCATGCCTGTCTCTGGGGTCCGCGCTGATAGCCACTGCTTGCGCCCATCTCTGGAGTTTATTTAGGTAGTACTCTGAATCCCTTCTCCTCATGCACCCCGAAACAATGGTCTCTTGCCTCTTAGGCAGTTCCATACTTTTTCCCAGTCTCCCTCCTGGCTAGCTGTGGCTCACTAGCCCCCTTCAGGCTGTGTTCACTCAGCCAACCCCAGTCCTCTCCCTGGGATCTGACCTCTGAAGCTGGAGCCTCAGCTCCCAGACCCCACCTGCCCCAGTGGGTGAGCAGAGATGCCTCTCAGGCCAGTGAGTGCTGGTTGGTACCGATCCTCTGTGAGGGAATCTCTCTGCTTTGCCCTCTGCACCCCTGTTACTGTGCTCTCCTCCGTGGCTCTGAAGCTTCCCCACCACCACCCCCGTCTCCACCAGTGAAGGGGCTTCCTAGTGTGTGGAAAGTTTTCTTCCTTCACAACTCCCTCACAGAGTTGCAAGTCCTTTCCCTATTCTTTTGTCTCTGTTTTTTCTTTTTTCTTTTACCCTACCCAGGGACGTGGGGAGTTTCTTGCCTTTTGGGAAGTTTGAGGTCTTCTACCAGCATTCAGTAGGTGTTCTGTAGGAGTTGTTCCACATGTAGATGTATTTCTGATGTATTTGTGAGGAGGAAGGGTGATCTCTACGTCTTACTCATCCGCCATCTTGAGGGTCTCCTCTATGTATTTTTAAGGTTGTTCAGGAAGTCTTCTGTGAGGGAAGTTTAGACGTTGCTTCTTTTTGCTCTCGTGGAATACCTTGAGGTTACCTCACATTTCTAATATTTATCACATTATACTATAATGCAGTGGTTTACTGGTTTGCCTCCCCCAGTAATATCCTTGATGGAAAGGAATTTAAAAAAAATTTTATTTGTGTTACCAGAACCTAACATAGTGTATGCACAGTAATCGTAAATAAATGCTTTGTTAAATAAATTAATAACCCTATATCCATAGCCCAGGAGGTAATGAAAAAAACTGCTCCTAATTGGTATGGAATAGAAGAATATATTTTTAAAAATTCTTTTTCAATTGAAATTTCAATTCAACAACTATTTATTAAAATTGCTCTATATCAGGCATGTTTTAGTCCTACAGTGTATGCAGGTGTCTCTATTAATAGCAGTAAAATAATATATAGTACCCTGCACTATGACTAACACATAAGTGGAAAGTTAGTGTTTAAATGACTAGTTGGGAAGTGGATATTAAGGCATATGCAATTAGCTGTAATAAAAGATAGAAAAGGTATAACTAGGGTCCTGGTAAGAGCAAGGGAGGGAGATCATTTACTGTAAAATGTTGGGGAATTGGATGCAAACTATTGTTTCAGAGAAAAATGGGCCAGCCATTACTTTTAAAAGGCTATAGAATTAAAATAGAGAAGTCCAAGACCGTAGCTTGCTGAATTCGGCCTCATCCATGGTCATACACTTAAAAAGTAGCCAAGCAAGGATTCACCCTTAGGGCCATATTTTTCCAAATTCCATGGCACCAAACTATACTGTCTGTACTGAGTTTTTTCCTTCTTACAGAAATAGAACATTTTTTCATTATATGTCTTATTATTTTCAGTATAGTCCTTAACTAGATGGTCAGTTTTTTGAGAGTGTTATTGTTAATTATTAGTTAATTATATCCTTATTCTTTTATTGAGTGACAGATTGATTTACAGCTTATTTATCTTATATGTTCTCCTTAGTTCTTGCACAAGATAAGGTGGGTGAAAAATAGATCTTCGATGCATGTGTATGGTAATCAAAACATCCTGTGATTGATTGTAGCTTAACAAATCTAGACAACTTATTTGTATTATAGATACATGTGCCTAGAGAGAATTAGGATATGTGTATTTAGGAAATTATTTTTTTTTACATTTTTGTTTTTTTGAGTCCTTGAACTATATCTTGTAAATATATTTGCAATGAGAATAAGCATGGTATTTTATAAAATGCTAGGAAGAAGCTATTTAGTCGGTACTAGTTCACTGGGATTAAAGTCCCGAAATGAATAGGTTCTCCTTCTTAAAACACCCTCAAGTAGGAATTTTAGATTTACTTTCTTGACTCAGAATTTGTGGGTTAAGTCTCATCTTCAATGTAATTTTCTCTCAAAATGATGAAGCCTTGGAAATATGGCTTTATAATAGAACTTTTGACAGATCCCTTTAACTGCATGTCATTTATACATAGAGGTAATTTGTTACCTCTTCCAAGGTGTTTGTGCCCGAGAGGTGGAATTCATGTTCTGTATAAAGGTCAGTTTTAAATAATAAGCTGCTTTCCTCATTTTTGACCAATATGAATTGCTTGTAACTTTTGTGTAGTTTTCCATGAAAAAATAAAACAAATTGAGCCTTTGTCACATCCATCATCAGCATAACTGACTTAAATGTCAAAAATTCTCTGTAGCCCCAGAGTTTATTTCTAGTGCCTCAGCAGGCCTATTTATTAGAGTAAAATATTATATGATGTAATTATCATAACATTTCATTGGGTACATCTATACATATATATCTTTGTTTTTCCTTCCACAATATATGTTTATAATTTTTATTGCTAAATATTCGTTATCCATGTAGTA
Organism: Neophocaena asiaeorientalis asiaeorientalis; assembly: GCF_003031525.2. Classification (NCBI taxonomy): domain Eukaryota; kingdom Metazoa; phylum Chordata; class Mammalia; order Artiodactyla; family Phocoenidae; genus Neophocaena; species Neophocaena asiaeorientalis. The sequence goes on along the minus strand of NW_020172632.1, from coordinate 2,546,637 downwards.
TTTTTAAAGGCATGTAAATAATAATATTAATAGGATTAGATCTTTTATTTCGTTAAAGGTAAAACACAATTATTTTATTTTCTCTTTTGTCTCTAACTTCCTTAATTTGGAAAAATTCATTGTGTTACTGTCTCTATGTTTGGAGACAAATATTCTACACACTATAATAAGTGTGTTTTATAGTCTGTAATTTAATTGGATGCTACCATATTCAGTGTTTACTTCAAAGATAGGCTTTTGGTAAGACATTCTTTATGAATTTCTATTTAAATTATGCCTTTCCTTTTTCTGAATCCTCTCTTATACTTTATAATAGAATTGAATCTTTTATTCTTTTGTTAAATACATTTCTTTGAAGATACAGGTGTCTTACTAAGAATGATGATACTAATGATAATGAGCGTGATAATAGTTATAACCAACTACTTATTGAGTAAATGCTATGTTCTAAGTGATTTACATATATTTTCTGTACCCTTCAGAACAACATAAACAATCTCTAAGTGAAAGACTTAAGGAGATTATGGTAAATTACTTAATAAGGGTTATACTGCATATATATCTGAGTTAGATGGATTCAAGCTCAGCTCTCTGTGACTTTGAAATCTAAATTCTTACTACTAATTCATGCTGCTGTAACTAAATGTGAGGGTATTTTAAAATAAGAGTAGAAACTTTGGGTTAAAAAATCTGGGTGAAACAGCTATGTGGCTAGCATTAAAACGCACACATAAAGAAGTTAGAAGTTATTATTCAATAAGAACAATGATTTCATTATTCCGTGCCACCTTGGATTATTTTATACTACTGTAAATGCCATTCTTTTTAATGGTTTTATATACATTCATAGTGTAATTGAGATATTTCTCTGAGAATAATAAATTTGCATTTCCCCCATTGTGCACTTAAATGATCAAGCATTATATTGTATTAATATTATGGAGTGTAGTATCCCCACCCCATTCACCCGTTCTGTCTTTATGTCAGTATATGCAGGGTTTATGATGTCTTCCTTTCTTTAACTATTTGGTCTCATTATATCACAACTGTTTATCTTAGTAAACTGTAGATATAAAGATTCTGTTTGTTCTTTTGATGAATATCATATATTCCCTGTGCTCTCAATAGGCAAACAAAAACCAATATTCAATATTGAAATCAAATTTAGCTCCTAAAAGTCCTTTTTTATTTCAGTAAATCAATGACTATTTATAGATTACTGATGTTGTGCCAAGCATTGTGTCATACCTGGGGTGGAGAGAGAAAGTGGTGATAAAAAGAAAAGACATTAGATTCTTCTGATGAGAAACCACAATCTAGAAGTAAATCACTAGGAGTAAAAAGACACACATAATGAATACATAATAAATCAATAATAAAAAGGTAAATATGTTTTGAGGAATAAACAAGATGCTGTGGTGATGTAGAGGAACAATCATTGCTGGGGAAGAGGACTTCCTATCATTCTAGAGGACTGTCATTGCTTGGGGAAGTCAGGTAAGACTTCCTAGAGGAGATAACATTTCACATAGGTCTACAAGATGAGTAGGGTTTCTCCACAAGGAAAAACAGGGATATGTACATATTTAGGCATTTGGAAAACATAATAAAAAGTTCCAATGTTTGCATTTGTGTGAAAATCACTGTAATCACAACTGCTACAAATATTAACTGATATAGGAGTGTTGTATTAGCAAATCAGTTACAATGAGTGAAAATGCTGTTGGTGACATGATTTTTTAAAATGGTGATACTTCAGGATGACATTATGAACAAATCAATTACAGTCTTTCCTTGATTTACATGTTATATAGTTCCTTGGAAAAATCAGTGTTTATTAAAGTCATACAAAGTGCTTTTCATGTGTAAAACAGGTTCTAAGCTCACATAATTATAACTAAGATTTTTACATACATGGATATCTGTATACATGAATATCTGAATATATCTGACATTTGGAAGTCACACTGGACTTTTCTCTACTTTGCACTACCTCTTGCATCCCTGGTCTCTACTACTCAAGTGCCATCAGTGCTCTTTCAATTATGAAAACAAACAAACAAAAATGCCTCAACAAATTTCCAAAATGCCCCCTGGGAATACTGCTCACAATGATAACCAGCTCAACAGAATAATTAAAATAGGAATAGAACTAACAAAAGTTGTTAGAGAAGTGGAGAATAATGTACACAAACTATTTTCTTATCTTTCATAGAAGAGTTTCAATAGATACTGTTTGATGTTGATAAATTAAGATATAGAGGAATAAAGGTATTATGTAGAATAATACCTGAGAAAGTAAAAACAGAAGTGGTTAAGAGCATTTTCATCTAGGAAATGAGAACAGGGTTTGAGTGGTATGAGTCATAGGATAATTTTACTTTATATATATGTATATATGTATATATATGTATATTTATGTAAAATCTCCATCCATATATATGGATTAATTCTGTGACATGAAAATCAATTCTCGCTCTTTCACTTTTAAACATTTAGAAATAATCTTTTTGAGACATAGTTTACATATAATGAAATGTACCTATTTTTACTCTACAATTTAATAGTTTTGGCAAATATATAATATACACCCATGTGACCTCCACCATCATCATACATATACATGAGGTTCATTTTTTTCCCTAAAGAGCTGTCCAGTTCTTCAAGCACTATTTGTTTTATCAAGTGTTGTTTCCATATTAAATTATCATTACACCTTTGTTGAAAATTGACCGTATGTATGTATTTCTTCACCCTGTATTCTGGTCCACTGATTTATATGGCTTTCCTGAAGTCTTATCATGTAAGTCCTTCAACTCTTATTTTTCAAAATCATATTGACTATTTCAGGCCATTTGATTTTCCATATAAATTTTAGAGTCAGTTTGTTGATTTCTAGAAAAAATGCTGCTGAGATTTTGATTGGTCTGGCATTGAATCTGGAGACCAATTTTTGGAAAGTTGTCACCTTAACAATAATGAGTTTTCTAATCCATGAACATGGTATACCTTGCCATTTAATAGGATCTTCCTTAATATCCATCAGCAATGTTTCTTTTTAGTTTTCAGTATACAGTTCTTATATATAATTTGTTAATTTAAGGCTGGGTATTTTGTGTTTTTGATGGTCTTATAAATGGTACTGTGTTTCAAATTTCATTTTCCAATTGTTCATGGCTAGAGATCCCTTACTGGGATCTCTACTTAATGCCCTGAGTTTTCAGCATGGATTCTCCATTCTGGATGGTTGCATCTTGAATGTTTCCCAGCCCTGTGCACTTTGGAAATTGTTAATCTACAGCTTCCTAGTCACTCTTTGTCTGGTCTCATGGAGTTTCACTCTACATGGCTTTGCATTCAGACAAGGTCTTAAGCAGATATTCTGTAGAATTTTGGTGCTCTGACTCTGGTAGTGCTCTCCTCTTCAATAGTCTGACCTTCAAACTTTGCTCAGTCTCTCCAAACTCTTACTTCTGTCTTCTCAACTCAGAAAACCACCCTGTTGTGTTTGGGAACACTCTTCTTGTACCATCTTCCAGAAAGTGCCACTAATCTAAAAACTAGTACTAACATTAGGTGCACCTCAGTTTTTCCCTTTCTCTCAGGCATCACAGTTTGGCAACTGCTTGTCATGTAAGTCTGAAAAGAGTTGTTTTGTATATATTTGTCCAGTTCTCTAGTTGTTTATGGTGGGAGTATGGATCTAGTCCTAGTTACTCTCTCATGGCTAGTAGTTGTCATATTAGCAACTGCTTTCCTCTCCATTATCCCTGAGTACCTTGAGGAGTTTTCTGGAAGAGTTTGCAAGTCACCGTTGCAGACATTCACCATTAAACACACATGTGTGCATATATACCACTCTGGCAAACGAGAGGAAGGTATATATAACTCTGCTGAGATAGGCAGGGGTCAATGAAGATTTCAAAGTTTTGATTGTATTATACATTTGATTGTACAATTTGATTGATTAAATTGTAGTCAACCCCTTTTTTTATCTGCATACCCTGACAGCCACAGATTTTTGTTTTTGTTTTTTAAAAATACCTAATTTTGCCTTTTAAAAATGTTATATAATTGGATTATAAAGGACGTAGACTTTACAGTTAGGCTTCTTCCTTTTATTATAGTGCACTTGAGATTCACACATGTGGTCATGTGTGTCAATAATTTATTCCATTTTATTGCTGATTTGTATGCCATTGCATGGATGTACCAGAGATTGTTTATGCATTCACCAGTTGAAAGCATTTGGATTGTTTCCAGTTTTGGGGTGATTATGAACAAAGCTGCTGTAAACAGTCATGTGTAGGGATTTTTTTTTTCTGAACATAGTTTTTACACCTCTTCAGTATTCCACCTAAGAGTGGAATATCTGGGTTGTATGTTAAGTGTATATTTAATTTTATAAAAAAGTGCTAAACTATTTTTCAGGGTGGTTATACCACTTTACATTTCTACTAGAAATGCATGAAAGTTTCAGTTGAGTGTGTCCTCATCAATTCTTGGTTTGGTCAGTTTGATTTTAGCCTTTTTAAGTATGTGGTAGTATTTCATTGTGGTTTTAATTTGCATTTCCCTATTGACTAATGCTGTTGGCCATCTTTTCATGGACTTATTTGACACCTATTTATCCTCTTTGGTGAAATATCTGATAAAATCTTTTATGTATTCTTGATATAGTCCTTAATCAGATATGTGTGTTGCAAGTATTTTCTCTCAGTCCATGGCTTGACTTTTTCTTTTAATTAATAATGCCTTTCAAAGAGCAGCAAATTTTAATTTAATAAAATCCAGTTTATAACTTTTTTCTTTTATGGTTTGTGATTTTCATGTCTTATATAGTAAAATCTTGCCTAACATAAGGATACACAGATATTCTCATACTTCTTTTTCATTTGGCCACTTAAAAAAATATTTTCCATTTATTTCATGTTTAAGGGTTTTTTTTGGTGGTAAAATGTACATAACCTTTTAACCATTTTAAGTGTACAATTCAGTGGCATTAAGTACATTCACACTGTTGTGTTACCACCACCACTACCCTTTTCCAGAACATTTTCATCATCTGAAATGGAAACTTTCTCTGCCTATTAAATAATAACTCCCATTCCCTCCTCCATCCAGCCCCTGGTAACCTCTATTTTTACTTTCTTTCTCTATGAATTTGCCTATTCTCGGTACCTCATGTAAGTGGAATCATACAATATTTGTCATTGTCTGGCTTTTATCATTTTGCCTAATGTTTTCAGGGTTCATCCATGTTGTAGCGTGTATCAGAATTTTGTTCCTTTTTATGGCTGAATAATAAATATTTCATTGTATGTATCTACAGTATTAAAAATTTTATTCATATGTTGATGGAATTTGGGTTGTTTCTATCTTTTGGCTATGAGAATAATGTTGCTATGAACACTGGTGCACAAGTATCTGAGTCCCTAATTTCAATTCTTTTGAGTATATGCCTAGGAGTGGAATTGTTGGATCTATGGTAATTTTATGTTTGAAACTGTTTTTATGCCACCAGCCTGTTTTCCACAGTGGCTGTACCATTATAATTTCCCACCAGCAATGTGCAAGGGTTCTAGTTTTTCTATGTCTTGGCCAAATTATTTTTCATTTTTTTGATAGTGGCCATCCTAATAGGTGGGAAGTGGTTCTCATGGTTTTGATTTGCTTTTACTTAATGACTAGTGATGTTGTGTATCTTTTTATGTACTTATTGGCTACTTGCATTTCTTTGGAGAAATGTCTATTCAAGGTCTTTGCCTATTTTGGAATTTTTCTTTTTGTTTTGGTTGCTGAGTTGTAGGAGTTCTTTATATAATCTGGATGTTAACCTCTTATCAGCTATGTAATTCACAGATTTTGTTTCCATTCTGTAGGTTGTCATTTTACTCTGTTGATGGTGCTTAATGCACACGTTTTTAATTTAGATGAAGTTTATTTTATTTTTTGCTTTTGTTGGCAGTGCTTTTGGTGTCATATCCAAGAAATCATTGCCAAATCAAGAATTAATGACATGGAGATTTCCTTCTGTTTTTTTCTAAGAGTTTTATAGTTTCATCTCTTACATGTAGGTCTTTGATCCATTTAGAGTTAATTTTTGTATATGGTGTCAGGTAAGGGTCTAACCTCATTCTTTTTTTGTGTGTGGAGAACTTTCATATTTTCTTCTATAAGTTTTATATTTTACATTTGGGTGTTTGATTTATTTTGCATTAATATTTATGTGTGATGTGTGGTTGGTTTTAGTATATGGATTACTAACTCGTCCAACACCATTTGGGGTAAATTTTTTTTTTGCAGCATACGGGCACTTTTTAGTTGTGGCATGCAGGCTCTTAGTTGCAGCATGTGGGATCTAGTTCCCTGACCGGAAGTCGAACCCGGGCCCCCTGCATTGGGAGTGTGGAATTTTAACCACTGGACCACCAGGGAAGTCCCAGGTCTAAAATTTTAGGTTGACATTTTTTTCTTTCAATAACTTAAAGACGTTATTCCTTTGACTTCGGTTTTTCAGTTTCTTATAAGTAGTCTAATTTTTTATCTTAGTTCATTTTTATGTGATTTATATTTTTAAATATGAAATACCAAGTTAAAAAGTATATTCTGCTTGGTGCTTCTTGGGCCTGTAGTTGTATATCCTTCATTAAATGTGGGAAAATTTCAGGTATTATCTCTTCAAATATTTCTTCTGCCCTCCCATCTCCTTCTGGAATTCGTTATACATACATTAGATTATTTTATTTTATTCCACAGCTCTTAGGTGCTGTTTTTTTTTCTTTTCTTTTCCTTGTTTTTGTTCAGTTTATTTCTATTGATTTGGAGTTCACAGTTCTTTCCTCATCTGTGTCAAGCCTACTGATGAGTATACTGAAGACATTCTTTATCTCTTTTATTGTGTTTTTTAGCTTTAGCATTTCCTTTTGGCTTATTACTGTAATTTCCATCTCTCTACTGAAGTTTTCCATTTGTTCATGCATTTTGTCCTCATTTTCTACTAGAAAATTTAACATATTATTCTTAGTTATTTTAAATTCATTGTCTGATAATTCCAGTATCTGGTCATTTCTGAATTTAGTTCTGTTTATTTTTTTGCCCAAGATAGTAGGTTGTTTTTTTCTTGAGTTTTTTGTATGTTCCACAATTTTTTATTGAATACTGTATAACTCATGTAGAACCGTAGAGAATGATATAAATATTATATGTTACAATGCTTGCACCTCTTCTCCTAGGTGCATTTGTTTGAGGGCTTATATTTACTCAGTCAGGAGTTAAGCTGGGTTGAGCTTCATTGTTGCTATGGTTGTCTTCAGTTTGCCACTGGCTTCAAATGCTTCTAGTAATACTTTATTCATGAAGGAAAGGGCTAGAGTGATTGAGGGTTTTTCTTCAATGTTCTGCTTCACCCTAAACTTTTGTCCTTCCCTTGGATACTCCTATTACAGAGGGGGCTTCTATCTATGCTTTTGTCCCTATGCTAGAATTAGATTGCTTTGTTTGTTATCCAGTGCTTGCTATATTGGTATTGAGGGACTAGGAGTGTTTCTGTTATAGTGGTCTAGCCTAGGTCTTAGGCAGGCCCTGTATGTTCTGATGTTGGAGTGGAGTTTTTTCAGTGATCCCACTTCTCTTGTGTCTTTTAATTCTGCTTTGAATCTTTGATATGTTTTGTGAGAGATTGTTTTTACTCCTTCCCCAGGGGTAGGGGACCTTAAATAATGTTGATATATAGTATTAGGCCCAGGACTGTTTCCTGCTCTTCCCCCAGCTGTAGAAGATTGTTTTCTTTTACAGCTCCACCTCTTACAATGAGTCTCACTTGTGCACTGAAATACAAACATCTTTTGCATTTCAGTAGTTACACTAGATATTTTTCATTACCTAATTCTCATAACACAGTTTAGAAATATGGGTTTTACCATTCCCTTTTTGTGGATGAGAGAAACTGAGGCTTAAAAGGGTTTGGTTGATTGCTTTGTGACACAGAGAATTAACATGTAGTAGTGATAAGATTTGAGCCTATATCTTTTTGATTTAAAAATTATTCTCTTTCTACTTTACCACAATATGTGGTTAAATTTTTTAATGCCTGGATAAGCACCAAATTACAGGGGAGGGGGGTAAAAATTTTATTGGATTTCTGTTATTAAATGCATTATGATTTCTGTTTAACATGAGCCAATTTTTTGAACAATAGGCAATGATCTGGGAAATGATGATACCATCGGAGGGAATGTGAACAAATATATGGTGCTTCCAACTGGATACTGTGGACAGCCCAAGAAAGGACATCTTATCTTTGATGCTTGCTTTGAAAGTGGTGAGTGTATCAAAGGCCTTTTCTTTTGAGCTTGTCTAGTGAGTCATTTTTGGAATCTAATGCCATCTGACCATTTAGTGTGATTCAACCCATTTAATTTTTTACCATAATGAAATAAGTTGTCAGGAAAAATCCATTTTGAATGAACTAACTTGGAAATACTTAAAAATGAAGTGCTATGTTTTGGTTGTGATAAATGATTAGAAGGATAATGGTAGTACTAATGAACATTTATGCAGTACCTTATATTTTATAAATACCCAGATATTATTTCTTTTGGGATAAAACTAATATAATTTGAATACTTGATAAATTATTAATTATTCAATGTCTACTGTATACCTGGTTCTTAGTCTTTTTGAGAGCAGTCTTCTCTATAAAGAAGCAATTAAAGAAAAGATTCAAAAAAAAAAAAAAGAAAAGATTCAGTTGAACACAAACAAAACAGAAAAAGTAATATACTTCGTAAACAGCAAATGCTGTGAGTATTCTGATAGGGGAGAACAGGGCTTAATTGTGAATTTCCACCCAGTAGTAGTTGAATCATGTTAACTTCTTTATATCTGAGCCTCATACTCTGAATGGCATATAAGCACATAGTAGGTATTCAGAATATGTTGAAAATATTAATGAGAAAGTTAAACATAGCTTTGTTTTATATACAGTTGTTGATTATTTTTGGTTTTGAGTAATGTGTTTGCATGTGTGTGTGTGATTGAAGGGACATTCCAGTTATATGACAGTTCTCTGAACCCCTAAGTACCATGGTTGTTTTACCAACAATTAAAAAGATGTGGAAAGATTAATTTTCTGTTAGCTTTGATAAAAAGCCATATTTAATTGCTTGCTGTTCCCCAGTCTACCAGCTTCTCTCAAGTCTTTGTACCTTTGCAGATGCTGTTTTCTCTGTGCCCCAGATGCCTTTCTCTACTTGGTAAAATGTTAATTCAGACTCAGGCCAGCATTTCTTCCTCTGAGACACAGTACCTCCCGGGCAGGTTTGGCCGTCTCTACCTGTATATTTACAGGCACCTCTTCTATGATTTACTGGCCTCTGCTATGATAGTTTTTATTGCATTGCAGTCATTTAATGATCTCTTTCCTTTTCCTTATCACTGAAAAGTCCTTGAAGTCAGTGATGGTTTCTTATTAATTTTTGTTCCTTAGCACCTAGTGTACTATCAGAAACTGACTCTAAAGAAATGGAGTTACATGATTTACCTGACAGAGAAATCAAAATAACTGTCATAAAGATTTTTACCAAGGTCAGGAAAACATTGCATGAACAAAGTGACAGTTTCATCAGAGAGAGAGATAATGCTGAAAGTACCAAATGTTGATAGAAAGCATGAAGCTGAAGAACACAGTAGCTGAACTGAGAAAACTTCCTACAGGACTTTAATGTCAGACTAAAGCAGAATAAAGAATCAGTGAATTTGAATACATATTATTGGAAATAATGGAATCAGAGGAACTTAAGTAAAAAGAATGAAATAGAGTGAAGAAAGCTTAAGGGGTTTATGCAATACCATCAAAGAGATCAGTATATGCATAATGGGAGCCCCAGAAGGAGTGGGGAGAGAGAGCGAGAGCGAGAGAGAGCACCAGAGAAATTAATAAATGAAGGAGGACAGATAGTGAACAAAATGGTCTTCATAAAGTGAGATTTTAAGATTAATAAAAATATTTTTACATTTAAATAAAAATTTAACTAATAACAGCAAGAACATAAAGGAAAAAAACAATAGTAATTATCACTTTATTACTTATTGTTTGCCATACCCTGTAAGGAATGATATACATAGTTTATCTCATTTAATACACACAAAAGACTTCTGAGGTATTATATCTCTCTTTGTAGGTGAGGAAAGTGATGCTCAGAGATGTAAAGTTATTTACCTTGAATTGCATGACTGACAAGTGGTGTAGCTGAATTTGAAACTGAGAATTTTCTGGTTCCACAGGCCATACTTTTAACCACTGCATATATGTATTACCTTATTATAGGTCAACTTATGACATGAATAATAAACATATTGTTGAAAATTTCTCACTAGGTGATAAGATATATAGGAAAAGGTTTTATGATAAAGAAAAATTTACTACTGTTTTAAAATAAACTATCCAAATAAATACTATGTTTGGTTGCCATCATATGCAATTTGATTATTCTTCCATGATTGATATGCATATATGTGTATTGAATGTGAGAAGTGCACTATAATTCATACTTCAAATTAATTGGTTAGCCTGAGAGATTTAGTATGTTGTATTAAGTTACCATGGCATAAAAATGCATCAGTGAAATAAAGATATGGTAGTTATTTATATATCATTTCAGACAATAGAAATAAAAACTTAAAAACTTTTATTTTTAATTCTCCCAATGGAGTTTTACTACATTTATTTGTGTAATCTTTAAAAATTAATGTTTTATTTCCTCTTGAAAGAAAATAAAATAGTCTTTATTATTGGTGCAGCATGAAAATATGCTATGACTACATCAGAAATCAGGATTTTTAGCTTAATACTGCACCTGAACTTTTCTTTTAGATATCCAGATGGCTGATATACTTTGTTGTTTTTTTAACTTTATTGAGGAATAGTTGACAAATATAATTGCATATATTTAAGGTGTATGATGTAATGATTTGATATACATGTATATTGTAGAACAATTACCAAAATCATGATAATAAACACATCCATCACCTTACATAGTTAACATAGCTATCTGCTTTCCCCTCCCTGTGGTGAAAATGCTTAAGATCTACTGTCAGAAATTTTCAAGTATACAATACCATATTCTTTAACTCTAGTCACCATGCTGTGCATTAGAGCCTCAGAACTTATAACTGAAAATTTGTACCCCTTGACCTACATCACCCCATTTCCCCTTCCCTCAGCCCCTGGCAACCACCATTCTTTGCTCTGTTTCTATGAAATCAACTTCACTGCAGCATTATTCACAATAGCAAGATGTGGAAACAACCTAAATGTACTTTGCTGGATGAATGGCTACAGAAAATATTATATATATATATATATATATATATACACACACACACACACACACACACACACACACACACACTGAATATATATATATATAAATATAATATATAATGAAGTATTATTCAGCCATATAAAGGACATCCTGCCATTTGTGACAACATGGATGAATCCAGAGGGCATGCTAACTAATTTTTTTTAAACAAGAGGTAACATAGTATAATACCAAAAAGCACAGGTTTTGGTTTCAGACAGACTTAGGTTCATATATTAACTTTAGCACGTACTTGGTTATGTCATGCTGATGTTATCACTTAAAGTTTACTTAAAATTAGGAAAATAAGTATCTGTATTGTATAATTATTGTGCAAATTAGAGATAACATACAAAATAGACTTAGCACAATATCTAGCAATATCCCAGGTACTAATTCTGGCACATGAATAATATCAACATTTCAAGGGTGCTAAAATGTACCAGAATTTTTCTTGGTGTATTTGTGTTATTTCCAACCCTTAGAAAAACCTTGCAATATCAGAGCCTTAAATTGGGTTCCTCCCACAATCATACTGAGATAAGGACTTAGGTAGAGGTTGTATATTTTATTTATTTATTGGAGTAAAATTACTTTACAATGTTGTGTTAGTTTCTGCTGTACAATGAAGTGAATCAGCATTTGTATGCCTATATCGCCTCTCTCTTGGACCTCCCTCCCCTTCCCCACCCCCCACCTAGGTCATCACAGAGCACTGAGCTGAACTCCCTGTGCTATACAGCACATTCCCACTAGCTATCTATTTTACACATGGTAGTGTATTTATGTCAAACCTAATCTCCCAATTCATCTCACCCTCCCCTTTCCCCACTGTGTCCACATGTCCATTCTCTGTGTCCATGTCTCTATTCCTGCCCTACAAATAGGTTCATCTGTACCATTTTTTAGATTCCACATATATGCATTAATATACGATATTTGTTTTTCTCTTTCTGGCTCACTTCACTCTGTATGACAGGCTCTAGGTCATACAGACAGGCTCTAAGACATACAGGCCTCTTGGCCATCTGTATGTCTTCTTTGGTGAAATGTGTATTTAAGTGTTCCACCCATTTTTTAATTGGGTTGTTTGGTTTTTTTTGATATTGAGCTGCATGAACTGTTTGTATATTTTGGATATTAATCCTTTGTCCACTGTTTCATTTGCAAATATTTAGTCCCATTTTGAGGGTTGTCTTTTTCTCTTGTTTATGGTTTTCTTTGCTGCGCAAAAGCTTTTAAGTTTCATTAGGTCTGGTTTTTTAATTTTCGTTTTTATTTTCATTATTCTAGGAGGTGGATCAAAAAAGATCTTGCTGTGGTTTATGTCAAAGATTGTTTTTCCTATGTTATCATCTACAAGTTTTATCCAGTCTTACATTTAGGTCTTTAATCCATTTGGAGTTTATTTTTGTGTATGGTGTTAGGGAGTGTTCTAATTTCATTCTTTTACATGTAGGGGTCCAGTTTTCCCAGCACCACTTATTGAAGAGACTGTCTTTTCTCTATTGTATGTTCTTGCCTCCTTTGTCAAAAATTAGGTGACCATATATGCGTGGGTTTATCTCTGGGCTTTCTATCCTGTACCACTGATCTGTATTTCTCTTTTTGTGCCTGCCAGTACCATACTATCTTGATTACTGTAGCTTTGTAGTATAGTTTGAAGTCAGGTAGCCTGATTTTTCCGGCCCCATTTTTCTTTCTCAAGATTGCTTTGGCTATTTGGGGTCTTTTGTGTTTCCATACAGATTGTAGAATTTTTTGTTCCAATTCTGTGAAAAATGCCCTTGATAGTTTGATAGGGATTACATTGGATCTGTAGATTGCTTTGGGTAGTATAGTCATTTTCATAATATTGATTCTTACAATCCAAGAACCTGGTATATCTCGCAGTATGTTTATGTTATGTTTGATTTCTTTCATCAGTGTTTTATAGTTTTCTAAGTACAAATCTTTTGCCTCCTTAGATAGGTTTATGCCTAGGTATTTTTTTCTTTTTGTTGCGATGGTAAATGGGATTGTTTATTTGATTTCTCTTTCTTGTTTTTTGTTGTTAGTGTACAGGAATGCCAGAGATTTCTGTGCATTAATTTTGCATCCTTCAACCTTATGAAATTCATTGATTAGTTGTAGTAGTTTTCTGGTGGCATCTTTAGGATTTTCTATGTATAGTATCATGTCATCTGCAAACAGTGACTGTTTTACTTCTTCTTTTCCAATTTGGATTCCATTTATTTCTTTTTATTCTCAGATTGCCGTGGCTAGAACTTCCAAAACTATGTTGAATAAGAGTGGCGAGAGTGGGCATCCTTTTCTTGTTCCTGATCTTAGTGGAAATGCTTTCAGTTTTTCACCATTGAGTATGAGGTTTGCTGTAGCTTTGTCATATATGGCCTTTATCATATTGAAGTAGGTTCCCTCTTTGCCCATTTTCTTGAGAGTTTTTATCATAAGTGGGTGTTGAATTTTGTGAAAAACTTTTACTGCATCTATCGAGATGCTCATATGGTTTTTATTCTTTAACTTGTTAATATGGTGTATCACATTGATTTGTATATATTGAAGAATCCTTGCATTCCTGGGATAAATCCCACTTGAACATGGTGTATGATCCTTTTAATATGTTGTTGGATTCTGCTTGCTAGTATTTTGTTGAGAATTTTTGCATCTATATTCATCAGTGATATTGGTCTGTAATTTTCTTTTTTTCTGTGATATCTTTGTCTGATTTTGGTATCAGGGTGATGGTGGCTTTGTAGAACGAATTTAAGAGTGTTCCTTCCTCTGCAATTTTTTGGAAGAGTTTGAGAAGGATCAGTGTTAGCTCTTCTCTAAACGTTTGATAGAATTCGCCCATGAAGCCATCTGATTCTGGACTTTTGTTTGTTGGAAGATTTTAAATTACAGTTTCAACTTCATTACTTGTCATAGGTCTGTTCATATTTTCTAATTCTTCCTGGCTCAGTCTTGGAAAGTTGTATCTCATACTGAGACAAGGACTTAGGTAAAGGTTTTATATTTAGGTGGGTATCTCAGGAAGAACAGGTGGGGGAGTAGGGAGAGTAAGACAGGAAATGAAGAAAAGCCAATGAAGAATATGTCCGTGAACAGGTACAGTAGTGGTTGTAGGTAGATTAGCCTTGGTTAGAGGGAGCCCACTCAGGAGGATTCATGCACAGGTTCCTTATCTCTATCATCATGTCTAATTTATTCTTTCTTCTGTTAGGCAAGGTTGACTGATGTCCACTGCATGAATTATTCCATCCACCTTTTTGTTTAATGCCTCCTCTGTGTTAGGTATTGTCTGATGAGCATGGAGGATCTTCAACATTTTCTTTGGTTATGACTTCATAACCAAGGATTTGAATACTTTGTACCCATTCCCATTGTTCCATTCCCATGTCCCTGTCCCAGACCTCCATGACTGCAGTCTTTCAATCTTGTTCTTTACGGTCCTGTTACCAACCAACCTACAAGACATTTGCCATTGCCCACAAGTCCATGTATATCTTTACCTCGTACTACTTCTACCTCCATACAAAGGAGAGGAGTAAGTGTACTGCTGTAAGCTCTGTTCACTGGGAGATTTTCCTATCACCACATCATTTAAAGAAAACTGAGTGATATTATATGGCAGCAACAGGTGTTTTTTTTTAACTTGTGCCAACATATCAAGCCAGTTCATCTGTTAGTCAGTCTTGAGTTGTCTTCCTCAGGGAACCTTCCATGAGGCCATAGGCGTGAGCTGAGGGAATGGCATTTGTGTAACAGAGGTAGGTGTCACTGGAGTCAGGGTTTGCTCCCTGTCACTTAAATTACACCATTACTTGGTGTCTCATGATTAGAAGCTCAATATTTAGTAGGCATCAGGACTTTTCCCGGAGCTGCTTTTCACATGGTAGTTTTGTACTGCAGAAAACATCTTTTGCTCTGGAACTCCAGGGATCTGCTTGTCATAGATTCTGCAGTGTCTTATCTATCATGGTTGTCTCTAGCCTTATTGGATCTCTTTTTAAAATTTAATTTTATTTTGGCAAGAATACTTAACATGAGATCTACTCTCTTAACAAAATTTTAAGCGTACAATGCAATATTGTTGACTTTAGGTACAATCTTGAGTAGCAGATCTCCAGAACTTATTCATCTTGCTTAACTGAAACGTTGTGCCCATTGATTAGTTTATTCCCGATTCCTCTCTCCTCTTAGCCCCTGACAACCACCATTCGACTCTTTGATTCTATGAATTTAACTATTTTAGATACCTCACAGAGTTGGAATCATGCAATATTTGTCTGTCAAACTGGCTTAATATAATACCACTTAGCATAATATTCTCAGGGTTCATGCTTGTTGTTGTGTATTGCATAATTTCCTTCTTTTTTAAGGCTGAATGATATTCTATTGTATGAATATACCACATTTTCTTTCATTCATTCATCTATCTGTGGATATTTAGTTTTTTTCTGTGTCTTGACTATTGTGAATAATGCTGAAGTGAACATAGGAGTGCTAATAATCTCTTTGAGATTCTGATTTCAATTAGTTTGGATAAATGCCCAGGAGTAGAATTGCTGGATCATCTGATAGTGCTTTTTTTTTTTTTTTGGAGGAACCTCTATACTGTTTTCCATAGTAGATGTACCATTATGCATTTCCACCAATAGTGTCCAAGAGTGCCAATGTCTCCATATCCTCACTAGCACTTTTGTCTTTTGTGGTTTTCTTTTTTTTGATAATAGTCATCCTGACAGGTGTGAGGTGGTATCTCATGGTTTTGATTTACATTTCCCTGATAATTAGTGACATTAAGCTTTTTTTTTTTCCATTTACCTGTTGGCCACTTGTATGTCTTTTTTAGAGAAATGTCTATTCTAGTTCTTAGCCCATTTTAAACTAGATTATTAGTTTTTTTTACTATGAGTTCGAGTTCCTTATATATTTTGAAGATTAATTCCTTATCAGAAATATAGTTTACAAATATTTCCTTTCATTCTGTAGGTTGCCTTTTACTCTGTTAACTGTTTTGTTTGCTCTGCAGAAGCCTTTAAGTTTGATGTAGTCCCACTGGTCTATTTTTGCTTTTGTTGCCTGTGCTCTTGGTGTCATATCAAGGAAATCATTGCCAATACCAATGTAATGAAGTTTTTCTCTATGTTTTCATCTAGGAATTCTACAGTTTCAATGTTATGGTTAAGTGTTTAATCTATTTTGAGTTTATTTTTGTTTAGGGTATAACAAAAGGGTCCAATTTCATTCTTTTGCAACTGGATACCCAGATACTGATTTGACTAACACTTTTGTTGAAGCGACCACCCTTTATTGATTGTATATTCTTGGCACCCTTGTTGAAGGCCAGTTGATCATATATGTGTGAATTTATTTCTAGGCTCTTTATTGAATTCCATAGGTCTACAATTCTGTCTTTATACCAGTACCATACTTTTTTGATTACTGTAGCTTTGCAATGTATTTGGAAACTGGGAACTTTGATGCCTCCCACTTTGTTCTTTCATAAGATTGATTTGGCTATTTGTTATCTTATGTGTTTCTATATGGATTTTAGCATTTTTTCTATTTCTATAAAAAAATGCCATTGGGGTTTTGATAGGGACTGCATTGAATCTGTAGATTGCTTTGATAGCATGGACATTTTAAGAATACTGAGTCTTCCACTTCATGAACATGGGTTGTCTTTCCATTTATATGTTTCTTCTTTAATTACTTTCATCAGTGTTTTCTAGTTTTCAGTATACAGGTTTTCCACTTCCTTTGTTAAGTTTATTCCTTTGGGGCTGTTGTAAATGGGATTGGTTTCCCGATTTCCTTTTCACATAGTCTGTTGTTAGTGAATAGAAATGAGACTGATTTTTGTATGTCAATGTTGTATCCTAAAACGTCACTGAATTCATCTTGTAGCTTTAAAATTTTTTAAATTGAGTCTTTCAGAGTTTATATATATAACATTATGTCATTTGCACACAGGGACGGTTTTGCTTCTTCCTTTCCGATTTGAATGCCTTTTATTTCTTTTTCTTGCTTAATTGCTCTGGCTAGGACTTCTCGTACTATGTTAAGCAACTGGCAAGAGTGGGCATCATTGCCTTGTTCTTAGAGGAAAAGCTTTCAGTCTTCCAGCAGAGCTTTTCATATATTGCTGTGTATCCGTGAGGAGGAAGGCGATCTCCACGTCTTACTCTTCCGCCATCTTCCCGCCGACCGTCCATATATTGCCTTTATTATGTTGAAATGCTTTCTTTCTATTCCTGGTGTGTTGAGCATTTTTATCATGAAAGGATGTTGAATATTGTTCAATCCTTTTTCAACTTCTGTTGAGACAGATATGTGATTTTTACCCTTTATTTTGTCATTGTGGTGTATCACATTAATTTGTTTTCATATGTTGAGCCATCCTTATATCCCAGGGATAAATTCCACTTGTTCATAGTGTATGATCATTTCAATTTGCTGTTGGATTAAGTTTTCCAGTATTTTATTGAGGATTTTTGCATCAGTATTCATCAGGGATATTGGCCTATAGTTTTGTTTTCTTGTGTTATACTTGTCTGTCAAAGTCAACTGGTAAAGGTACCTTGTATCAGGATAGTGGTGGCCTCATGAAATGAGTTTGGAAGTGTTTCCTTCTCTTCAGTTTTTTGGAAGAGTTTAAAAGTATTGGCATTAATTCTTTGAATATTTGGTAAAAATCACCAGGGAATCCATCTGGTCCTGGGCTTTTCTTTGTTGCGAGGTTTTTGTTTAGTGATTCAATCTCTATATTAGTTTTAGGTCTGTTCAGACTTTCTATTTCTTCACAGTTCAGTCTTGGTAGGGTGTATGATTCTAGGAATTTATCCATTTTTTTTTTTAAGATTATTCAGTTGATGTAGTTCATAGTAGTCTTTTATAATCCTTTTTATTTCTGTGGCCTCAGTTCTAATGTCTCCTCTTTCATTTTGGATTTTATTTATTTGAGTCTTCTTTCCTTTTTCTTAGTTTAGTTAAGGGTTTGCCAGTTTTAGCTTTCAAAAAAACTCAATTTCATTGTTTTACTATTCTCTATTTCACTTATTTCTATTCTAATCTTTGCTATTTCTTTCCTTCTGCTAACTTTGTGCTTATTTTGTTCTTCTAGCTCCTTGAAATGTAAATTAAGTTGTTCATTTGATCTTTCTATTCTCTCAATGTGTCTCTTTATCACAGTAAACTTCCTTTTCAGTACTACTCTTGCTGTAGCCTATAAGTTTTGGTATGTTGTGGTTTTTGTTTGTTTATTTGTCTTTAGGAGTTTTCTTTGATTTCTTTTCTGACAAAATTGTTGTTCAAGAGTTTGTCATTTAACTTCCACATATTCGTGAATTTCCAGTTTTTCTTCTGCTGTTCATTTTAGTTTTATACCATTGTGGTCAGAAAGGATACTTTGCATGATTTCAGCCTTCTTTAATCTGTTTAGACTTGTTTTGTGACCAAACCTGTGATCTATAAAGTTCCATGTTCAGTTGAAAAGAATATGTATTCTGCTGCTGTTGGGCAAAATGTTATGTATATTTCTCTTAGGTTTATAATGTTGTTCGTCCTCTGTTTCTTTCCTGACTTTCTATCTGGATATTCTATTTATTATTGAAAGTGGGGTATTGAATTCTCCTACTATTATTGTCATGCTGTCTACTTCCCTTTCTGTTCTGTCAACATTTGCTTTATGTATTTAGGTACTCTGTTGTTGGGTGCATATACATTTTTGATTATGATATCTTCCTGTTGAATTGGCCTTTTTATCATTGTTATGTACTTCTTTTTCTCTTATAATAGATTTTGACTTAAAGTCTATTTTTTTCCTGATATAAATATAGCCACCCCTGCTTTCATTAATGAGGAGTAGCTTTTCCATCTCTTCTCTTTCACCTATTTGTGTTCTTAAATTTC
Source organism: Neophocaena asiaeorientalis asiaeorientalis (assembly GCF_003031525.2). Taxonomy (NCBI): domain Eukaryota; kingdom Metazoa; phylum Chordata; class Mammalia; order Artiodactyla; family Phocoenidae; genus Neophocaena; species Neophocaena asiaeorientalis. The sequence goes on along the minus strand of NW_020172632.1, from coordinate 2,527,348 downwards.
AAGTGAGTTTTTTGTAGATAGCAAATAGGTGTGGTTTTTTAATCCACTCAACTACTCTATGCCTTTTGATTGAGGAATTTAATCCATTTACATTTATAGTGATTACTGCTATGGAAGTATTTACTATTTCCATTTTGTTAATTGATTTCTATTAATCTTGTAGTTATTTTGCTTGTATTTCCTAGAGATTTATCTTGTTCATTTGTTTGGTAACATCTCTGCCTGAACCGTCATTTTCCTTGACTCTCTGTGTTGGTTTCTGCACATTGGATGGAGCAGTTACCTCTCCCATTGTTCATGCACTAGCCTCATACAGGAGAAGAACCTGAGGGCCTCTTGAAACTTTGAGGTAGTCCAACCCACTTTTGTTGGTTCTTTGAAGACCCCAGGTATCTAGGATGTGCCAGGTCCCATCAGTGTACCATGACAAGCAAGTCTGAAGCCAATTCCTCAGGCAGTCTCTGGAAAAGTTATATTGTTGAATGCTCTGTCTAACTCTTTCCTTCCGCAGTGAGAAGCTAAGAACTAGAGATTTTTGTCCACTGGCTCTGTGCTTAACTGGGAGGGAGGACTATGGTGACTGCCAGGCCAAATCTTCATCTCTGTTTTCACTAGACACCCCACCCTGCCACAGGTGGTTTGATTATGCCAGATCCCAGATCCCCTCAGTACTCTGAGGCAGGCAAGCTAGAAGCCTGTCCTTTGAGTAGTCCCTGGAAAGATTGTGGCATTGGATACCTGGACCAACTTTTCCCCTTACCGGTGAGAATCAGGCAGCTTTGTTTTTGTCCACCTACTCCGTGCTGAGAAGGAGGCAGGAGCTATGGTGTCCACCAGTTTAAATCTCTGTCTCTATCTCCCCCAGGTGGCTAGATTGTTCTGATTCCATCAGCGTTCCAAGATGAGCAAGACAGGTGCCAGTTCTTTGTGCAGTCGTAGAGAAGCTGGGGTACTGGACACATGGATCAAGTCTTTCCATCCCCAGTGGGAAGCTGAGAGCCTTGATTTTTTATCTTCTCCCTTTGTGCTGTGCCAGAGAAGGAACTATGGTGTTTACCAGCCCAAGCTGCCATCTCCTTTCTCTCCCAGGCAAATAGACTGTGCTAGAATCTGTCAGAGCCCCAAACATAGCAGCAGAGAAGCGAGACCTTTGGGGATCCTACTTGGAAAACTTGGGGTGCTGGACATGTGAGCCAACAATTTCCCTCCCCTGGGAGAAACTGGGAGCTAAAGAGTCTCTTTCTGATCATACGGTGCTATGTGAGCTGTAGAAATTCTGTTGAGATTGGGTCTTGACTCTCCCTGCCAGATTTGGTGAGTCTAGTTTCAAACTTGCCCAGGGTACAGGAATATTTCAGTTAGTTTCTGGATTTCTCACAAAGAGAATCTTGTTGCTAACTTGGTATGTTTGTGGGGACAAGGCAGATCCAAGATTTCCTACTCTGCTGTCGTGCTATGTTGCTCCTCTTGAGTCATTTTTTGCCCACTTAAAATTAGCCTTCTGAGCCTCCTGATAAATTCAATTAATGCAGTATTACCAAGTGTGATGGAAGAGTCCACAAGTACAAAGAGACCTACCAAGTACTATGCTTCTTTCTTAATGCTAAGAGATACATGATGTAGTGACTTTTCCTTTACCTTAAAGATGTCCTGGCATGTCGCATTAGTTACCTAAAAGACTCCATCATGTGGCAGGCCTCTGAATATTTTTCAGGTTTACATTCCACACTCTGGCAAACATATATCTTAACAGGTTTTGTGGGTTGAATTGCAACCCCAGTACCCCCAAAAAAGGATATTTTGATGTTTCTACCCCTGGTACCTGGGAGTGTTGCCTTATTTGGAAATAGGGACTTTGAAGATGCAATCAAGTTAAGATGAAGCCATACTGGATGGATTAGGATGGACCCTAATCCACCCTATATGAGAAGAGGTATTTAGGGATCCAGATGTACACAGAGGGAAGATGGCCAAGTGAAAATGGAGGTAGAAATTCGAATGATATAGCTACAAGCCAAGGAATGCCAAGGATTGTTGACAACTACACTATAGTTGTTTGTTTTTTTGTTATTGAGTTGTATGAGCTGTCTGTCTGTTTTGGAAATTAAGTTCTTGTTGGTTGCATCGTTTGCAAATATTTTCTCCCAATCCATAGGCTGTCCTTTCATTTTGCATATGGTTTCCTTTGCTGTGTAAAAGCTTGTAAGTTTGATTAGGTCCCATTTGTTTATTTTTGCTTTTATTTCTATTGCCTTGGGGACTGAGCTAATAAAACATTGGTACAATTGATGTCCAAGAATATTTTGCTTATGTTGTCTTATAGGAGTTTTATGGTGTCATGTCTTATATTTAAGTTTTTAAGCCATTTTGAGTGTATTTTTTTGTATGGTGTGAGGGTGTGTTCTAACTTTGTTGATTTACATGTGGCTGTCCAGCTTTCCCAACACCATCAAGAGTCACCATTTGCTGAAGAGGCTGTCTTTTTTCCATTGTATATTCTTGCCTCCTTTTTCAAAGATTAACTGACCGTATGTGTGTGGGTTTATTTTTGGGCTGCCTATTCTCTTCCATTGATCCATATGTCTGTTTTTGTGCCAGTACCATGCTGTTTTGATTACTGTTGCTTTGCAGTATTGTCTGAAGTGTGTGAAGGTTATGCCTCCTGGTTTGTTCTTTTTTCTTAGGAATGCTTTGGCAATTCTGGGTCTTTTATGGTGCTGTAAAAATTTTAGGATTATACGTTCTACTTCTGTGAGAAATGTCATGGGTAATTTGATAGGGATTGCATTAAATCTGTAGATTGCTTTGGGTATTTTGGCCATTTAACAATATTAATTCTAGAAGTACTCATTTAGATGTTTGAAGTTTGTAAGCTCTGTAGGAGCTCTTGTTTGCCACCATGTATCCAAGGCTTAGTCAAGAGCCTAGTACATAATAGGTGATCATTAAATGTATATTAAGTGAATACAGTTATCACAATTCTGTAAAGTAAGTATTACTAATGCTGTTTCACAGATGAAGAAAATGAAGTTTAGAGAGGTTAACATGTGTCAAGGTTACACAGCTTCTAAGTGGTAGAGTCAGGATTTGAATCTGGGTCTGCGTATTAATGGCTAATTATTAATAGTTAGTCACAGGCAGTATGTGAGGCTCACACATTCTTCTACATACTTTATCTCATTGAATCCTCACACCTTATGAGGTAGGTATTATTATTCTGTCTTACAGATAAGTAGAGGCCTAGAGAGGTTAAGTAATTTGCCCATGGCTATACAGTTAACCAACCAAGTATCAGAGTGGGTATTTGAACCTAAGTTGGGTAAGATTAAAATAATAGTAATATAAACACTAATATTGAATTTATTATGTGCCATACAGAGGTCCAAGTGTTTGACATGAGTGATTCATTCAAGTCTCATATCAACCCTATGAGGTAGATTCTATTGTTATTTTCATTTAACAGATGAGGAAACAGACACAGAGAGGTTGAATAATTTTACCAAGATCACGTTGCTGGTGATCTGAACTGGGATCCAAACCCAGTCAGTCTGGCTCCATAATCTGTGCTTGAAACTATTGCATTACATGGGGTCATAATCCATATGAAAGCACTTATCTCTGTGTTAGGTATTTAGCAGTTTCGTAATTTAAAATTTTGCCTTTAGGTCTTTTTAACTTCTGAGAAAAATAAGATTGTTGTAACTTTAAGTTAAAAATATGATACTAAATTTCCTAAATTGCAGAATGAAGTGATTATAGCAGAAAATAGATTATACTGGTCATTGATTACCACAAATGAAGAGCTTATGCCCATTAACCTTTAAAGTGAGAAAACTTCCCTAGTATAAAATTTTAATGTTAGAAGACAATTTCAAAATGTTTAAAAATCAAATAAAATCTTGTAGTATATGAGGCGTATGTTTATAGAATCTCTAAGGAAAAATTAATCTGCCTTTTGTAGAAGGTTCCCTCACTCTTCATTCTCACCACATTTAGATAAGCTGTCCTGTTTCAGGAAGAAGTGTTTTAAGTTTGTACATAATTATGGCGAGTCCTTGATTTGGATTGTTTTGAGGAATATGAAAGAATCTTACTTTTTTCTTCTTTATAAATCTACCAACCAGCAGATATGTTTTATCCTGTGGGAAGAATACAATATACAGTTCCTGGTTTAAAGGAGTTTAGTGGGAGAGACTGACAAAGGCTCTGATTGAATTGACCGCAAAATTTATCATCTAAAGTAAATATCTTTGCCCACGACAAATGCTAACCTGGAGGGGAGTCTGGGACAACAGACAGAGCCTGGGGTTTGTCTGAGGCTAACCAGGATATAATAAGTACCAAGTAATAAAACATAGCAAAAGCATGTCTTTTTCAGCATGGTATTGGGGAGATAAATTTGCAGACAATGTTTATTAGAGGAGGCTACTATTAGCTAAAGCTTGAATGAGTAATAACAATTTATCTGGTAAATTTTGGCTTTTGGGAAAGACTACCTAGTTCTTGTCATGCAGAAAGACATGAATGCTAGAGAGATAATGATACTTTCAGGGAATGGCAAACTGCAACTAGCTCTCAAAAATGGAGAGTATTATTGAGAGTAAGGGCTCACTAAAACTTTTTATTAAATACACTTTATTTCTCTTTACCTTAAAATTCATTTCTAATATATGTATTCTGTCATTCCCTTCTCTCTATTCTCAAAGAAATATGTATGCTGGAAATTCAAGAGGGAGGAGATATGGGGATATATATATATGTATAGCTGATTCACTTTGTTCTAAAGTAGAAACTAACACACCATTGTAAAGCAATTATACTCCAATAAAGATGTTAAAAAAAACACACAAAAAAACAACACATTGATCTACAAGAAAAAAAAAACAAAACCTTTTAGAGCAAATACTGGATGACAACATCCATGTGTCCACATCCTGAACCTGGTTTGTATGTGTCTCCTTGAAGGTTGGTCTCTTTCTCTTCACATTGTCACCCTATATCACTTCTGCCCTGTGAACCCTCCTGACCTATGTGATTACTATACTGTTTGCTTTGCTAATCCAGAGCTTTGTCCCTGACCAGTGGGTTTAGGCCCTTGTCCAAACTGGGATTTTCCCATGGGATGATGGTAAGAGAAAGTATTAGGTAATGTACTCTGGTTTCCCTCTGCTTGTTATTAAATGAATTGTTATAAAATATTGCAACCTTTTCAGCTCCAGAACTTCTATCCTAGACCAAGTCATCAGTAAATTTCCTGGACTTGTACAGCAGCTTTCTAACCTCTCTCTGGTCCATCATCTACAATGCCACCAAAGCTATACTGTGAATCATCTGATCATATTTCTTTATGCTTAAAATCTTTCATGACTCCCGATTGTCTTCAGGGTAAAATCCAAATGCTTTTATTTAACAATGTCTTTAAAGTACATATATACATTTAAAACTATTCAGCCATAAAAAGAAGGAAAAAAGAAAATACTGCCATTTGCAACAACATTGATGGACTTTGAGGGCATTATGCTGAATTAAATAAGTCAGAGAAAGACAAATACTGTATGATATCACTTATACGTGAGATCAAAAAAACAAAAAACAAAAACAAAACAAATAAAAACAAGACAAGCAGCCAAACAAACAAAATCCCAAGCTCATAGATACAGAGAACAGATTGGTGTTTGCCAGATGGGAGGGGAGTGAGGGATTGGTGAAATGGGTGAAGGGGGTCAAAGGGTTCAAATGTCCAGTTATAAAGTAAATAAGTAACAGGATTGTAATATATAGCATGATGACTATAGTTAATACTGTTTTTCATATTTGAGTGTCTCCAAGAGAGTAAATCTTGGAAGTTCTCATCACAAGAAAAAAAAAAGAAAAAAATAATTTGTAACTATGTATGGTGACAGATGGTAACTAGACTTATTGTGGTGGTCATTTCACAGTGGGTGTAAATATCAAATCATTATGTTGTACACCTGAAATCAATATAATTTTATATGTCAATTATACCTCAATAACAAACAGACAAAAATCATCTTTAATATGAAATGAATCAAGTTTTCTTCCTATTAATACTATCACTTAATGCCAGAACATGCCACATTACAAGGTCTTTATCTCTTGTAGAGAAAAAAATGAGCACATTTAGGAGAAAGCAGCATGGTTTTGAAATATAAAGGAATGTTTCACCATGTCTAGAAATTCTGTAGGGGAAATATTAGTAGCTATGAACTGTAGATGAATAATTTAATTCTCTTCTTTGTTTCTGATTCATAATTGAAACAAAGCTAAACTTCTCTTATGGTAGGATTTTCACCTGAGTTTTAAATTTCTCACCTCTTTACTGAATTATATATATCTGCATATATATGGTTATATATCTACTTGTATATTTTCCTCTGTCCTATTTCCTCTACCTCCTCTTTGAGGAAGAAGTAAAATATTTCATTCCCAAATAACTTTCCTCTATGATGACATAAGGTCTCAGAAAGAGCTGTTGAAGTGTGAACTGTGTTTAATGAAATCCATTTGCACATCTCTTCAACTGCTCTTTTCAAATCATCTGAGACACTGCTTTGAAGGGGACTTCCAGTTCACATAAACCACCCTCCTGTGCTTTGGTAGTAAAATAACTGCAAAAAAGGGGACATATTACTTGACTAAATATGGTTGATTGAGTTTGTTTATAGCCCTCCTCTTTCCAGTAAAGATAGTCTCTTCAATAAGTGGTGCTGGGAAAACTGGACAACTACATGTAAGAGAGTGAAATTTGAATACTCCCTAACACCATACACAGAAATAAACTCAAAATGGATCAAAGACCTAAATGTAAGTCCGTACACTAGAAAACTCTTAGAGAGAAACATAGGCAGAACACTCTGACATAAATCACAGCAAGATCTTTTTTGATCCACCTCCTAGAGTAATGAAAATTAAAACAAAAATAAACAAATGGGATCTGATTAAACTTAAAAGCTTTTACACAGCAAAGGAAACCATAAACAAAACAAAAAGACAACCCTCAGAATGGGAGAAGATATTTGCAAACAAAGCAAGTGGTAAGGGATTAATCTCTAAAATAAACAAACAGCTCATGCAGCTCAATATCAAAAAAACAAATAACCCAATCAAAAACCAGGGGAAGATCTGAATAGACATTTCTCCAAAGAAGGCATACAGATGGCCAAAAAGCACATGAAAACATGCTCAACACCAATAATTATTAGAGAAATGCAAATCAAAACTACAATGAGGTATCACCTCACACCAGTCAGAATGGCCATCATCAAAAAAACTACAAACAATAAATGCTGGAGAGAGTGTGGAGAAAAGGGAACCCTCCTATGCTGTTGGAGGGAAAGTAAATTGGTACAGCCACTATGGAGAACAGTATGGAGGTTCCTCAAAAAGCTAAAAATAGAACTACCATATGACCCACAAATCCCACTCCTGGGCATATACCCAAAGAAAACCATAATTCAAAAAGATACATGCACCCCGATGTTTACTGCAGCACTATATACAATAGCCAGAACATGGAAGCAACCTAAATGTCCATCAACAGAGGAATGGATAAAGAAGATGTGGTACATATATACAATGGAATATAAGTCAGCCATAAAAAGAAACAAAATTGTGCCATTTGCAGAGACGTGGATAGACCTAGAGACTGTCATACAGAGTGAAGTAAGTCAGAAAGAGAAAAATATCTTATAACATCCCTTATATGTCGAATCTAGAAAAATGGTACAGATGAACTTACTTGCAAAGTAAAAATAGAGACACAGATGTAGAGAACAAATTTATGGATACCAAGGCGGGAAGCTGAGGGATGGGATGAATTGGGAGATTGGGATTGACATATATACACTATTGATACTATGTATAAAATAGATAACTAATGAGAACCTACTGTATAGCACAGGAAACTCTACTCAGTGCTCTGTGGTGACCTAAATGGGAAGGAAATCTAAAACAAAGAGATGTATGTGTGTATTTAACTGATTAACTTTGCCGTACAGCAGAAAATAACACAACATTGTAAAGCAACTATACTCCAATAAAAATTAAATATATAAGTAAAATTTTAAAAATGATTTAAAGTATTACTTGAATGATTATAAGTATATGTATGTAGTAGTTTGAAATCTAAGACATAAATACTTTTTAAGTGATAACCAAATAACAAATTTTTAATTAGAGTTTTCTTTTTAGTTTCTATTATAGCTGCTTCCTATAATACTTTAAAAAGTACATTAGTTAGCAAAGCTAGAATGTTGTCTGTGTTTTTACTTTTCACTCTCCATAAAAATGTCATACTTTGATATTATATTCCAGTATTGAAAAATCCATACGAACTGTGGGTTGTCATACAGGTTACAAATAGACTTGCCTTCTGAAAGTGTAGGGATATCTTGTGCAGGTTATGACCTTTTTGCAGTTAGTTCCATTCCCTATCCTCTCTTCTTTGTATTTCGGAGGGGGATCCCCCTGAAAATTGCACTTCCCAGGTTCCCCTGTCATCTGGATTCTGGCTAGGTTCAGCTAATAGGGGGCTCTAGCAGGAGACTGAAGGGCATGGAGAAGGGAGAAGCCTGGGTATTTCTCCTCCTTTCTTTTTTGGGCAGCATCTCCAGAAGTGGCTACATCTCCTTTGTCGTTTTGCCAGACCGCCTCTTCCTTGTGGCCCCAACTTTGTTGGATTGCCCTGGCTCCCAGGGTTCACTGTCTTCTCCCTTTGCTCCTCTATCTGTGGGTGTAGTGGGGACTTCCTGCTGCTGTTAATCTCTGTGTTGCCCCGCTCTCATCTGTTTGGTCTTTTAGCTCTCCCAACACTTTTGCAACTACATAATTTCCTGCAATACATTCCTTTTTTTGAAATACCTGTCATGGCTCTTTTACTGACTGATCCCTGATTGATTCATGCCTCATTATGGAAGGCAAGAAATTTTGCTTAGTGATTCCTTGAGGTCCCTGTAAAAGATGGGGCTGGGTCTTCAGCTTACCACCTGCTGCATCGTAATTGGCATGATTTGCTGAACCTTAGGGGAAGCTCTGGTTTTGTTTTTTTTTTTTTTCGTTACACGGGCCTCTCACTGTTGTGGCCTCTCCCGTTGCGGAGCACAGGCTCCAGACGCGCAGACTCAGCGGCCATGGCTCACGGGCCCAGCCGCTCCGTGGCACGTGGGATCTTCCCGGACCGGGGCACGAATCCGTGTCCCCTGCATCGGCAGGCGGACTCTCAACCACTGTGCCACCAGGGAAGCTCCGGAAGCTCTGTTTTGATGGTGAGAGCTAACGCTAGTGGCTCAAAGTCTTGCCAATCCAGTAATTTCCTGAGCTAGGTCATGCTTATTTTATGCCACCTTGATAAGTGAGTTGTGTTCTTGACCAGATTATTACATTTTAAAATAGAGCTTATGTGTGCAGACTGAAGGGCTGCCTAGATTTTTCTGGGGTCTGGTTTATACAAAAATACAAAAACAAACCATAGAAATGTTATGATGTTTATGACAGGATATTTTTGGCTCCCTGCTGAGTTTGTATTCCATGGCTTGGGCTGGTCATTAGACATCATTTAGTTTTGAAAATATACCCATGTGATTTTACTTTAGTCTCTGAGTTTGCACTTTATTTTGCGAAATTACTGTTTATTTTTAAATCCTTTTTCTTTCAGACAGGCTGAAGTTTTTGAATAAGTGAAATTGTCCCTCCTTTTTTTTTTGCCTGCTATGGAAAATAAGGAAGCGTTATAGTCAGAGAGAGAGAGAGTTCTACAGAGCATACAGCATTAAATCTTAGCTCCACCATTCATTAATGTTGTACCTTGGACAGGTCATTTAAACATGGAATCTCAGGACATCTTTAAACTAGGTATAACAATATTTGCCTTAAAGGGTTGTTGTGTGGATTAGAATTACTAAAAGTCTAGCAGATAGTCAGTGGTCAGTACTGAAATGTAAAGGAAGCTCTGAGAAGGAAGTAACTGATTTTGTGTGGGTATGGATGGGGTGGGATGGAATGGGGTGGGGTGAGTGTGAGAAGCCATTGAGGAAGACATTATATTATATTATATTATTATAGAGGAGATTATATTATATTATAGAGAAGATAATATAGGAACTGAACTTTAAAACTCTTCTGGGAATGTTCTTCCTGAAAGCCTGTTTTTTTCCCTCACTTCTGTTCTTTATTCAAATGTCATCTTTTCATAGAGGTCTCTCTTAGCTACCCTGTAAAAAATTTCAGCTTATTCCCTGTCATTTCCTAATTCCTTATCTGCTTTATGTTTTCTTCTTAGCACTACTATCTAATCTAATGTAAAGTGTACTTATTTATTTATTGTCTGTCTCCTCCACTAGAATATAAACTCTGTAAAGGTGGGATTTTTCTTTCTTTTGTTCCCTGTTGCCCAGAACAGTGCCTGGCACATGCTAGGTGCTCAGTAAGTATTTGTTGAAAGAATTATTGTGAGAATGAGTAAAACTTCACCAGATGAAATTAGTTATACGTGCATTTATTGCATTTTCATAACTATTAACCTCAAGTTATAGGATGCAAAGTTGAGACATTTAGCATGGCTATATTGATTTATAGAAAGCAAACACTTATTCAGCAATTTTATTTTTTGAGAGTATTCCTGAGAATTGGGTGAGGTGGAAACCTTTGAATAGCCAACATAGTTGTAAAATACATGCACTAAATTTCATTCACCTTACTCTTTAGAGGAGACACTTAGAATTTATTTCTTCTTCTTTAGACAGAGTTCTAACTATCTTGACAATATGGGTTTTCAGCTCAGGAAATTTGCAGACAGGGTGGAACCTGAGGGTAAGAATGCTCTTTGGTCAGAAAGCAAAGTTGACAAGCTGACAGAAGGGAGGAAGCAGAAAATATAGAAGTAAACAACTAAATTTAAATATATAATCATCAAGATATCTGCTTATCATCAAGATAAGATGAAACTATGTACAGAAGATGATTTTAGAAAGATTTCCCATAAAACTAGAGATGTCCCTGTAAACTATTATATCTTTATCCTTACAGTCTGGTATATATCCTCACTACTCCAGGAAGATAGCTCTCTGAAAGTTTGCCAGGGAGTTAGTCATGTACTTCAGTGGTCTTGTTTTAGCTCTTGATTCTTTTGCAGCATATGGCATTTCTAATGATCATTCTTACGTTTTGCCACTCTTTTCCCCAGCAGTGTTGACTATACCATCCTCATTTCTCCCATCTCTGACTAACCTGTCTTGTTTTAATCCACACATGGCCCTTAAGACATTCTCTAAGGTTTAGTTCACCTACCTTTAGTTTAATCTTTGTAAATCTTGACTATCATATCTAATAATTCACCATTCATCCATCCATTGAGAATTATAATTATGCTCATTAAATATCCTGAGTCCATTAATTTCTTTCTATCTGCTTTCCTCATTCAAACCACCAACATCTCTCATTGGGAACTACTGTTCCTCTTGTTTCCTCCACTCATGTTCCACCCCCAGTGCCATTATCCATTCTCAACACAGCATTTTGAGTGATCCTTTAAAAACTCAAATCATATCTTATTTCTTCCTTATTTAAAACATTTTATTGCTTTCCCATCAGAGTTAGAATAAAATCTACACTCCTTATCTTAACTAAAAAATGTTACAGATCTGGCCCTTGACTACTTTTCTGACATTATGCCATCCTCACTCTTTCCAATAATGCTGTAGCCACAGTGACTTTCTGCCTGTTCATAGAGCAAAGTAGATTTGTTTCCACTTTGTTTAGGCTGTTAAATCCTTTCTTCTTCCTGGATTACTGATACCTCCTCCCCCTTCACCATCCCATTTGCATCTTAGCATTCAGATCTCACCTTACATATTGCTTCCTTGGAGAGACCTTCTCTGACTAGCCAGTCTTAAGTGGTCACCCAGTCACTCTATCATATCATCTGTTTTTATTCTTTGCCTGTTCACTTACTTCTTTCGTTATCTTCCTCCCCTACGAGAACAGTTACTTTGTCTATTTGCTCTATCACTAGAGCCTGACTTGTAATAGTCATTCAATAACTATCTGTCAGAAGGATGAATGAATTATGTGGCAGATACTGACGTTACAGAGATAATAGTAGTAAATACTTTGTACTGCAGTAGTTATTAGCCTATCCTAGGTCACAGGCATTTTTGAGAATCTGATGAAAACTATGAATTATCTTCCAAGATAAATGCACTTATGTACATACAGAAAACATTTGCCTAAAAATTAGAATGCTTGATTGAGTACTTACTCTTTGTTAGCCACTTTACTAGTGTCCCTGCCCTCTTAGAGACTGTGGAATACACTTTTATTAAGTAATAATCTTTATATTATTATCGGAACATAATCAATGTACTGGCACAATGCTTCTCAGAACTATGTGTGGACAGGAACTGTTTTGTTTTTAAATTTCCATTGCCATGGCTCTGTATGTGGTCCTGCTCTGCATGACTTATATGAAGCTCATGCCACATGCAATTCACCACATGAATTTGTCAACATCCAAACTGGTTATATCCTATTCAACTAGATAAGTACACCAATCATGAGTTTGGATATCAAATGGCTATAAACGTATCATACTGTATTGTAGATATGTACGTATCATATCTATAATAAGTAGGTTGCAGGTCAGTATCAATCCATGGACCAAATTTTGAATAGCACTGCCTTAGAAAGTATCATAAGTCTTGAACTCTCTTCGAGGCAGTAGTCCCATATTTTAATTTACCTGATTGTGTCTCTAGCTAGATGTTCTACTGGTATTTTAAACTGGACATCCTCCCAAACCAAACTTACCATGTTCTAACTTAAAACAGAAAGAGCCAAGTTGAGGGCTTTTTAAAAATTTCAAAAATTCCAATACCTTCATGTTAATGTAGAGTCATCTTTGGCTTTCCCTTGCCACCCCAATCCCATCACTCACTAAATTCTGTTACTCTACCTCATGTTTCTTAAACTCTTTTTCCTTATCACTCCACTAAGAATGATTTTTAGACATTTTATTTTTCTAATTCCACTCATCTCCATAAAATTTTAATGCTACAGGTATACTATATATGTGCTTATATACTGTGGTCCATTGGAGGGCCACAAATCATTGTAATATCTAAAATTTCTTTGCCTTCCCAGATACCACCCTTGGTGAGAACATGTGCTCTACCTGTATGATCTCATGTATACATTTTCATTTTCATCCTATTACCCAGTATCAAATCCATATTATTTTGACTTTGATCATGATATTCTCTTTGTTTGGGAGTTCTTTTCCATATTTTTATTGAAATTAGATCCATCTTCAAGGCCCCACACCCAGACTTACTTTTTCCATGAACTTTTTAATGATTCTTTTAGCTGTGTATGACTTTTCCCTCTTCTGATTTCCATTTATTGATATTTGTTTATGGAACAGAGATTTTTATTGTTGTCTGTAAGCATAGGCTCCTTGAGGGCAGGAACCATTTCTTTTCTTTTCTTTTAATGGCTAGCTTTCAATAGGTACTTAAAACATCCATGAATGAATATATAAATGACTATTGCTTAAAAATAAAGGGTTGGTAAATTTTTACTCAATAATCCTTATTCTCTCTTGGTTGAGTGAGGAATTTTTCTATAAACTTCTGGTCTCCTACCTCTGTCTTCTTTGTCTATACAGGGGTGGAATTATTATAGAAGATGAGATAATGGAAACCTTATATGGTTCCTTGCTTTATCATCAACTCACACTTATATTGGATATCCTAAAGGAGCCATGGGTAGATGGATTAACCTGACTCAGTACCTTCATCTTAGTCTTTAATTTGTCACTATATTCATAATTTATACATCAATCATAGAATATTTGTATTTGAAGTGTCCCTTAAATATAGCAGAACATACTTGTTTAAAACAAATGCATTGGAAAAAATGTTTCATAGGGCAGGTTTTATTGCAATATTTAGAAGCAAATGCTCATATCCATATGTACTGTTTGATTCCTTCCCAATATGTTTTCTGTGTTTTAAAAAAACTTTCCTGTACACTAAATTACTGAAGGTTTTTATCTTTTATCAATTTTCATAATTATTTCTGAAGAGTGCACCAACATAGGAAAGAAATAGCTTTCACACTTGTCCATTTATATAAAGAGATATTGAAACCATTTTAAATTGTTATGAAAATGTAGGTTTCAATTTTTAATATGTTAATATCAAACATTTTATGGGAAATCATGTAGCTAGCATGGAGTCTTAGCTTTGGAGACAGACAGGTCTCTTTGTGAGTTCTGGTTTTACTACTTATTACCTGGGTGACCTTGTTTGAGTTACTTAGTGTTTTTTATTCAAGACTCTCCAGAGAAATAGAATATATATATATAAATTATTTACTTTAATAAATAAAATAAATAAAGGTTTACTTTAAGGAATTGGCTCATGAAATTATGGAGGCTAGCAAGTACAAAATCTATAGGATGGGCTGGCAGGCTAGAGATCCAGGAAGAGCTGATGCAGTTTAAGTTTGAAGGCCCTCAGACTGAAAACCTAGGGAAGAGCTGGTGTTGTAGTTCAAGTTGGAAGGCTGTCTGTGGCAGTTTCTTCTTGCTTGGGGTAGGTCAGTCTTCTGTTCTATTCAGGCTTTCAACTGATTGGATGAAGCCCACCTACATTATAGAGGACAATCTGCTTTACTCAAAACCCACTGATTTAAATGTTAATCTCATCCCAAAACAGCTTCCTTGAAACATCCAGAATAACTTTTGATCACATAGCTAAGCACTGTGGCCCAGCCAAGTTGATAGATAAAATTTACCATTATACTCAGCTTTTCCAAAACTCAGTTTTCTCCTTTTAAAATATGTAGAGTAATAAACTATCTCATAGAATGGTTGTGGGGATCACATACGGTAATGCATCAAATGCCTAACACATGGTAGACACTCCGTAATTGTCAACAACACTAACTCCTCCCCACTTTTCCTCTTCCTTCCCACCTCCCTCTTCCTCCTCCTTTTCCTGTTCTTATGGAAGAGAAATAAGACCCATGATTGTTTTACATGTGATGTGGAATATTCATATAAGCATTAAAAATATCTCACAGAAGGACAAATTTATTATTTAGAAAAACAAAAGAAAATGACAGTTATTTATCAGCAAGGAAGGTAGAATCATTTATAATCATTCATTCATTGAATGAACAATGTTTTGAGTGTTCACTATATTCTGTCTGGGTCTCACTGGGAAGCTGTAAGAGGTTGAGTGACATATCAGGATGGTCACTCAATGGCAGAGCAAATAAGAGAGGCCATATTTGAGTAAATCTGTGGAGTAACATGGAGTCAAAATCAATAGGAGCAAAGCAGAAAATAGCAGGAACTCAGGTTCAGAAGAGAACAGATCTGAAACATCAGTGGATCCTCATTAGCTATAAAATGAAGCCCAAACACCTTAATATAGAATTTAAAGCTTTCCCTACCTACCTCTCCAGATGTTTCTCTTACTCCTCCATGCCTCGGTTTTGGACTGTATTAATACAACTTTGGTTTTCCACATACATTATGTAGTTTTATGCTTCCATGCTTTAGTTCATGTGATTTTCTTTGCCTTGAAAGCTATTGCTAACTTTCTTTTCCAGGCTTATTTGCATTTAACTTTCAAGACAGCTCAATTATCTAACCAGGAAACCTTCTCTGAAGCCGCACATTGGTTTAAGTGAATATCTTCATTGTTTCCATAACACTGGGCACGAATCTCTACATTATCAATGACTTTTGAATTTGTTGATGTGTCTTTCTTCCCTTGTAGTTCAGGTGCTATGTGTCTTTCATTTTACAACCCTTGAGAATCAAACGCAGAGCTTACCCTTGTTAGTAAACATTTGTTAATTGTACTGCAGGAGTCTTTCCCTTTGACAGAATTTGCTTGTATAAGCCAGGTATCAGCTCAAGAACCATATTCTATACTTCTCTAAATATCGTCATATAATTGGGAGCTTATGTTTTATGATCATTTTGGCTTTCAGTTCCTCCTTTTTAGGATTCTTGGTTTTACTATGTATCTTACCTGTTCTTTTATTTCTGCTTTGTTTCATTCCTGATGTGGAACTTAACTCTTCTTGATGTCCACAACAAAACTTGTGCTCTCCCACACAGAATTGTATATGTGTATGTAACAGCCTTAATGGAAGGATTAGAAAAAATTTTTAAGTTGAAGAAGTGAACATAACTCAAAATCAAGCACCCCTGTTCTCAGTGCCCTATGGCTGCTTTACTGTGTTTCTAGACCTCTCATGGATTTCTAGCCATCCCAAAACCTCTCCTCAATTCATAGAATAATTTATTTATCTTTAGCAGATTGGTGTCATTTATGTTCATTTTGAGGAATAAGAAAGTTGATTGTTCAACCTTCTAGGCCTCAGTTTCTTGAGTTATCTCTATTTAATTTTGCTTGAAAACTGGTTAGTCATTACCTGATTTCATCTTAGTTTTGTAATACTGGCAAGGAGCAACCTACATATATTAATATATATTTTTAAACTATGTACTAGAGATTGCCAACAAACACATGAAAGGATGCTCAACATCACTAATGATTAGAAAATCAAAACTACAATGAGGTATCACCTCACACCAGTCAGAATGACTATCATCAAAAAATCTACAAACAATAAATGCTGGAGAGGGTGTGGAGAAAAGGGAACACTCTTGCACTGTTGGTGGGAATGTAAATTGATACAGCCACTATGGAGAACAGTATGGAGGTTCCTTAAAAATCTAAAAATAGAACTAACATATGACCCAGCAATCCCACTGCTGGGCATATACCCTGAGAAAACCATAATTCAGAGAGTCATGTACCACAATGTTCATTGCAGCTCTATTTACAATAGTCAGGACATGGAACCAACCTAAATGTCCAACAACAGATGAATGGATAAAGATGATGCAGCACATATATACAATGGAATATTACTCAGCCATAAAAGGAAATAAAATTGAGGTATTTGTAGTGAGGTGGATGGGCCTAGATTCTGTCATACAGAGTGAAGTAAGTCAGAAAGAGAAAGACAAATACCATATGCTGACACATATATATGTAATCTAAAAAAAAAAAATGGTTCTGAATAACCTAGGGGCAGGACAGGAATAAAGACGTAGATGGAGAGAATGGACTTGAGGACACAGGGAGGGGGAAGGGTAAGCTGGGATGAAGTGAGAGTGGCATGGACATATATACACTACCAAATTTCAAATAGATAGCTAGTGGGAAGCAGCAGCATAGCACAGAGAGATTAGCTCTGTGCTTTGTGACCACCTAGGGGGTAGGATAGGGAGGGTGGGAGGGAGATGCAAGAGGTAGGAGGTATGGGGATATTATGTATACATATATATAGCTGATTCACTTTGTTATACAGCAGAAACTAATACAACATTGTAAAGCAATTATACTCCAATAAAGATGTTAAAGAAAAAAACTACATCTACTAGAGATACAGGCTTATTAGGTCTCTTGTCTTCCTTCCAAGTTATCAAAGTTGACAGTTTTACTTTATAACATGAGTATCTTTACAGTCTGTTCTATCCATTTCCATCTTGTCTGATGGCTAAGCTTTGACACATGTTTGAGGAGTTTGTGAAGAGAAAACTTGACTTTAAGGTGCCAATTTCTGCATTGGTTTATATAGACTTGACTTCTGTAACAAATAGAATCTAAAATATATAATGGTACAAATATGTATAAGAGAAAGCGTTTTCTTGTTCATCTTATAGTCCAAGGCAGGTAAGTGTTCATGATTAGTGTGAAGCTCTCATCTATGAGGTGTTTCAGTATTCTAGTTTCCTTCCATCTTGGGGCTCTGCTGTTCCCAACGGCCTTTTTACCATCATCTTTGTTAAACTGGTGGAAGGAAAAAGAGTAAGGGGGACAGATATCTGCTTCTTAAAAGCCTTAGACTGGAAATATAACATATCCTTTCAACTCACAATCCACTGGTGAGAACTGGTCATATGGACACACCTAAAAGCAATTAATACTGGGAAATATAGTCTATATTTGTGCCTAGGAAGGAGAGGAAATGGATTTTTGGTGATCAGTAACAATCTCTGTATACCATCTCCAATCCCCATTTCTAAAACTCTTATGTGTATGAACTCGTTTTAGAAGCAAGACTAAAACACACATGGAATAGTAGACAGCAAAAGAAAGCCATATATAGTTTAATACCAACTTATAAATGCAACCCTTACATAGAAACTCAGAGTAAAGAACATATTAATGTAGACTGAAGGCGACAGGGACGCTTCTTAGAGATGAGCATTGAAGGATTAGGAGAATTATATTCAGAAATTACAAGGGAAAATGCCTAATATTTTGTTGTTGACCTGGATGGAAGTATTCCCTTAGTTTATTTATTTAAAAAATACATATAATGTATTAATACATTAATACTTTCCAATCTTCTGTCTTTATGTTCTGAAAAAGGTGAATAAAAAAGAACAAAAAAGCCTTATGGAAAATAATATATTATCACTGAATTTTCTCATTGTTTAAAATATTAAAAAATGGATGTGATTTAAATCCCATCCCTTTAAACCTGCCATTTGATAGATCATCAAAAGTGTTTCTAAACCTGATGCTCTGTGTTCTCTAGGAAAAATCAAAGCTAACCTATGTGAGATTTTGTTTCTGCATTTGGGATTCAGCAAAGAAATGTTTATTACTCAGAAGTAAGAATTGACAACCTGTAAATGTTGACTCACATTTATATATCCTATTTATAATAATTTTATCATGAAAATTCCTGTTCAGTTGAGTTCCATTTTTCTCATTTACAGAGAATCAATAGTTTTCATAAACGGTAACTCTTTCATTTAAAGGGATATTTCCAACCAGATCAACACAATTTCATATTTACAGCAAAGTAAAACAGCTTGAAAATTTAAATATTCTGTGAACAAAAGAGGAAAGTCAAAGTATATAATTTGTCTTTACTTGATTTATATATCCTTACTCTATGAGCTTTATAAGTATTTATAGAAATAACTCCTTTTGTAGACAAGCACATATTCCATAGAAAATGGCCAGTTAATATATTACTTTTACATTCAAGGTAATTCTCAAATGCTGACACCATCCTTTGGGTATTTGATATTTCAGGAAAGTTTTATAACTTGAACATTTAGAGAGTGCCATGTTGGTGACTATGCATTTTCATAGCCTTGAGTATTTGACACTACATTGTGGGACAGGTCAGATAAGTAATTTCGTCTCAATTTTATAGATGAAGAAATAGATTCTCAAAGTTTAAATATCTTTCTAAATGTCACATGGCTTAATGCAAAAGAAAAACTTCTAAGGGTCACTGTGAGAGGTTGATGGGAATACATTTCAAATATTGAATGCTTAGAACAATGCCTAGCAATGATAGGTATTCAGTACATGTTTATTGAATGAATAAATGGAGAATGAATGGATGAACAAATAAATAAGTTTAGAGGCTTGTTGGTATCTATCCCTTCACAAAGTATACTGCATAATATGGATCCCTCTGTAAGGAGAACTCACCATATGCTATATGTGGTGAACCTTAGGGGCTTATGGAAAATAATAACAAGAACAGTAAGACCAATCATAAAGTCTGTAACAATTTCTAATATTTATATAGCATTTTATGGCTAACTAAGTGTTTTCATATCTATTATGGCCTCTCATAAATCCTGGACAAAATGTAGGGCAAGCAGTTTATTCCTATTTTTGGAAAAGGAAATTGAGGTTCAGAGAAGTTATGTGACTTGCTTAAATGCACATAATGAGTGGCAGAATTGCAGCTCAACCCAGGCTTACCTGACCTCAGAGCCTGTGCTCTCACACCTTAGTTCACTCTTTGTTATTCATTGTTGATCCATTTACTTGCTGGTTTATTCATGACAACCTGAGCATTGCCAAGCTGCAGTATAAGCTAATGATCAGTCTGATATCCTGTATTAGCTTATAGGACAGCAAGTTGAGACCCTTTGAGGTGAATGTATAGGAAAGTACATGTTACCACTTGGGGGAACTTTAACTCACTCCCCATATGGGGTTTGAATAGCTGATCTGGGTAGGCTAATTACATGTATTCATAGCACATCTTGTTCTTCATTGATGGAGGCAGGTAATTGGTTCATCTTTCTGTTGATGGAGAAAGAGTGACATTTGTGGATTTGGAAAACTCAGTCCTTTAGGAATTGTTAGGAAAATGTCATGGGCTTGAAATTGGCAGTTAAGTATATGTTTTCAGAAGGATTTTGGCCTGTTAGTATGTTGTGCGTATGGATCCTAGTTCATATACTCAGCAAGAAATTTGAAATTAAATTTATTTAAATCAAATTAATCTGACTCTGGGCCTCCATCTCATTGAGATTTTGGGTAATTCAATTTTCCTATCTTCATTGAGGCTCTCTTTCCCTAGAGTTACATAAGACTTCAAGAGGCTTATGTGATACTCAGGTAATGAGATAAGGCCTTCTGATTTTGAAATGTCTGTGCATCATGGCATCCTCATCATCAAAGTCTATGCAGCTTCTTGAAGGTGGAATGCCTCAGTGCAAGCACGGAATGGGGGTCTTTATGGGACCTTTTGCCTAGATCCAGAGCCCTAGTGCCCAGATTTCTTCCTCCCTAGATGCCCAGGACTGCAGGGAATATCTCTTCCTCCCATTACTCATGGGGATCCTTGACCTCTATCACTCTCCCAATGCATGGGACTATTTCTTTCATTTTTCTGTTGCCAATGGAAGTCTCCTCTTTCGACTAACATAATCCTGGCTAAGGTAGGAAGAGAAGTGTTGCAGGCTACTTTTGCCTTTTTATTGCCACACAAATCTCCCCTGAGGCAAGAGAACTCAAAGCGGCTGGTGCAGAGTGTGTATGGTGTGTATGTGTATCTTGTAAAACAGTTTATTGTCAGTGTATTTTTTTCCCACTCACAGACTGGTAGTGCCAGAAGACCTAGCACTTATATATGTGGCCTTGAGCAAGTCCTTTATCTTCTCTGTGTGATCTAATTACTAAAATGGAGTAATTAAGCCTGTCCTGCCTAGTTGACAATACTGCTACTACATGCAAATGATAGAAGATAGGGAAAATGTTCTGTAAGTTAATATACTATAAAATACAAGGACTTTTGGTTTTGTGAATTTGTTGCAAAAGAGAATTTCTTAGTATGCTCAATATGTTTTTAAGTCAAGAAAGCCAAGTTATTTTAAGATAACAAAGAATCCCTTGGAAGGGTCACAAATAATTTCCATTCACGTTGTATTGGCCAAAACATATCATGTGGCCATGTCTATTTACAGGAGGGCAAAAAGTGGAATTCTTCCATTTGTCCTAAAAGTGAATGGAGTAAGGATGGTTAAGGAAATATTGAGCATCTATTACATGCCAGGTGCTACACAGGAAATATTATATACCTTATCTCTAATTCTCCTAATAATCCCATGAAATAGGTACCCCCCCAATATTTCAGGTGAGGAAGCTTAGGGTCAAAATTTAAGTAACTGTTAGTAAATGACAGAGCCATGATTTGACCTTCATCTGACTCAGAGTCCTGAGTTCTTTCCACTGGATCACAGTGTGAGCACACACATCCTTTTCTCTGAAATTTTGTTAGCCACAGATGATTTGGAACGGAAGATTTAATTTTAGGTTAATAATTATTAATTGTTCAAAATAACTAATATTTGCTAGGCAGTAGGTGCTCTGAGTTCATATGTCTGGGTCATGTTTTTCTCATTCTGCAAAATGAAGGAATTGGGGGCTGGGTTGTAGAGGTTGGTAGATGATCTCTAAGGTACTGTGACGGTTAATTTTATGTAGCAACTTGACTGGGCCATGGAGTGCCCAGATATTTGGTCAAACATTATTTTGGGCATGTTTATTAAGGTATTTCTGGATGAGATGAACATTTGAATTGGTAGACTGAGTAGAACATGTTGCTCTCCCTAATGTGGGTGGGCCTCATCTAATCAGTTGAAATCCTGAATAGAATAAAAGGACTGCTCCTCCTGAGAGTAAAGGGGAACTCTTCCTACCTGAGTTCCTTGAGCTGGGAAATCAATTTTCTTTTCTGCCTTCAGCTCAATCAAAATATCAGCTCTTCCTGTGTCTTCAGTTTGCCAACTACGGATTGTGGGACTTATCAGCCTCCATAATAGCGTGAGCCAATTTCTTATAATAAATCACTCTCTTTACACACACATACACACACACACACACACACACACACACACAGAGAGAGAGAGAGAGAGAGAGAGAGAGAGAGAGACACTAATGGCTCTGTTTCTCTGGATAACCCTGACTAATATAGGCACAAACAACTCTGATAATGTGTGATTCTGAAATTCAACAATAACAATGAAGAACTGCTGTTTAAAGGAGAGGTTCAGGCTCAGCTCTTCTTTCAGTCAGCATTTTATTGAACATTCTTAATGGAATATTTATATTGACATTTACATGTTATCTTATCATATGGATAATAAGTAGTTATTACATTAGGAAGATAATTGACCAAATGTTTAATTTTTTTTCTGAAAATGTTAGTTGCCAGTATGGATCAATGTCATTGCGTTTCTGGCAACGTTTGGCTTACCTTACCTAAAACAAGTCACAAAAAATTAAGAACAGAAAGATTGATTCTTTTCCAAGTTTTATATTTTCTCCTGACAGCTACTCTGCAACCCCAGGCATAGATTAATGAATGGAGTATGCACAAAGGGATATCAGCTCACATATATGACATTACTCAAATGTCTCCAACTCTGGAAAAAGCATGTGAATGATTTATAGAATTGATATTAATCTCTTTCCAGTAAATGCATTACTTCAGATACAGATACATGGGAAATTGATGTTACCACTCTAATGCCAAATTAATTTCTTTCTTGCTAGATCAGCATTGTAAATGGAATTAGATGTTAACCTTTTATACATCTAAACAGGGTAAAATATGGAAGTAATTTTGTAAGTAAAATTTGGATGCCTGATGCTGAAGGGAAGGGTATGTATTTTTTTAATTTGTGTATTTTCTTCTTTCTGAGATTTGTGGATCCTGGGATATTGATATATTTAAAGTATAGTTTAATATCATTTAGAAATAGAATAATTATAATTGAATCTGAATATTTAACACAGGACTATAAATAATAGTATAGCAAATGAGAATTACAAGTTACTAAAGATCACCTTCAATAAAATAAAAAAAAATAAAGATCCCCCAGATTCTCGAGAGCAAGTCTATTTTTCGAGGGAAATTTTATCCAAGAATTCTCATTCACTAATAAATAAACACTTTAAACCTATGTGTAGGCATAAAGGAAGCTGGAAACTTGTTGGGCAGCCTCTTCCTCCTTCTGCATATGCCTGGGTCTGCATGCTCTAGAGTCTGTTTTTCCTGTGTTCCCAGGTTTCTATGTCTTTCAGCTGCCATAGTGTTGATTTTGGACTGCTCAACATAATCTAATAAACTAGGTCTTATATTTCAATCCCAAATTATCGGAAGAAAAATATGATAGCTCAGCTTGGGTCTGGTTGAAGCCAAGGAGGGTGGTCATTGGGTATATAGGACTGTCATTTTAGGGCTGTGGGTAGGGCAGATTCTTTAAGAAGGGGATGTGGGTAGAGGGGAAGTGATGGACATTTCTAATGTAGCTGATCTTGCAGGTCTACAGTGGTTCTTCCAGCTTGACAAATCTCTGATTTTGTAGAAGAGCTGCTATCCCATACCTTTACCTTTCTCTTCCTTGCTTCTTGCAGTTAGATAAACCGCTATGGGCCTAGCCTTTTGTCAGTATGCCTCATCACTGAGTTAGTCTTGATCATATCATGTCTGTGAGTAGTAGCAGAGTTGCTGCCAACTAACCTTGTTATCTGATGTGCAAGAGACAACAAGCCCTACTCGCTAGTTTACACCTTAGGGCATTTTCCACATTATTTGCGCTGGTATAGTCTGCAGAACTGGGTTCTTTCTTGACACCTCCTTTTCTGTGCCATAATCTTACTAGTCACTGAATTTACAGAATCTTAGAATTAGTATTTCTTTAAGCCTGGGGTATTGCCTTGAACCCTTGCCCTCTTGATGGCAGTCTGGGTTGGGAGGCCTAATTTTCACCATGTCTATACTCAAATATACATTGTATTTTCTCAATCACTGCCTGAGATCAGATGTGAATAGACAGATTTCCATGGACCACTAAATGGCAAATATGTTTGGTCTGTATTACTGCCCACTGCCTAGACCTTTTAAACCTTTTCCAGCAGAAACCATGCCTGAGCATCCTATGCTTTTTGGGCACTTTTTTGGGCATCAAACCTCTTAGCTGCTGTTGCTGGGACCACTCCCTTCTGACCCAGCTCTGGATCCTGAAAGCACACTCTAGTTGTGACAGTATGACTCTGGTTGCATCTGTAAAGTGGTAAAAGGTGAGAGTTAAGGATGATAGTGATAGAAATTAGGAAAGTGTTTGCCTTACCTAAGAAAGAGCTACTTTTCAATATTTTTATACCATTTGTTTCCATAGAGAATTTTGATCTCCTGAGATTTTCACCATTTTTTTCTCTATTCCAGGTTTCTTTTGGTAGCATTGCACCTAGATATTGCTTCAATGGTTTTATTTCTATTGGTTCTGTTTATATTTGTATAACAATTGCCGGGCACTAGGGGTAGGTGTGGGATGGGAAGAAGAGGAAAAGAAACATCGGACATAATCCTTGCTCTCAGAAAAGCTTAAAGCCCAGTGAAGGATGTGAACATATTCATCAATGATACCAGGGAGTGAATCAACCAAGGGAAAGAAGTGTTGAATACTCACACATTAATTAATTACTCAAATATTTATTGAGTGTCTACTATGTCAGGTTCTATTCTAGGCAGTGGGGACTCAGAGGTAACTAAGATTGGATCCTTGCTGTCAAGGAGCTCATAGTCTGATGGGGGATTCAAGTGCACTAAAAAAACTGCAGGGGCTGTTAATGTTGAAGTCACCGTCATCTCTCATCTGATTGTTCATTAAATGCACTGTGCATACTCTCGAACCTCAGGACATTTGCCCTTCATCTGCCAGGAATACGCTGCCTACATGATACTTCTGCACAGTACATCTCTTACTTCATTCAGGTTTCCACTAAAATGTCCTATCAGGGAGGTCTTTGCTGGCTACACAACTAGTATAGTACTGACTGTCTTTTCATCTCCCCCATCTCTCTTACTCTACTTTATTTTTGTTCTTAGCATGTATCATCACCAAACTTGTTATGTATTTATTTTTTGTTTCATTATTTGTCTCCCCCTCTAGAATGTAAGCTCCATGAGAACAGGATTCTGTTTGTATGACTGAGTGCTTTATATCCCTAGAACCTAGTACAGTGTCTTGTACATAGTGGGTAATCAAAAAATACTTGTTGATTAAATAAGAGAATGAATAAATTAATGAATAAAGAACAAGTGAGTAGAGTCTGTATAGGGTACGATAAAGTCAACAAGGAAGGAGTCGTCATTTTTACCTGGGGACAGGGCTGGCTTTAGGAGGTGTGGTCCGAGAATGGAGGGGTAGGGGTACACAGTTTGTCATGTGCTGCTTCATGTGCCTTTGCAGAGGAATGGTTGCTGATAGAATATTCCAGAGTTTGTAGCAAGAGAGTGTGTCTTAAGTAAGAGTTGCTTTAAAATCCCATCCTAGTCGTGTGGCATTCTATATTAATAAAATTTTCAATTTTATTTTTTTCTGTATGTTCATATTTTCTTTACTGCCTCTGCCTGCTAATGAGTAGTCATGAGCTTTTCTCCTGGGTTGTGGGTTTCTTTTTTTTTTTTTACATTTTTATTAGACTATAATTGCTTTACGATGGTGTGCCAGCCTCTGCCCTACAACAAAGTGAATCAGTTACACATACACATTATGAGCTGCTTATAAATTTTGGAGATTAATCCTTTGTCAGCTGCTTCATTTGCAAATATTTTCTCCCATTCTGAGGGTTGTCTTTTGGTCTTGATTATGGTTTCCTTTGCTGTGCAAAAGCTTTTAAGTTTCATTAGGTCCCATTTGTTTATTTTTGTTTTTATTTCCACTTCTCTAGGAGGTGGGGAGGGCAGGGACCAGTGTTTATTTGCATATCCTCAGAGTCTGATATAATGACCTTGAATTACTTTGTCAGTAGTAGCTTTTGTATTTTAATAGAAATTAATTGCACTCCCTTGGAGCTGGAACATTCTAGAATTCTGTGATTCCCTAGCCTGACACTTCTACAGCTATTGGTTTTTTTTTTATGCAATAGTTTTATTTAGTGTGATAATTTCTTATAAAAATGAATATAACCTTGAGACTTAGTGTTAACTATTCAAATTATGGTATACACAGTGACTTAAAAATTATTACAAATTCAGCAGATTATCTAATTTAGTAAATTGCATTTCTACAGCTATTGTTTAAGATTCTTGCAGACGATGCACTTTTTAGCCCATTAAATCTCATAGCTCTTGCTTATTCCCCATATCTTTCATCTGGGATATTCATTCTACTTCTCTTACTGCACTTTAATGATTTATTTATATGTAGATCCCTTCCATCAGACTGTGAGCTGTTGGAGGACAAGGACATCTCTTAGACTCTAACTCTTTCCTTAGCACAGTATTTGGCACATAGGAGTTCTGCAGTAAATGTGGAATGAATGTATAGAAAATTAATGAGATTAAGAGTAGAAAATTAATATTTATTGAGGAAACCCAGGGGAAAGAGAAAGGATGATTTGTGTAACAGGATAAGTGATAGATTTTAAACACCTTAGTGACTATCCCATGCTCAGACACTTCAACAGTTTCCCTAATTGTCAACATTCTTAAAATAACCAGCTAGCCCAGTGCCCGTCTCTCTAATGTCAGTGTTCATAAGTTATGTGGAAACACCTATGAAGGAACTTGTACTCTTTTCTCCTAGCCTTGAACCTTTATGTCAGTGTCCCTTAGGTGGGAAAAATGTCAATGAATGTATGTAGATTTCAATGCATGTAGATAAATTTGGTGTATCATCATCAAAGCATCACAGTTGTCTGTCTACAAATGTACAAGTCAACGCATATAGCCTTGTGGCTCCCACTTTTAAGAACCCCAGAGTGTTGGTGCTGGAAGCAGTTATGATCAGAAGGACTTGTTTGAATATTTCTCACTGCCAGTCCAGCATGGATATACTACTATGTCTAAACAATCAGAGTTTAGCAGATGTAGTTATCACTCTTCTAGTGTGACTATTTTAGCACTAAGCCAGGAGGGTATGATTGTATTTATAAGCAGCACAATGAATGAACTCCTTCAATGTCTATGTTTACAGATTCTAATTTTTCTTAAGAGTTTCAGTTTCCAGGGCTTCCCTGGTGGCGCAGTGGTTGAGAGTCTGCCTGCCGATGCAGGGGACACGGGTTCGTGCCCCGGTCCAGGAGGATCCCACATGCCGTGGAGCGGCTAGGCCCGTGAGCCATGGCTGCTGAGCCTGCGCGTCCGGAGCCTGTGCTCCGCAATGGGAGAGGCCACAAGAGGCCTGCTTACCGCAAAA
>NW_020172632.1:2489643-2499747 GCF_003031525.2 Neophocaena asiaeorientalis asiaeorientalis | reverse complement strand
AAAAAAAAAAAAAAAAAAAAAAAAAGAGTTTCATTTCCTCACTGAGCCTTCATTCATTCACTCAGTAAATATTTATTGACCATTAATTATGTGCTTGATTGCTTATGTACAACATTTCAATACTTAGCCACAACTACAAAAAAGCCAACAAATATTTTTTGAACATATTCTTTTGTGCCCATTACTGTGGCCTTTAACACCGTGGAGGCAGCATGGTATAAAAGAACATGTATTTCGGAAAGAGACAACACTGGATTTTGATTTACCTTTGCTTTTTGATAACTGTGTTTTGACAAAGTATTCTGATTTCATACTATTCCATCCTCTCCATTCCTACTATGATTGTCTTAGTTCAGGATGATAGGAGTATTGCAAGAATTTCCAGATTTATCTTCCTTCCTCAGGCCTCTACCCTTTCAATATATTGTGTATACTTTTGTGCAAGTCATTTTCTTGAGGCAATCTTGAATCACACCACTCCCTACTTAAAAAGTTTCAGTAATTTCCCAATGCCTTATGAACGAAAAAAAATTTCCTCCGTATGCTATCTGAGACCCTTTAGTATGGACTCAACCTCTCCTTTTAGTCATCCTTTCCTTCACTCCACTGTATTTACCCAATGCTGTAGTTAACTTGAAGTAGTCACTGTATGTTAAACATGCTTTTTTCTGTGTCTTTTCTTCATTATTTCTTCTCTTAGAAAGGCCTCTGATTCCATGTCCTTCCTCAAACCCCCTCCCACCACCAAATTTTTACCTTTTGATAAAACAATTTATGGTTTAAGATGTATTTCAAATGTCATCTCATTCATATAGCCTTTTCTGAAATTTATAATAAGGTGTTTGATGTCTCCCTCTACTAAACCAATTATTTGAGCTTCTCTCATAGGATATCACATTTTGCTTTGTAGTTTAGCTACTTTTTTGCTACAATGTAATAAGCTCTTTAATGGTATAAATTATTTCTTATTCCTCTTTTTAATTCCCTGATGGACTTGAAATAGAATCTTGTACATAGCAGTGAGTTATAGATAGAGTGGAAGGAGCTTCGGAATCAGGTAGATTTGAGTTCGGATTCTGTCTCTGCCACTTATTGGTTGTGTGACTTTGTGCAAGTTACTTAGCTGAGCCTCAATTTCCTCATCTGGAAGGAAAACTTACATCTGTTTTATAGGGAGGGAAATGGTAAAGACTAAATGATGTAACATGTGCAAAGCATCTGGATCAAATAGGTTCTATATTGAATAATAGTTATTATTGGTTTAGAAACAAACTGATATTCTATGGAATTGAAAGTAGTCACTTGGGGGGCACTTCCCTGGTGGTACAGTGGTTAAGAATCCTCCTGCCAGTGCAGGGGACACGGGTTCGAGCCCTGGTCTGGGAAGATCCCACATGCCGTGGAGCAGCTAAGCCCATGTGCCACAACTACTGAGCCTGCGCTCTAGAGCCCGTGAGCCACAACTGCTGAGCCCACTTGCTGCAACTACTGAAGCCCACATGCCTAGAGGCTGTGTTCCACAACAAGAGAAGTCATCACAATGAGAAGCCCACGCACCACAATGAAGAGTAGCCCCCGCTCACCGCAATTAGAGAAAGCCACGTGCAGCAATGAAGACCCAACGCAGCCATAAATAAATAAATACATAAATAAATAAATACATAAGTAATCGCATAAATTAAAAAAAAAAGAAAACATTGAGAGTAGCCACTGGGAAACCAAATAGTTAACATGGGGTGGGAGGGTACATTTGGAGACAGCTAATCTACTTGATAGACATGAATTTGAGAAATCACTGGGTATTTATAGCAAGTTTTCTACTATTCTTAAATTTAGGCAGAGGGATTTCATTATAAGTTCCTGGCATCAGCCACTTGACATGGACAAGGCTGAAGCCTTGATGGTTCATTGCATTCTGTCTAGTTGTTACCATTTCTTCTCATAAATTTTTCTGTCGTATGGGGAGTTTGAAGCTGGTATTAATTTTGCATTTATTATATGACATCATTTAGGTTTGAAAATAAACTATCTCATTAGAGCGGTTAGGTGTTAGGTAATAGCTGGGGAAAAGGGAAGAGTTCCTTTTGTACTTTAGTTTATGGACCTGTAAGTTCAAGCTCTTATATAAAAATTCTACCAAATCTTGCTAGAGACTGCATTTCTGTAGCAATTGGTGTTATCCGAAACATTAATTTTCCTAAGGGTGTCATTGAATACTATTACAAAAGAATTTTTAGCGTTCTTCCTGTGTAGTTGAAAACCTATTGCAATAAAAGTGTAATGTTCAATAGTATTATTCCATTGGTAGCACATAACTCTTCATATTTGCACTGATTGATTCTCTTCAAGTGCCTAACTGCCTACTAGGTTTAGATTTTTCCATGTTAATTTTGATTTAGTATTTTTATTTCTGAAAGCAAACAAGGAACAAACCATATATTATTGCTGCATGTTTTTTTCAGAAGCTAGTGAGAGCTTCAGAATCTATAACAATAAAATAATGTGGAGGTAAATTACCATAATATACAAGGGAATTTTATATCCTAGCAATCTTCTGTAGACTGCTAACTTGAATCATACCCAGGTGCAAATTATCTGTATACTGTGATGTCAGAAACATAAATTAGATCCTACCATGTTAGGAACAGGACATTTTTCTGATATGTTCAACTTGTTCTTTCTCCTAGTATTTAGGAACAGCAAGTTTTCTTATGTAAGATAAGTGACATTTTTAAACTAATAATTCATTGCTTGAATTCTGAGTCCCAGTGGGCAGAACAGAAATATGAAATGAAGGACACACATATGGGTGTATAATTTTAAATTATTTTAGTAGTAATAGAGGTGGACTTGGGTGGTTGTAATGGTATTATATTTATTATTTGACCTTATACAACTACAACTAAATTCAGCTGTATGAAAAATTGTGAAGGAGGTTGCCTGAGAGGCACCACAAATTCAGTGTGTCCCAAACTTAGTGATCTCAAACCTGATCTTCCTCCTGTATTCCCTGAGTCTGTGGGTACCCTCATCTACTTTGTCTCTCAAATAAGAACTCGCCTTAAGGCTGGGACCATGCTTACTTGTCTTTGTGTCCCTATGGCCTAGCCCAGTGACAGATAGGTAATTATAATCAATAAATAGAGGAAATAGAAGCTAGTGGAAGAGCACTTCTACAAACTTCCATCACTAGAGCCACACACTCACTTGAATCTGTGCCTCTTTTTTTTTTTTTTTTGGAGGAACTGTTTCTGCTCTTATCTGAGGCTAACCCTTCCATTTGCACATTACATCCCATCTCCTCTCATCTAATCAAAGATATCACTTTAGCAATTCTTCCCTCTATCTTCATTATTGTTATTTTTCCTGTACTGTATCATTTCCATCACCATATAAAAATTTTGTTATTTCTTCTATCTTCAAAATCTTCAGTTTGCCCCACAACCCCATCTGCTGCTATTTCCTTTCTCTTCTTCCTTGTACAGAAAAAAAAAATATCGAAAGAATTGTCTACCTCTAGTTCCTTTCTCCCTGGAAGCCATACAGTCAGGCTTCTATGAAGCATACACTTCCTCCAGAATTGCTTTTCTCATGGTCATTAATGACCTCCAGGTTGCTAAATCTCAGTTCTCATCTTATTGTTTTGTTAGCAGGATATGACCCAGTTGATTTCCATTCCCTCCTCTTTGATATATTTCTTTTCTTGGCTTCAGAGATGCATACCAACCCCCTTGTTTTCTTTCTTTCTTAGCAGTCACTTCTTTACATTTATTAGTTTTACCTAATTTCTCTACCCTCTAAATGCTATAATGTTTCAGGGCGCAGTTCTTGCACCTTTTCTCTATCTATAGTTACTCCCTTTGGTTATCTCATCTGATCACTTGACTTTAAATATCATCTACACACTGATCTGTGTCTCCAGTACTGACCTCTCCCCTGTAATCTAGACACATATCAAGCCCAGGTGAACCGCTGGCCAACTCACAAAATTGGAGGAAATAAAAAATATGCTGTTGTTTTAAGCCACAAATTTTTGTCGTGGTTTGTTATTCAGCTATGGATACACTAATGTTAAGGGTTGACTTCATCCTGAAAGCAAATTTAAATGCATGAAAACCCTGATTTTCAAATTGTTTAATTTATTTGCAGAATAAATTGATAGATTCCAATATTATCAGCAAATAAAAATGCTTGTTGATTCATGAAAATGCAAATTATTTGTTCTTTTTCATCTAGAAGAATTCATTATCCATGATGCATAATAATAAGAAATCAAAATAACAATTATGTTGTCTCCATGCAGACAGACAAAAGCGTTACTCTAGTTAGTCCAACACTACAATTCATGAGTAAGGTAGAATCCAATTTTATGAATCAATCAGTAAGCTCAGTTTTTTGTAATTTAATAAAAGTATCAATGTTTTCAAATATAATGTAATGAATATGTTTGTTTGTTTTTTCCTGTCATGATTCTGGACCATGAATCTGGGTGTGAATTACTTGCATATAGGTAAAATTATATTTTGTAATAAACATTGAATATACTTAAATAAATAATTTTAATTTACTCATTGCCCTTCCTTGTTAATCTCATGCGTTGTGTACTATATTTGGAGAAAGGCTTATACTACCACACTGATGGTTTTTCATGAGAGAACAAAGAATGCTTTTAAAATTATACTTTAATGTAAAAGACTGTATGGTTCCTGATTTGAAGGAGCCTGTTGTGAGAAGTTCTATGTAGACTGCCAAATTTTAAGTGTTAATTAAAAAAGCCCTCAACTATAAAAGGCTTATCAACAGTATTTTTAGAGATTAGCAACATACCTTGGTTGAAGAATAGTCCAAAGGTGCAATTTTCTGGCATAAATTTAAACCACACATCTTGGAATAGGCAATCGCCGCTTTGCTTTAGATTGTTTTTAATAGCAGTACCTATTGTTCCTTAAAAGCAACATTAAAGCAAATAAAATATTATTGAAACTTTTATTTGATATGATATTAGAAAAACAAGATTAATTAAGATAGTACAGTTATTGAAACCTGTTTGATAATAATTATTATAATTATAGCAATTGTTCATATTTGTAAACTACCACAGTCGCATTTTTTTTAAAGGTTTGTCAGGTTCTTTATCTCATTTTATTAGGTCAGTGACACTTTGAGGCAAATATTAGATTATCATCATCATCATCATTATTTTCACCCCCATTTTACACATGAGGAAACTGCAGCTCAGAGTGATAGAGTGAATTTTCCAAGGTCATATTTAAGTGTCACAGAAATTAAAATACCAGAAATGCCTTTGAGAGGTATGGAGAATGTTATTTAGACTTTCATGTTCCAAGTGATGGGTTAGTAGTCTTTCCTGAGATAGTAGAGGCACAAGTGAGAGTATAGAGTTCATAATCTGAGAACCTAGGTTCAGCTTTCAACTCTGTAGTTTGACTAGTTTTGTGATCTTGGGCAAGTCATTTATTCTCTGCCACTTAGTGTCCTCATTAAAAAAAATGGGAACCAAATGTTTTTAGGATTCAAGTGAAGAGAAGGAATGAACATTTGTTGAGCAAAAATTATAGGTAGCTGTTGTCCTAGGAGCTTTATGTCTGTTTCATTGAATAAGTTATCTTATGAAAGTTCTTTAGAAATTGTAAAGTACCCTAAAATTCTATCTCTGTCTATCATCTATCTATCTATCTATCTATCTATCTATCTATCTATCTATCTATCTAATTCATTCATTCAGTTATGAATGAAAATTTCTTGTTCTATGCCCATTTCCTCAAGGCTTTGCTAGGGCTATGACTACATAATTAAATCAGTAAAAAATATCAGTAGAGGATAACGATCTAATGTGTTATTCTTCACTGGTTTATTTTTCACTCTCTAGGAATACCTATAAAGATACAAAGATTTATCTCCAGAGGAATGACTGTAATAGAAGTGTTTTAAACACTATGACAAGCCACTTGAAGAGAAATTTTTGGACCATGGTTGCTCTCGGATTCCTTTTGAATCACGCTTTTCAAGAAACTTCTTGTTACACAAAAATATATATAGGTCCTATTTTGCTTAATAAAGGGAGGTATATACTAATGTCTCAACTGGGTTACTTCTCTGGTCAGTTGTTAGGAACACAACTGAGAACAGAAAAGGAAACAGTAAAGAATCTGAATGCATTGAATAGATATCATAAAGCCCATACACTTTTCACATGTGTGAGACCCTCAGGTGCATTATTGACTTATTTTAAACATAACTCTTACAACTCTAATTGTCTAGCTTTTCACTCCTTGTATTTGTTATTTATCGCTGCAAAATAATATTATCACTAACTTAGCTGCTTAAAACAGCACACATTTTTAAAAACGCAGTTTCTGTGGATCAAGTGTCTAGGCATGGCTTAGCTGAGTGTTCTTCTGTTTAAGGTCTGACAAGGCTGCAATCAATGTATTGGCCAGGGTTGCAGTCTTATCTGAGGCTTGACTAGGAAGGAAGGATCAAACTTCCAAATTCATTCAAGGTATTGACAGAATTCTGTCCCTTGTGGTTATAGGAATGAGGTCTTCAGTTTCTTTCTGGCTGTTGACTGGAGTCCACTCTTAGCTCCTATAGGATGTCCATAGTTCTTTGTCATGTGGAGTTCCCCAACATAGTTGATTGCTTTCTCAAAGCAGCAAGGGAGACAGAGAAAAATATGGGTGTTGCAATCTTATGTAACATAATCATGTAATCAGGTATCTGTAATCACATATATCTTGCCACTTTTGCCATATTCTGTTTCCCAGAAACAAGTACAGGTCCCACCCATACTCACGGAGAGGGGATACACAACGGTGTGAACATCAGAGGTTGGGGATTATGGAAGCCACCTTAAGAGTCTGTCTGCTACACACCCAAACAAAAAATAGCAAATTAAAATAAGTTAATGCTATTTAATGTCAGATATTGTGAAACTGACAGTTGTTATGCTGCTTATAGTTAGGGCATCTCTCTCTCTGCTTCTCTCTCCTTCTCCACTCCCACTCTTGACCCTCCATCTTGTTTTTTTTTTTTTTCTGTCCACACCACATGGCTTAAGGGACCAATTCTGACAGAAGAACTGCTCATACCTAACGCAGGAGCACAGCTCAACAGC
This sequence comes from Neophocaena asiaeorientalis asiaeorientalis, assembly GCF_003031525.2. Lineage (NCBI taxonomy): Eukaryota > Metazoa > Chordata > Mammalia > Artiodactyla > Phocoenidae > Neophocaena > Neophocaena asiaeorientalis. The sequence goes on along the minus strand of NW_020172632.1, from coordinate 2,492,609 downwards.
AGTAACAGTAGCATGTATGGGTTTAGTATGTGCTAGTTGCTCTACATATTTATTTTGTGAAATCTTCTTGAAAATTAAATATTGTTTCCATTTTATAGATGAGGGAAACTCATGCTCAAAGAGGAAATATAACTTGCCTAATTTCACACATCTTTCCTATGGTAAAACTAGGATTGAAATCTATCAGTCTTGTTTCAAAGCCCATACTTTTGGTACTATAAAAAAATTGCCTCTCAGCACTTTCATACATCTCATTCCTTCTTTTGTTACTTGTTTATGTGCATATGTCCTATATTATATTATAGTTTTTAAAAAAATAGAAACCATGTCTCTTATTATACCCTTTTTTCCCTCTGCTCCCTTGTTCCTAGCAGTGTCTTACATGCAGTTGACTTCCAGTGATAGTGCAAAGAAAACAAAGCTGTTATTGTATGCTTTGAGGTGACTAAGGCTATATTCTATGTAAATACTGTGTCCCCACATACTTATTTGAAAATATATTTTTGTGTGCGTAGTATGTGCCCAACATTACTCTCTAGAATAACTTTGTGTTTAGAGGTAGTGAATCAGAGTTTGGTTTAAATACTAGTTCTGACACTTACTTGTTGTATAATCTTGGACATGTTACTTACCCTCTTAGAACCACTGTGTTTTTCAGCTTCATAAGAGTAATACAAAACATACCTCTAGGGAATGAAATCAGGTAGTGTGTATAAAGGATTTGCCTACTCTTTCGTGTGTCATATTCTTTCTTTTATTTTTTATTCTTTACTTGAGTGTTGTTTTTTTTTTTTACATCTTTATTGGAGTATAGTTGCTTTACAATGGTGTGTTAGTTTCTGCTTTATAACAAAGTGAATCAGTTATACATACACATATGTTCCCATATCTCTTCCCTCTTGCGTCTCCCTCCCTCCCACCCTCCCTATCCCACCCCTCTAGGTGGTCACAAAGTACCGAGCTGATCTCCCTGTGCTATGCGGCTGCTTCCCACTAGCTATCTATTTTACGTTTGGTAGTTTATATATGACCCTGGCACTCTCTCACTTTGTCACAGTTTACCCTTCCCACGCCACATACCCTCAAGTCCATTTTCTAGTAGGTCTGTGTCTTTATTCCTGTCTTACCCCTAGGTTCTTCATGACATTTTTTCCCCCTTAGATTCCATACATATGTGTTTATGTTTTCCTATAAGAGTTTGATAGTTTCTGGCCTTACATTTAGGTCTTTAATCCATTTTGAGCTTATTTTTGTGTATGGTGTTAGGGAGTGTTCTAATCTCATACTTTTACATGTACCTGTCCAGTTTTCCCAGCACCACTTATTGAAGAGTCTATCCTTTCTCCACTGTACATTCCTGCCTCCTTTATCAAAGATAAGGTGACCATATGTGCATGGGTTAATCTCTGGGCTTTCTATCCTGTTCCATTGATCTATATTTCTGTTTTTGTGCCAGTAGCATACTGTCTTGATTACTGTAGCTTTGTAGTATAGTCTGAACTCAGGGAGCCTGATTCCTCCAGCTCAGTTTTTCTTTCTCAAGATTGCTTTGGCTATTTGGAGTCTTTTGTATTTCCATACAAATTGTGAAATATTTTGTTCTAGTTCTGTGAAAAATGCCAGTGGTAGTTTGATAGGGATTGCATTGAATCTGTAGATTGCTTTGGGTAGTAGAGTCATTTTCACAAAGTTGATTCTTCCAATCCAAGAGCATGGTATATCTCTCCATCTATTTGTATCATCTTTAATTTCTTTCATCAGTGTCTTATAATTTTCTGCATAGAGGACTTTTGTCTCGTTAGGTAGGTTTGTTCATAGATATTTTATTCTTTTTGTTGCAGAGGTACATGGGAGTGTTTTCTTGATTTCACTTTCAGATTTTACATCAGTAGTGTATAGGAATGCCAGAGATTTCTGTACATTATTTAAAAAAATTTTTTTTTTGCATTATGCAGGCCTCTTACTGTTGTGGCCTCTCCCATTGCAGAGCACAGGCTCTGGATGCACAGGTTCAGCGGCCATGGCTCACGGGCCCAGCCGCTCCGTGGCAGGTGGGATATTCCCAGACCAGGGCATGAACCCGTGTCCCCTGCATCGGCAGGTGGACTCTCAACCACTGCGCCACCAGGGAAGCCTTGTGCATTAATTTTGTATCCTGCTATTTTACCATATTCATTGATTAGCTCTAGTAGTTTTTTGGTAGCATCTTTAGGAGTCTCTGTGTATAGTATCATGTCATCTGCAAATAGTGACAGCTTTACTTCTTCTTTTCAGATTTGGATACTTTTTATTTCCTTTTCTTCTCTGATTTCTGAGGCTAAAACTTCCAAAACTATGTTGAATAAAAGTGGTGAGAATGGGTAACCTTGTCTTGTTCCTGATCTTAGTGGAAATGCTTTCAGTTTTTCACCATTGAGGATGATGTTGGCTGTAGGTTTGTCATATATGGCCTTTATTATGTTGAGGAAAGTTCCCTCTATGCCTACTTTCTGCAGGGTTTTTATCATAAATGAGTGTGGAATTTTGTCAAAAGCTTTCTCCGGATTTATTGAGATGACCATATGGTTTTTCTCCTTCAGTTTGTTAATATGGTGTGTCACATTGATAGATTTGCGTATATTGAAGAATCCTTGCATTCCTGGAATAAACCGCACTTGATCATGGTGTATGATCCTTTTAATGTGTGTTGGATTCTGTTTGCTAGTATTTTGTTGAGGATTTTTGCATCAATGTTCATCAGTGATATTGGCCTGTAGTTTTCTTTCTTTGTGACATCTTTGTCTGGTTTTGGTATCAGGGTGATGGTAGCCTCGTAGAATGCGTTTGGGAGTGTTCCTCCCTCTGCTATATTTTGGAAGAGTTTGAGAAGGATAGGTGTCAGCTCTTCTCTAAACGTTTGATAGAATTTACCTGTGAAGCCATCTGGTCCTGGGCTGTTGTTTGTTGGAAGATTTTTAATCACAGTT
>NW_020172632.1:2407573-2489563 GCF_003031525.2 Neophocaena asiaeorientalis asiaeorientalis | reverse complement strand
GTTAAGCCCTCTGGGCCTGGGGTTTTTTTTGTTTGAAAATTTTTTTTTTTTTTTTTTTTTTTTTTGCGGTACACGGGCCTCTCACTCTTGTGGCCCCTCCCATTGTGGAGCACAAGCTCTGGACGTGCAGGCTTAGCAGCCATGGCTCACGGTCCCAGCTGCTCCACGGCATGTAGGTTCTTCCCGGACCGGGGCCCGAACCCGTGTCCCCTGCATCGGCAGGCAGACTCTCAACCACTGCAACACCAGGGAAGCCCTGTTGGAAGATTTTTAAGCAGTTTCAATTTCAGTGCTTGTAATTGGTCTGTTCATATTTTCTATTTGTTCCTGATTCAGTCTTGGCGGGTTGTGCATTTCTAAGATATTGTCCATTTCTACCAGGTTGTCCATTTTATTGGCATAGCGTTGCTTGTAGTAATATCTGATGATCTTTTGTATTTCTGCAGTGTCATTTGTTACTTCTCCTTTTTCATTTCTAATTCTATTGATTTGAGTCTTCTCCCTTTTTTTCTTGATGAGTCTGGCTAATGGTTTATCAATTTTGTATTTCTTCTCAAAGAACCAGGTTTTAGTTTTATTGAACTTTGCTAATTTTTACAGATCTTTTCCTGTAACTGATATCTAGTCTCATAGAGTTGTGGTCAGAAAAGATACTTGATACAATTTCAATTTTCTTAAATTTACCAAGGCTTGATTTGTGACCCAAGATATGATCTGTCCTGGAGAATGTTCCATGAGCACTTGAGAAAAATGTATATTCTCTTGTTTTTGGATGGAATGTCCTATTGATATAAATTAAGTCCATCTTGCTTGAATCTTTTTCAGGTAGACTGCATATTTCCTCTTCATTTGTTAGGTCTGGTGGGTTTTTATCTTGCTACTTTATCTGCTGTGTGTTTTTCTGTCTTCTCATTTTGCTTATCTTACTGTGTTTGGGGTCTCCTTTTTGCAGGCTGCAGGTTCATAGTTCCCATTGTTTTTGGTGTCTGTCCCCAGTGGCTAAAGTTGGTTCAATGGGTTGTGTATGCTTCCTGCTGGAGGTTACTAGTGTCTGTGTTCTGGTGGATGAGGCTCGATCTTGTCTTTCTGGTGGGCAGGTCCACATCTGGTAGTGTGTTTTGGGGTGTCTGTGGCCTTATGATTTTAGGCAGCCCCTCTGCTACTGGGTGGCGTTGTGTTCCTGTCTTGCTAGTTGTTTGGCATAGGGTGTCCAGCACTGTAGCTTGCTGGTCATTGAGTGAAGTTGCTTGTTGGTGTTGAGAAGGAGATCTCTGGGAGATTTTCACCGTTTGATATTACGTGGAGCTGGGAGGTCTCTTGTGGACCAGTGTCCTGAAGTTGGCTCTCCCACCTCAGAGGCACAGCAGTGACTCCTGGCTGGAGCACCAAGAGCCTTTCATCCACACGGCACAGAATAAAAGGGAGAAAAAGTAGAAAGAAAGAATGAATGTGGATAAAATAAAATAAAAAAGTAAGATAAAATAAAATAAAGTTAGTAAAATAAAAATAAGTATTAAGAAAAAAATTCTTTTAAAAAGTAAAACAAAAACAAAACCAAAAACGGACAGACAGAACTTTAGGACAAATGGTGAAAGCAAAGCTATACAGACAAAATCTCACACAGAAGCATACATATACACACTCACAAAAAGAGGCAAGGGGGAAAAAATAATAAATCTTGCTCTCAAAGTCCACCTCCTCAATTTGGGATGATTCGTTGCCTATTCATGTATTCCACAGATGCAGGGTACATCAAGTTGACTGTGGAGATTTAATCCACTGCTCTTGAGGCTGCTGGGAGAGATTTCCCTTTCTCTTTGTTTGCACAGCTCCCCAGGCTCCGCTTTGGATTTGGCCCCGCCTCTGCGTGTAGGTCACCGGAGGGCGTCTGTTCTTCGCTCAGACAGGACAGGGTGAAAGGAGCAGGTGATGCGGGGGCTCTGGCTCACTCAGGCCGGCAGGAGGGAGGGGCACGATGCGGGGCGAGCCTTCAGCGGCAGAGGCCGGCGGGAATTGCACCAGCCTGAGGCACGCCGTGTGTTCTCCTGGGGAAGTTGTCCCTGAATCCTGGGACCCTGGCAGTGGCGGGCTGCGCAGGCTTCCCGGAAGGGAGGTGTGGATAGTGACCTGTGCTCACACACAGGCTTCTTGGTGGCAGCAGCAGCAGCCTTAATGTTTCATGCCCGTCTCTGGGGTCCGCGCTGTTAGCTGCGGCACGCAGCTGTCTCTGGAGCTCCTTTAAGCAGAACTCTTAATCCCCTCTCCTTGTGCACCAGGAAACAAAGAGGGAAGAAAAAGTCTCTTGCTTCTTTGGCAGGTCCAGACTTTTTCCCCGGACTCCCTCCCAGGTAGCCGTGGTGCACTAACACCCTGCAGGCTGTGTTCACGCTGCAGACCCCAGTCCTCTCCCTGCCCTCTGACCAAAGCCCGAGCCTCAGCTCCCAGCCCCGCTCGCCCCAGCGGGTGAGCAGAGAAGCCTCTCAGGCTGGTGTGTGCCGGTCGACACCGATCCTCTGTGCGGGAATCTCTTCACTTTGCCTTCCACACCCCTGTTTCTGCGCTCTCCTCCGTGGCTCTGAAGCTTCCCCCCTCCGCCACCCACAGTCTCCGCCTGCGAAGGGGCTTCCTAGTGTGTGGAAACCTTTCCTCCTTCACAGCTCTCTCCCACTGGTGCAGGTCCCATCCCTATTCTTTTGTCTTTGTTTATTCTTTTTTCTTTTGCCCTACCCAGGTACGTGGGGAGTTTCTTGCCTTTTGGGAGGTCTGAGGTGTTCTGCCAGCGTTCAGTAGGTGATCTGTAGGAGTTGTTCCACGTGTAGATGTATTTCTGATGTATCTGTGCGGAGGAAGGTGATCTCCGCGTCGTAGTCTTCCACCATCTTCCCCCTCTCTCCCTGTGTCGTATTCTTGCTAAATGTTATTAGCTTCTTTGACAGTCTCCTTCTTACCCATCACGCCCAAATTCCCTAGATAACAAAGATGACTGTTAAGTCTGAATGACTTTGTTTCCCACTGTATTTATTATTGTTTTACTATTGTCTTCTGATATGACTTTCTAGACTATGAGATGTAAAAATTGGTGAGTCAAGAATGGCCCCCTGAACAGAATTTTCTGTGGATCTGGCTTTGATGCTAAAATTGCTTGTCTTTCTAAATAACAGTATTCATGGATCTCTGAACTGTTGGGATATGTTAAGTGTGTCAGTCAGATATTGTTGATTTCAGACATAGGATTTCATTGAGAGGGTCTCAACTTCTGAGACTCATTTACTTCAATTCTGAGATGTATGTATTTCAGAAAGTTTCTCAAAGCTGAGTCTGTGGAGTTTTCCATTTGATTTACAACCTTGACTTCTAAAGCTTCTGATCATATTTTATTTTCCAATAGTGAAGAAGGGCTGATTATTAGAGTGACAAAGAAGTCATATATTTTAAGGCTGTCTGTGTGGGCAAAGGGTGCTTTTAATGAAAATTAACTTCAGTGAGACATTTGCAATGCACATGTTGCACCACTGATATATTCATTTTATACCCTGTCTGAGAATCTAAATTCATTGTTTTAGAGCACCATTATTATTATTTTACCTTAAGCTAGTGGAGAGTGGATGATAGAAAATTCTCTATTTTCAGAACTATTTTTGATATTCTTATTTTCTTAGCTATCAAAGTAAAGATAAGTAGCTATGATTTTGAATGATTAATATGAATTATTATTTTATCTGCAACCAAACATTTAAATACCTGTTGACATTTTCTGTGGGAGATTAACATTTAATTTATTAAAAAGCTGGAAGTTTTGAAATAAAATAAAATGCTTCCTGAATTTATAAAATGAAATAACAAGTATTTAGTGCAAAGAGCCTTGAATAGAATATTGTAATTGTCATTTTTTTTTTTTTTTTTGCGGTACGCGGGCCTCTCACTGTTGTGGCCTCTCCCATTGCACAGGCTCCGGATGCACAGACTCAGCGGCCATAGCTCACGGGCCCAGCCACTCGGGGGCATGTGGGGTCTTCCCAGACCGGGGCACAAACCCGTGTCCCCTGCATCGGCAGGTGGACTCTCAACCACTGCACCACCAGGGAAGCCCGTAATTGTCATTTTAAACGTTCTTTGGTTGCATTCAAAATGTCAGTATTGAATTATACGTCTAAATCATATAAAGGAAGTAGTCAAAACTTAAATAAAAAGAACTTAACCATTAAATATATCAGTTGGTAGATGAATAGATGCCTCGCAGAGAAGCATTTGGCATGCAATTGTATTCTTCAACCATCAAACTAGACAATGAAGTGATTAAAATGACATATTTTATCTGTAAAAATAAACTCATGAACTTAAGATTTTAAATTGTATTGAAGATGTACAATTACAGAAATTTAAATGCATGCATTAGTAGGGTTAATTAAATATTTTGACAATTTTATATTACTTGAAATTTATCAAGGTAACTATTTACTACTACTATCACTGTTTATTTTTGTTGAGCACTTACCATGTGCTAAGCACTGGTTTTGTTGTTTTATATTGCTTAACTCATTAGATCTTTAAAACAGCCCTTTGAGGCAGTTTCTGTTATTTTCATTTTTAAAGATAAGGAGTGAAATAACATTTTTCTTCATAGCATAAGGTAAGTACAACCAAAGCTTCATTGTTCATTTCCTAATTGCTTAATTTGGTCACACATCAGATTCTCTTCTTATTTCTTTGGCCAGAAGCATTTTTTGCCATTTTACTGATCAAGAGACCTCCAAAAGTGGGAAGGGATGGCAATTTTTAATAAAGATAATGGAATATATAGTTACCATTTTACCTCTTGATAATGACTCACATGATAACTAATCTAATCTTTCAAATATACTAGGTAGAAATACAGTCGGCTCATAAAAATATTAATCCTTTAAGTGTCTGAAAAACTTTAAGTAATATCAGAAAGTGAGGATTAAATGAATGTTAAGGTATTCTATCATCATTTTGTGCAACTTTAATGGTAAGCTAGGAACTTTTTTAGGAACTTTCTTTCCTACATCTCAGAGTGAAATAAGGGCATAATACAAGACCAAGCCAAATATTTAAAAAATCTCTTTAAAATATTAAAATAGTAATATATATTCATTATTGGAAATGTGTAAAAGATATATGAAGTAAATAAAATAATCTGTAATTTAAAAACCATAATTATATTATTTAGAAATAAATTGCATTAACCTATGCATTTCCTTTTGTTTATAGAAAAACTCAGAAACGTGTTTTTAAAACAAGGTTGAGATTATGGATAAAGAGTAAAAAAATTCTTGGTGCATTTTCACTTTCCATTATTCCATGAACATTTTCTTAAGTCAATAAATGTTTTAAAAAGTAATTTAAATAACTCATATGGCAGAATACTATGCAGTAATTGGAATTATTTGGTGGTTTCCCTATTTTTAGTAGCTTATGTTGCTATTATGAATAATGCTGTAGTTAATATCATTGTACGTATATTTTTGTCTTCATTTCTCTTCATTTCCTGAGGATACTGTACTTAGAAGTGAAATTAAATTTCAAAGGACCTGAATTTGTTTTGGAGCACTTAAAGTCTACTGCTAATTGCTTTTCGGAAAGACTGTACCAATTTAAGCTTATACAAACAGTGTGGGAAAGTCACTATATACTCACCAGTATTGAGAATAATCACTATCGGAACCTTTCCTTATTCTCATAGGCAAAAAATGGCCTCTCATTGTTTTAACTTGGATTTCTTTGATCATCGGAAAGGTTCAGCTTATTTCATATATTTGTGAACATTTGCTTTTCTGCTTCTGTGAATTGTCTGTTCATGTCATTTTTCTATTGGAGGTTTAGCATTTTTTGAGTGGTATACCTGAGCTCTTTATGGTTTAAGAATATCAAGCCTTAGTTAAGTTTGTGGCCGTATTTTTCTTAACTTAATATATTTTAATTTTATAATCATGTTTTTGGCATAAGAGAGTTTACATATTTTTATGTAATCAAGTACATTAATTATTCTTTTTATATTTTCTACACTGTTTCTATGTTTAATCCTTCCAAATCCTTTCAAATCAGAAAAATATCTACTTAAGTTTGCTGCTAGTATTTTTATGGTTTTGTTCCATATGCTTAATCCTTTAATCCTTATCAGGCTTATTTAAATGTATGTTGTAAACTGAGATTCTAACTTAAAATTTTCTGAATAGCTATTTTCATCAATTATTTATTGAATAATCGATCTCTTTACTACTGATTTTTGTGATGCTTCCTTTATTTTATCTTACTACACCCCCCCGCACACACACATATGTGGTCTGTGGTTTATAAAACTTTGGCCTTAGACCCCCTAATCAGAGTAATATAGGGTTCTTACTAAAATGCATATTCCTGGGCCCCAAATCTGGAATATTAAATTAGAAACTCTGCAGATGAACTTCAGGAGTATATAGGACATTGCTCCCTTCCAGAAATTTTATACCCCTCTTACTTATTTAGCTTTCTAGATAAATTTCTAAGTTAATTTATTTTAAAAATGCCATTGAGGTTCTAGTGGGAATTACATTAAACTATACATTAATTTATGAAGCAATAGCAACTTTGCAATAGTCTTCTTATCTAGGAACATGATATATCTTGCTTTTGGTTAATGTCCTCCTTTTTATCTTTCAGGAAAACTTAAAGCAAATAAATTTATAAATGATTTAGGATGGTACATCTATCTTTTCAAAAAATTTCAGCTTAATGCTTATGTTTGGGGCAGTTTGTTTGACTGTACCTAATATTTACTATTCGATTAAAGTCCATTTCAATTGTTCTTTATTCCAGTGTCTTTCTTCTTCTCAATGTGTTTATCATATTTTACCTCTTTTTATTTGCTATTTTTATTTTACTATTTTTATATGAGGATCTCAAGGGCAGAAATTTTGTCTTACTATTTTCTGAATTCATCTTTCAACACCTAGTGCAATGCATAATACAACGTGTCCAGCAAATATTTGACTTCCCAGTACTGATCTGAACCTCAAAATGAAATAGCCTTGAGTGAATTAATATTTATGCCCATGGGACAATAGAAGATATCCTCCACTGAAGTTCTCATATATATTCAACATTCATTTCACCAAATAGTTACTGAGTTTCTATTATGAGTCATGCATTATGCTAGGAACATGAGGATACAAACATCAATAAGACAATTTCTGTCATCAAGACTTTTATTAAGCATTGAGGTGAGGCAACTCTGTGAGTAATTAAAATCCAAAGTGTTAAAATAGATGTGAGTAAAAATGCTATGAGAGTATTCTTCAATACTGATGGCAATTAATTTATAGTATTGTATAGTAGAAACTTTAGCATTTTCTTGGTCAGGATTAGAATCCTAGCTCTCTTAATACCAATGACTCTGTAACCTTGATTAAGTTACTGCAGCTCTGAAAATAATATTCTCACCTAAAATAGAGAAAAATCATACTTACCTCACAGATGTGATGTGAATCTTAAATGAACTGCATGTGTAAATTTGGATGCCTTGTGTAAAACTAATTTCCTCCTCTTTCTTCTTTTGTGGAAAGACCTTGAAACGTTGGTAATTCAGCTGAAAATAAATCAGTTCCTTTTTTTTTTAAATGAAATGTCACTTGTTTTTTTTTTTTTTTTTTCGGTACGTGGGCCTCTCACTGTTGCGGCCTCTCCCATTGAGGAGCACAGGCTCTGGACGCACAGGCTCAGCGGCCATGGCTCACGGGCCCAGCTGCTCCGTGGCATGTGGGATCTTCCCGGACCAGGGCACGAACCTGCGTCCCCTGCATCAGCAGGTGGACTCTCAACCACTGTGCCACCAGGAAAGCCCACTTGGTTTTTATTTATGGCCATTTAATACTAATTTTTGATGCTGAAATAGTCCTGCAAGTTTAACATGTAAAATTAAATTTGGTATCATTAAGGATAGTAAATATTAAGGTAAAGGAAATAGAATGTTTGGGGAAAAAAAAAAATCCTTGGGTTCTTGGTCTCTTTCTCTTAAGAAAATTGTAATACAGTATTAGTATTTTCTATGCCTGTCTTTTTTCTCCAGTGGATTTTGAATCTCTGGACAAGGACTGAGGTATGTTTACATTTTATCCACAGTCCTGAACATAGTATATAGAACACATTAAGTGCTTTATAAAATAATGAGTCAGGGAAACTCTCTATGACCCTAGCTCAAGATAAACAGAAATACAGCCTATAAATAGTAAATACTTAATTGAAATACATAGTATTAATATTGGAAAGTGAGAAGTTGAGTTTAACAATGGGTGATAAAAATATATTTCAGATAAGATGTAGGGATCTTCCATTTGGCCTCAGAAGAGAAAAAAATGTGGCCATATTTCTGTCTGTAGGAGGTAGCTGAGTGTTTGAAAGGTGGATGGCACCAGGTCTCAGTGTCCTGCTAGCTCCTCCTCGCTCCAAATAGAGTTTTCCTGGTGTTATTAAACATATCCAACCCTGTGTATCAGGAAGACCTCATATAGGCCACTTCCGGTGTGCATGAAGGATTGCTAAAACTAAATATGTTTGGTAAGGTTTCAATAATGTTTCCCAAAATAGCCAAGATATTCTTGACTTTCACAGCTACACAATAGGTTGATTGGAATTTCATAAGGCAAAACTAAGATTTCATTTCTACTAATCAGTTTCAATCTTCATGCTATAGGAGAAAATTATAAATAAGAATATTCTGTACAACAGAAATTTTTTTAGAGAATTGGGAAAATATTGACAATATTTTAATTTTAGTGGTGATGATCCTTCTCTTCAACTTGCAGAGTGCCTGTATTCTGAAGGGGTAAAAACGTTTCCAAATACTATCACACAATTTCCACTCTTTGGCTTCCCATTTATTCTTCAACTCATTCCAATACATTTTCCACTCTTACCACTTCACTGAAACTTTTCTTGTCAAATCATCAGTGACCACTATATGGCTAAATTTATACTTCTGCTTTTACAGTAATTTATCTCAGTAGCTTTCAACATCTTTGACTTCTCTCTTCTTGAATCAGTCTTCTTCCTTGGACTCTGCAATAACTCATTCTTCTGGTTTCTCCTGCTCCTTCTCAGTCTATTTTGTTAGATCCTTTTTCTACTATTCAGCTCTTAAGAGTTAGAGTTCCTTAGATCATGGTTCTGGGCCCTTTTCTCTCTCTTTTTTCTTCCTTTCTATTTATAAATCCTAAATTTAAATTTCCTGGACCTCCTCTCTTAAACTAACTATGTGTTCAATTGTCTGACTGACATCTTCACTTGGGTTCTCACAGACATCTCAAAACTAATGAGATCCAAAATAGAATTCTAGATTTTCTCCCTGGAATCTATATCCCCAACTTCACCTTTCCTCTATACATAGTTTCACAAGCCAGAAATATGAGCATTAACTAGTCTTCCCTTTCACTCACTGATGATATTCTATCCATCTGTAATTTCCATCCACTTTACCTTCAAAGCATTTCAACATTCTGAATGCTTCTCTCCAGTTCTATTATCATCATCTTAGTCTAGGAAGCATCATCTGTCTTGGAGTATTCCAACATAATTAGTGTTTAGGAAAGCAAGTGAGTAACTTGGTGTGCCCAAAGACTGAGAGGCATAGAGGACCATAGTCAGAGAGGCTGGAAAGCCATTTAAGTGTTAAATGATAGGGTGCCTTTAATGCCATGGTAATCTGTTTAGACTTAATGTTGTGGTAGATGAGTATTACCTGAAAAAATTAAAGCCAGGAATTTTGAGTACCAGCTATGTGTCAGATAGTGTTCTAGGCTCTGAGGATATAGCTCTCACCAAAACTGACAGAGTTCTTGTGCTTATAGACCTGATATTCTTGTGGTGGGGATATAGTCTATAATTATATACATATATAAAATACATATTTGAGTCCATAAATATACATTATAATATATTTAAATATGCTAAAAATACATATATTTATTATTCTATAAATTTAAATATGTAGTTTTAAATATATCAATTTAAAATATGTGGTATATGTATATATTCTGAGAAAATATTTGAAGAGATTACAGTTGAAAACTTCCTTTACATGGGAAAGGAAAGAGCCACCCAGTCCAGGAAGCGCAGAGAGTCCCATATGGATAAATCCAAGGAGAAACACACCAAGACACGTATTAATCAAAGTAACAAAAATTAAAAACAAAGAAAAAATATTAAAAGCAGCAAGGGAAAAGCAACAAATAATATACAAGGGAATCCCCAGGATGTTATCAGCAGATTTTTCAGCAGAAACTCTGCAGATCAGAAGGGAGTGGCAGGATATATTTAAAATAATGAAAGGGAAATACCTACAACCAATATTACTCTACCCAGCAAGGATCAGATTTGACAGAGAAATCAAAAGCATTACAGACAAGTAAAAACTAAGAGTATTCAGCACCACCAAACCAGCTTTACAGCACATGCTAAAGAAACTAGGCACAAAACACAAGAGAAGAAAAAGACCCACAAAAGCAAACCGCAAACAATTAAGAAAATGGTAATAGGAACATACATATTGATAATTACCATGAATGTAATCAGATTAAATACTCCAGCCAAAAGACACAGACTGGTTGAATGGATACAAAAACAATACCTGTATATATGCTGTGTACAAAAGACCCACTTCAGACCTAGGTACACTTACAGACTGAAAGTGAGGGGATGGAAAAGATATACCATGCAAATGGAAATCAGAGGAAAGCTGTTGTAGCAGTACTCATATCAGATAAAATAAACTTTAAAATAAAGACTGTTACAAGAGATAAGTAAAGACACTACATAATGATCAAAGGATCAATCCAAGAAGAAAACATAACAATGATAAATGTTTATGCACCCAACATAGGAGCACATCAATACATAAGGCAAAGGCTAACAGCCATAAAAGGGGAAATTGACAGCAACACAATAATAGTGGGGACTTTAACACCCCACTTACAACAATGGGCAGATTATCCAGACAGAAAATTGATAAGGAAACAAAAGCTTTAAATGACACAATAGACCAGATAAATTTAATTGATATTTATAGGATATTCCACCCAAAAGTGGCAGAATACACTTTCTTCTCAAGTGTACATGGAACATTCTCCAGGATAGATCATATCTCGGTTCACAAATCAAGCCTTGGAAAATTTAAGAAAACTGAAATCATATCAGTCATCTTTCCTGACCACAATTCTATGAGATTAGATATCAATTACGTGAAAAAAACTGTAAAAAACACAAACACATGGAGGCTAAAAAATACGCTACTATATAACCAAGAGATCACTGAAGAAATCAAAGCGGAAATAAGAAAATACCTAGAAACAAATGACAATGAAAACATGACCACCTAAAGTATATGGGATGCAGCAGAAGCAGTTCTAAAAGGATAGTTTATAGCAATTCAGTCTCACCTCAGGAAACAAGAAAAATCTCAAATACACAATCTAACCTTACACCTAAAGCAACTAGAGAAAGAAGAACAATAAAACCCCCAAAGTTAGTAGAAGAAAAGAAATCATAAAGATCAGAACATAAATAAATGAAATAGAAATGAAGAAAACAATAGCAAAGATCAATAAAACTAAAAGATGGTTCTTTGAGAAGATAAACAAAATTGGTAGACCTTTAGCCAGACTCATCAAGAAGAAAAGGGAGAGGATTCAAATCAATAAAATTAGAAATGAAAAAGGAGAAATTACAAATGACACTGCAGAAGTACAAAGGATCAAAAGAGAGTACTACAAGCAACTATATGCCAATAAAATGGAAAACCTGGAAGAAATGGACAAATTCATGGAAAGGTACAACTTTCCAAACCTGAACCAGGAAGAATTAGAAAACATAAACAGACCAATCACAAGTAATGAAGTTGAAACTGTGATTGAAAATCTTCCAATAAACAAAACCCCAGGACCAGATGGCTTCACAGGCGAATTCTGTCAAACATTTAGAGAAAAGCTTAAATTTATCCTTCTGAAACAATTACAAAAAATTGCAGAGGGAGGAACATCCCAAACTCATTCTATGAGGCCACCATCACACTGATAGCAAAACCAGACAAAGATATCACAAAAAATGAAAATTACAGACCAATATACTAATGAACATAGACACAAAAATCCTCAACAAAATTCTACCAAACAGAATGCAACAACACATTAAAAGATCATACACCATGATCAAATGGGATTTATCCCAGTGATGCAAGGATTCTTCAATATACACAAATCAATCAATTGGGATACACCATATTAACAAATTAAAGAATAAAAACCATATGATAATCTCAATAGATGCAGAAAAAGCTTTTGACAAAACTCAACACCAATTTATGATGAAAAGTCTCCAAAAAGTGGGCATAGAGGGAACTAGCTCTACATAATAAAGGCCGTATATGACAAACCCACAGCCAACATCACTCCCAATGGTGAAAAACTGAAAGCATTTCCTCTAAGATCAGGAACAAGACAAGGATGTCCACGCTTACCACTATTATACAGTATAGTATTGGAAGTCCTAGACACAGCAATCAGAGAAGAAAAAAAAAATAAAAGGAATCCAAATTGGAAAAGAAGTAAAACTGTCACTATTTGCAAATGACAAGACACCATACTTAGAAAATCCTAAAGATGCTACCAGAAAACTACTAGAGCTAATCAGTGAATCTGGTGAAGTTGCAGGATACAAAATTAATACACAGAAATCTCTTACATTCATATACACTAACAGCAAAAAATCAGAATGAGAAATTAAGGAAACAATCCCATTAACCATTGCAACAAAAAGAATGAAATACCTAGGAATAAACCTACCTAAGGAGGCAAAAGACCCATAGTCAGGAAACTACAAAACACTGATGAAAGAATTCAAAGATGATACAAACAGTTGGAGAGATATACCATGTTCTTGGATTGCAAGAATCAATATTGCAAAAATGATTATAGTACCCAAAGCAATCTACAGATCAATGCAATCCCTATCAAGTTATCGATGGCAGAGACCTTCAAGATGGCTGAAGAGTAAGACGTGGAGATCAACTTCCTCCCCACAAATATATCAGAAGTACATCTACATGTGGAACAACTCCTACAGAACACCTACTGAGCGCTGGCAGAAGACTTCTGACTTCCCCAAAGGCAAGAAACTCCCCATGTACCTGGGTAGGGAAAAAGAAAAAAGAACAAACAGAGACAAACTATTAGGCATGGGACTGCACCACTGGGAGGGAGCTGTGAAGGAGGAAAAGTTTCCACACACTAGGAAGCCCCTTCACTAGTGGAGACGGGGGGTGGGGGGGTGAAGCTTCAGAGCCACGGAGAAGAGCACAGCAACAGGGATGCAGAGGGCAAAGCGGCGAGATTCCCTCACAGAGTATTGGTGCTGCACAACACTCATCAGCCCGAGAGGCTTGTCTGCCCACCTGCCAGATAGGTGGAAGCTGGGAGCTGAGGCTTGGGCTTCGGGGGTCAGATCCCAGAGAGAGGACTGGGGTTGGCTGAATGAACACAGCCGAAAGGGGCCTAGTATGCCACAGATAGCTGAGAGGGAGTCTGGGAGAAACTCTGGGCCTGCCTAAGAGGTAGGAGACCATTGTTTTGGGGTGCGTGAGGAGAGGGGATTCAGAGCACCGTCTAAATGACCTCCAAGGATGGGCGCGAGCCACGGCTACCAGCACAGACACCAGAGATGGGCATGAAAAGCTAAGGCTGCTGTGGCAGCCGCCAAGAAGCCTGTGTGCAAGCACAGGTCATTATCCACACCTCCCCTCCCGGGAGCCTCTGCAGCCCACCACTGCCAGTGTCCCATGATCCAGGGACAACTTCCCTGGGAGAACGCCCAGCTCACCTCAGGCTGTTGCAGCATCATGCTGGCCTCTGTCGCAGCAGGCTTACCCCACATTCTATACCCCTCCCTCCCCCAAGCCTGAGTGAGCCAGAGCCCCCTCATCAGCTGCTACTTTAACCCTGTTCTGTCTGGGAGAAGAAAAGAGGCCCTTAGGTGACCTACACGCAGAGTTGGGGCCAAATCCAAAGCTGAACCCCAGGAGCTGTGCACACAAAGAAGAGAAAGGGAAATCTCTCCCAGCAGCCTCAGGAGCAGCAGATTAAATCTCCACAATCAACTTGATGTACCCTGCATCTGTGGAATACCTGTATAGACAACGAATCATCCCAAAATTGAGGAGGTGGACTTTGGGAGCAACAATATATATATATTTTTCCTTTCTCTATTTTTGTGAGTGTGTATGTGTATGCTTCTTTGTGTGATTTTGTCTGTATAGCTTTGCTTTTACCATTTGTCCTAGCATTCTGTCTCTCCGTTTTTTTTTTAATTTAAAATATTTTTATTTTTAATAATTATTTTTATTTTAATAACATTTTATTTTTTTCTTTCCTTCTTTCATTTTTTCTCCCTTTTCTTCTGAGCCACTTGGCTGACAGGGTCTTGGTGCTCTGGTCGGGTGTCAGGCCTGTGCCTATGAGGAGAGAGAGTGAGTTTAGGACGTTGGTCCACCAGAGACCTCCTGGCTCCATGTAATATCAAGCAGCAAAAGCTCTCCCAGGGAGATCCATCTCATTGCTAAGACCCAGCTCCACTCAACGAACAGCGAGCTATAGTGCTGGACACTCTATGCCCCAAAACTAGCAAGACAGGAACACAACCCCACCCATTAGCAGAGAGGTGCCTAAAATCATAATAAGGTCACAGACACCCCAAAACACACCACCAGACATGGTCCTGCTCACCAGAAAGACAAGATCCAGCCTTATCCTCCAGAACACAGGCACTAGTCCCCTCCACCAGGAAGCCTACACAACCCACTGAACCAACTTTAGCCACTGGGGCAGACACCAAAAACAACGGGAAAAACGAACCTGCAGCCTGCGAAAAGGAGGCGCCAAACAGAGTAAGATAAGCAAAATGAGAAGACAGAGAAACACACAGTAGATGAAGGAGCAAGGTAATAACCCACCAGACCAAACAAATGAAGAGAAAATAAGCAGTCTACCTGAAAAAGAATTCAGAGGAATGATAGTAAACATGACCCAAAATCTTGGAAATAGAATGGAGAAAATAAAAGAAACGTTTAAAAATGACCTAGAAGAAGTAAAGAGCAAACAAACAATGATGAACAATACAATAAATGAAATAAAAAATTCTCTAGGAGGAATCAATAGCAGAATAACTGAGGCAGAAGAACAGATAAGTGACCTGGAAGATAAAATAGTGGAAATAACTACCGCAGAGCAGAATAAAGAAAAAAGAATGAAAAGAATTGAAGACAGTCTCAGAGACCTCTGGGACAACATGAAACACACCAACATTAGAATTATAGGGGCCCCAGAAAAAGAAGAGAAAAAGAAAGGGACTGAGAAAATATTTGAAGAGATTATAGTTGAAAACTTCCCTAATGTGGGAAAGGAAATAGTTAATCAATTCCAGGAAGTGCAGAGAGTCCCATACAGGATAAATCCAAGGAGAAATATGCCAAGACACATCAAATGTTAAATACAAAGAAAACTGTTAAAAGCAGTAAGGGAAAAACAACAAATAACATACAAGGGAATCCCCATAAGGTTAACAGCTGATCTTTCAGCAGAAACTCTGCAAGCCAGAAGGGAGTGGCAGGACATATTTAAAGTGATGAAAGGGAAAAACCTACAACCAAGATTACTCTACCCAGCCAGGATCTCATTTAGATTCGACAGAGAAATTAAAACCTTTACAGACAAGCAAAAGCTAAGAGAATTCAGCACCATGAAACCAGCTTTACAACAAATGCTAAAGGAACATTTCTAGGCAGGAAACACAAGAGAAGGAAAAGATCTACAATAACAAACCCAAAACAATTAAGAAAATGGTAATAGGAAAACAAATATCGAAAACTACCTTAAATGTAAATGCATTAAATGCTCCAACCAGAATACACAGACTGGCTGAATGGATAGAAAAACAAGACCCGTATATATGCTGTCTACCAGAGACCCACTTTAGACCTAGGGACACATACAGCCTGAAAGTGAAGGGATGGAAAAAGATATTCCATGCAAATGGAAATCAAAGGAAACCTTGATTAGCAATTCTCATGTCAGACAAAATAGACTTTAAAATAAAGACTATTACAAGAGACAAAGGAGGACACTACATAGTGATCAAGGGGTCAATCCAAGAAGAAGGTATAACAATTGTAAATATTTATGCACCCAGCATAGGAGCACCTTGATACATAAGGCAAATTTTAACAGCCATATAAGGGGAAATTGACAGTAACACAATCATAGTAGGGGACTTTAACTCCCCACATTCACTGATGGACACATCATTGAAAATGAAAATAAATAGGGAAACACAAGCTTTAAATGATACATTAAACAAGATACACTTAATTGATATTTATAGGACATTCCATCCAAAAACTACAGAATACACTTTCTTCTGGAGTGCCCATGGAACATTCTCCAGGATAGATCATATCTTGGGCTACAAATCAAGCCTTGGTAAATTTAAGAAAATTGAAATAGATTCAAATAGATTTCCAACCACAATGCTATGAGACTAGATATCAAATATATGGAGAAATCTGTAAAAAATACAAACATATGGAGGCTAAACAGTACACTACTTAATAACCAAGAGATCACTGAAGAAATCAATGAGGAAATGAAAAAAGTACCTAGAAACAAGTGACAATGAAAACACAATGACCCGAAACCTATGGATGCAGCAAAAGCATTTCTAAGAGGAAAGTTTATAGCAATACATTCCTACCTAAAGAAACAAGAAACATATCAAATAAATAACCTAACCTTACACCTAAAGCAATTAAAGAAAGAAGAACAAAATACCCGCAAAGTTAGCAGAAGGAAAGAAATCATAAGGATCAGGTCAGAAGTAAATGAAAAAGAAATGAAGGAAACGATAGCAAAGATCAATAAAACTAAAAGCTGGTTCTTTGAGAAGTTAAACAAAATTGATAAACCATTAGCCAGACTCATCAAGAAAAAAAGGGAGAAGACTCAAATCAATAGAATTAGAAATGAAAAGGAGAAGTAACAACTGACACTGCAGAAATACAAAGTATCATGAGAGATTACTACAAGCAACACTATGCCAATGAAATGGACAACCTGGTAGAAATGGACAAATTCTTAGAAAAGCACAACCTTCTGAGACTGAGCCAGGAAGAAATAGAAAATATAAACAGACCAATCACAAGCACTGAAATTGAAACTGTGATTAAAAATCTTCCAACACACAAAAGCTCAGGACCATATTGCTTCAGTGGTCATTCTATCAAACATTTAGAGAACAGCTAACACCTATCCTTCTCAAACTCTTCCAAAACATAGCAGAGGGAGGAACATTTCCAAACTCATTTTATGAAGCCACCATCACCCTGATACCAAAACCAGACATAGATGTCACAAAGAAAGAAAACTACAGGCCAATATCATGGATGAACATAGATGTAAGAATCCTCAACAAAATACTAGCAAACAGAATGCAACAGCATATTAAAAGGATCATACACCATGATCAAGTAGGGTTTATCCAAAGAAGGCAAGGATTCTTCAATATATGCAGATCAATCAATGTGGTATACCATATTAACAAATTGAAGGAGAAAAACCATATGATCCTCTCAATAGATGCAGAAGAAGCTTTCGACAAAATTCAACACCCATTTTTGATAAAAACCCTCCAGAAAGTAGGCCTAGAGGGAACTTACATCAACATAATAAAGGCCATATGTGGCAAACCCACAGCAAACATAGTTCTCAATGGTGGAAACCTGAAACCATTTCCTCTAAGATCAGGAACAATACAAGGTTGTCCACTCTCACCACTATTATTCAACATAATTTTGGAAGTTTTAGCCACATCAATCATCCAAAAAAAGAAATAAAAGGAATCCAAATTGGAAAAGAAGTAAAGCTGTCACTGTTTGCAGATGACATGATACAATACACAGAGAATCCTAAAGATGCTACCAGAAAACTACTGGAGCAAATCAATGAATTAGGTAAAGTAGCAGGATACAAAATAAATGCACAGAAATCTCTTGCATTCCTATACACTAATGATGATAAATCTGAAAGAGAACTTAAGGAAACACTCCCATTTACCATTGCAACAAAAAGAATAAAATACGTAGGAATAAACCTACCTAGGGAGACAAAAGTCCTGTATACAGAAAACTATAAGACACTCATGAAAAAAATTAAAGATGATACAAACAGGGCTTCCCTGGTGGCGCAGTGGTTGAGAGTCCGCCTGCCGATGCAGGGGACACGGGTTTGTTCCCCAGTCCGGGAAGATCCCACATGCCGCAGAGCAGCTGGGCCCATGAGCCATGGCCACTGAGCCTGCGTGTTCAGAGCCCGTGCTCCGCAACGGGAGAGGCCACAACAGTGAGAGGCCCGCGTACCGCAAAAAAAAAAAAAAAAAAAGATGATACAAACGGTGAGGTGGTATATCATGTTCTTGGATTGGAAGAATCAACATTGTGAAAATCACAGCAATCTACAGGTTCAGTGCAATCCCTATCAAAGTATCAATGCCATTTTTCACAGAACTAGAACAACAAATTTCACAATTTGTATGGAAACACAAAAGACGCCAAATAGACAAAGCAATCTCGAGAAAGAAAAACGGAGCTGAAGGAATCAGACTCCCTGACTTCATACTATACTACAAAGCTCCAGTAATCAACTGTATGGTACTGTCACAAAAACAGAAATATACATCAATAGAACAGCAGAGAAAGCCCAGAGGTAATCCCATGCATATATGGTCACCTTAGTTTTGATAAAAATGCAAGAATATACAATGGAGAAAAGATAGCCTCTTCAATAACTGGTGCAGGGAAAACTGGACAGCTACTTGTAAAAGAATGAAATTAGAACACTCCCTAACACTGTATACAAAAATAAACTCAAAGTGGATTAAAGACCTAAATGTAAGGCTAGACACTATAAAACTCTTAGAGGAAAACATAGGCAGAACACTCCATGACATAAATCACAGCAAGATCCTTTTTCACCCACTCCTAGAGAAATGGAAATAAAAGCAAAAATAAACAAATGGGACCTAATGAAACTTACATGCTTTTGCACAGCAAAGGAAACCATAAACAAGACAAAAATACAACCCTCAGAATGGGAAAAAATATTTGCAAACGAGTCAAGAGACAAAGGATTTATCCAACAGACAAAGGATTTATCTCCAAAATATATAAACAGCTCATGCAGCTCAATATTAAAAAAACAAGCAACCCAATCCAAAAATGGGCAGAAGACCTAAATAGACATTTCTCCAAAGAAGACGTACAGATGGCCATGAAGCACATGAAGACCTGCTCAAAATCACTAATTAATAGAGAAATGCAATTCAAAACTACAATGAGGTATCACCTCACACCAGTCAGAATGGCCATCATCATGCTGGATACAGTGTGGAGAAAAGGGAACCCTCCTACACTGTTGGTGGTAATGTAAATTGGTACAGCCACTATGGAGAACAGTATGGAGGTTCCTTAAAAACTAAAAATAGAAATGCCATATAATCCAGCAACCCCACTACTGGGCATATACCCAGAGAAAACCATAATTCAAAAAGATACATGCACCCCAATGTTCACTGCAGCACTATTTACACCAGCCAGGACATGGAAGCAACCTAAATGTCCATTAACAGAGGAATGGATAAAGAAGGTGTGGTACATATATGCAATGGAATATTACTCAACCATAAAAAGGAATGAATCTGCCATTTGCCGAGATGTGGATGGACCTAGAGACTGTCATAAAGATTGAAGTAAGTCAGAAAGAGAAAAACAAATATTGTAAATTAACGCATATATGTGGAATCTATAAAAATGGTACAGATGGTCTCATTTGCAAAGCATAAATAGAGACACACATGTAGAGAACAAATGTATGGATACAAAGGAGCAAGGGTGGGTGGGATAAACTAGGAGATTGGGATTGACATATATTCACTACCATGTATAAAATAAGTAAGTAATGAGAACCTACTGTGTAGCACAGGGAACTCTACTCAGTGCTCTGTGGTGACCTAAATGGGAAGAAAATCCAAAAAAAGAGGGGATATATGTATATGTATATCTGATTAACGTTGTTGTACAGCAGAAACTAACACAACAGTGTAAAGCAACTATACTGCAAGAAAAATTAACTACCAATAACAAAAAATACATTGACTGTTAATGGTAAGAGTTAACATCTTTGTCTTGTTCTTGATGTTAGAGGAAAAGTTTTAGTCTTTCCTCAGTATGTATAATGTTAGCTGAAGTTCTATATAGATGCTCTTATCAGGTTGATCAAGTTACCTTCTATTCATAGTATGT
Source organism: Neophocaena asiaeorientalis asiaeorientalis (assembly GCF_003031525.2). Lineage (NCBI taxonomy): Eukaryota > Metazoa > Chordata > Mammalia > Artiodactyla > Phocoenidae > Neophocaena > Neophocaena asiaeorientalis. Next base: position 2,469,174 of record NW_020172632.1, on the reverse strand, counting down.
TGATTTTTATCATAAATGTGTGTTGAATTTGTCAAGTACTTTTTCTGTATCTATTCAGAGCCTTATGGTTTTTATACTTTTAAAAAAATACTAGTGTCATGTATTACATTAATTGATGTTTGGATATGAAACTAACTTTGCATTCCTGGGGTGAATCCTATGTAGGCGTGGTGTATAATTCTTTGTATGTTTTGCTCGATTCAGTTTGCTTTTCTTTTTGTGCAATATTTTTGAGTCTATGAACATGAGAGAAATTAGTAGTTTTCTTGGGGTGTCATTTACTAACTTTAGTATCAGAATAATACTGGCCCCATAGGATGAATTGGGAAGTGTTCCCTCCTTGTTTATTACCAGGAAGATTTTGTGAAGTATTTGTATTATATCTTCTTTATTTATTTGATTATATTCACGAGTGAAGACACCTTATCCTGAGGTTTTCTGTGTGGGAAGATTTAAAGTTACAAATTCAGATTGTTTACTTGTTAAGTTGTATTCATATTATCTCTTTTCTTGAGACAGTTTTGGTGATTTGTTTTTTTTTTTTTTTTTGCGGTATGCGGGCCTCTCACTGTTGTGGCCTCTCCCGTTGCAGAGCACAGGCTCTGGATGCGCAGGCTCAGCGGCCATGGCTCACGGGCCCAGCCGCTCGGCGGCACGTGGGATCTTCTCGGACCGGGGCACGAACCCGTGTCCCCTGCATCGGCAGGCGGACTCTCAACCACTGCGCCACCAGGGAAGCCCAGTTTTGGTGATTTTTGTCTTTGCAGGAATATGTCCATTTTATCTAATTTGTTGAACTATTGGCATACAGTTCATAATATTTCCATATAAGCATTTTAGTTTCTGTAGGATCAATAGCAATATATCACTCACCTTTCATTCCTGATTCTGGCAGTTTTTCTGTCTGTCTGTCTGTCTCTCTGTTTTTTATTTTTATTTTTTTTGTTTCAGCAATACTCAGGGAATGGCCAGAAACAAAACAAAACAAAACAAAACCAGTTTTTTTAATTTGGCTTTGTAGGCCAGGTGGTCTCTTTCATAACTATTCAATTCTGCGATTATATCACAAAAGCAGTTATAGACAGTATATGTAAAGGGGTGTGCTCTGTTCTACTAATGCTTTATTTATAAAAACAGGCAGTTTTCCAGATTTGGCCCATAGGTTTGTCATTTACTGACCATTGGTGTAGGTAATTATTTTTCTATTTTTTCATATTTTTAAAGGACCAAAGTTTTATTCCATTGGCTTTATCTATTGTTTTTCTGTTTTTTATATTTCATTTATTTCTGTTCCAATCTTTAGTTTTTCTTTCCTTCTGCACATTTTGTACTCAATTTGTTCTTGTTTTTCTAATTTCTTAAGATTGAATCTTATTATTGATTTGAAGTCTTTATTCTTGTCTGTGAATAGCCCCATAAAATTTTTTTTTTTCTTTTTAATTATTGTCTCTATCTTTTGTGGTACGCGGGCCTCTCACTGTTGTGGCCTCTCCCGTTGCGGAGCACAGGCTCCAGACGCGCAGGCTCAGCAGCCATGGCTCACCGGCCCAGCTGCTCCATGGCATGTGGGATCCTCCCGGACCAGGGCACGAACCCGCGTCCCCTGCATCGGCAGGCGGACTCCCAACCACTGCGCCACCAGGGAAGCCCCACCCCATAAATTTTTATATTTTTTTCCATTTTCATTAAGTTCAACATATTTTCTACTTTGTGATTTCTTCTTTGATCCATCAATTATTTTAAAATGTGCTTAATTTATAAATGTTTGGGTATTTCTCAGATTTTATTTTGTTGTTTTTAATTCTGTTGTTAGCTGAGAACTACCTTTTTATGATTTTAAACTGTTCAAATTTGTATCAGTTTTTCTGTGGCATAGAATATGGTCTACTTTGGAGAATGTAGCATGTGTCTTTGAAAATAATGTGTATATAGGTACAGTCAGGCATTATTTGAAGTGTTCTATATATATAAGTTAGGTCAAGTCAGTTGATAGTGTTCCTTAAACCTCTATATCCTTGCTAATTTTCTATATAATATTTCTATTAATTATTGACAGTAGAGATGCAGAAGCATTTGCTATAATTTTTGAAGTTGCTTATTTTATTTAAAATTCTGTCAGTTTTTACTCTACATATTTTGAGATTAGATGCATATACATCTCTAATCCTTACACCTTACTGAGATATTGACCCTTTTATTGTTTGGAAATGTCCCTCTTTGACTTTAATGACATTTCTTGTATTAAAGTCTATTTTGTCTGATACAAATATATTATTTTAGTAGTCTGATGTTTATGATTTGCTGGTATATCTTTTTAACATCTTTTTACTTTCAACCTATTTGTTTCTTACAATCTAATATATACTTTGTGTAGACAGGATAGAGTTGGCTTTTTTTTGTTTTCTAATCCTGTCTGACAGCTTCTGCCTTTTGACTGTAGTGTTTCTATCATCCACATTTAATGCAATTATTTTTATAGTTGATTTACATTTGTCATGCTGCTATATGTCTTCTGTCTTTTTTGGTCCCCTGCCCCCTGTATATATTTTTATGCTATTTAAATTTCTCTGTTGTCATTTTTACTATATATTTTGAGTCATTTTTCTTAGTGGTTTCTCTTGGGATTACAATATGCATTTTATTTTATCACAGTCTAGTTCAGGAAAACTACAAACTTATTTCTTATAAATTGTAATAGAAACTTTTCTCTATGAATGTAGCCCATTCTCTTCCTCCTCTTTGTGCTATTATTGTCATATATATTCCATCTACATATGTTAGAAACCTAAAAGTACAGTGTTATAATTATTTCTATATACAATCTTATATATCTTTTAGAGAAGACAAGAAATGAAGAAAAAATATTGTCTTTATTCACATGCTTACCATTTCTGGTGTTTTTCATTTCTAACTGTGGATTGGATTTACCAATGGGTATTATATTCTTTCAGCTTGAAGGATTTCCTTTAATATTTCTTTCAAGGCATGTCTGCTAGCAATTAATTCTCTCAGTCTTTGTCTATCTGGGGATGTTTTTATTTTTCCTTCACTTTTGAAGGATAGTTTTGCTGGATATATAATTGTTTGCTGACAGTTGTTTTCAGCACTCTGAATATGTCATAACATTGCCTTCTAACCTCCTCTGGTTCTGATGGAAAGACAGCTGTTAATCTTTTGAGGTACCTTGTATTATTTATATTTGCTTTTCAGAGGAGAATTTGCCTATCTCCTCACTCGACCATAGTCAGAACTCCCAGTTTCACTTTTATATTTTTCAAGCTATGAGTTTTTAAGGTTGATACTTATCTCCTTTCACCTTTATGAAAGGCTGTACATACTTAGAATACTTCCTTGAATCATACATATTTTTAATAATTACTAAAGAGTTTCTGGAAAGAACTAATTTCTTTTCTTGCTTATACTTTCTTTTATAAGCCTTTATGTATAACTGGTATGTTTCACAGCTCATCTCTTATTTTCCTCAAAATTTCAAGTATTTAACCAGACTTGACCTTCATTCTTAACTGTGTGTAACTTGTATTAATTGATTCAGCAAATATGTATGGGTCACTTGCTGTATGCTAGACATATCTGACATAGTTTGTTTAACTAAGTAAGTAAGTAAGTAAATGAGCTTTTTGCACAGTGTCTTGTGGTTTTCAAAACAGCTTCACTATGTGTGAAGATAATGGCAGGAAACAAATGGCTTGCTTAAAACGGATAATTTTGGATTTCATTCAGTTTCATGACAGGACTAATTACAAAGGTGTGGGTAGGGTTTAGGGAAATCAAGATGGGATTTTAGGGTCTTAGGCTGCTCTCAACAGAGATCTATTACTGCTTTGGGGCCTAAAGAGGAAAGGAGAGGAAGTGGTTACTCGGAGCCATAGATAAGACTAGATGTAGAGGAACACCTGACAGGAACTATATTCAGTGGAACAACAGCCAACAACTTGTGACCAAGCATGGAGAAAGCCAAGGGAATAAGTACTCTGACCTCACTATTTTCCTGTCCTTAAGTTTGGGCTGGTGCCTTCCATTAACCAAACCCAAGCACAAGTTAGAGAAAAGGTAGCCCACTGATGTAGTCCATAGAGGTCAGCCTCCTGAAGTACAGAGCAAGTAGGAAAAAGTGGAGAGTGGATCTGGAGGAGCAAATGGAAGGTATTCAGCTCACTTACCTTCATTCATCAATAAATCCCATTAATACTGTCTATAAAAATGTATAACACATATATCCTTTTTCCCCTTCTCACTACCCCTTAGTCCAGGTCTTTACAATATCCTGATTACATAATAGAAATAGTCTCTCTCCTTTCCGATTTCCCTTAAATATATATTCCTGCTTGTTAAGCTGGAGTTTAGACACCTTGTCTTCTGATTTCCAATTTTTTCCCCTTTCCCCACCTCCACACACTTACACTTTTCAGAAATAAAATGATTTATTTATTTATTTTTGAGGGGTTAACTTCAAGTATGAAGTTTGAAAAAAAGTTGTTTCCTGATTTTGAGCTCTTGAAATTCACGTTAAGTCTTTACTCCATCTTCTCATCTGGATTTTCATTTTTTTAAATTTGAACTTTTGTCAAAAATTTTAGTGGAAATATAAAATCCTGTTTCTTAATTTTCTTGGACTTGAGGCCCAAACAGTAAAATAATTGTGCTAGATGGAATATTACTCAGCCATAAAAAGGAACAAAATTCACTTATTTGCAGTGAGGTGGATGGACCTAGAGTCTGTCATACAGAGTGAAGTAAGTCAGAAAGAGACAAACAAGTACAGGATGGTAACGCATATACATGGAATTTAAAAAAGCGTTACTGATGAACCTAGTGGCAGGGCAGGAATAAAGACACAGACGTAGAGAACAGACTTGAGGGCATGAGGGGCAAGGGGAAGCTGGGATGGAGTTAGAGAGCAGCATTGTATGTAGCAGCAGTATATGTACACTACCAAATGTAAAATGGGTAACTAGTGGGAAGCTGTTGTGTAGCACAGGGAGATCAGCTTGGTGCTTTATGACAACCTAGAGGGATGGGATAGGGAGGGTGGGAGGGAGGCTCAAGAGGGAGGGGATATGGGGTATATGTATACGTATGGCTGATTCACTTTGTTGTTCAGCAGGGGCTAATACAACACTGTGAAGCATTTATACTCCAATAAAGATGTGAAAAAATAAAATAAAATAAAATAATTGTGCTAGGCCGGGCTGTTCTTTGGTTGTTTTTGTTTAAAGAATTTGTATAGATGGAAGTGTAACTGCAAGTGTATTAGTGATTTTCTGTTGCTTACTTGTCAAGATTTTTATTGTTTGGATGAAAAATAGTATTTCAAAACCTGGCAACATATTGACAAAAACAGAGGAGCGCTTTGTGTAATTCTCCTTTTGAAAAACTACCTCTTTAAAAGACAAAGATTGCCTCTGCTACTTCTATTCACATGTATTTCCAACAATAGATTTATTGACAGCTCTTAGATAAGGTTTACTTCTCTACCCTCCCCCATTTATCACTTTTCTGCTTGAAGTGAGGCAGATTAGGCTCCTATAAGTGAACACACAAGATGGAGGTGTCCTAGGTGTATAGTGAAGCATTTGCCCTTTTGTTACTAATCTGTGACAGGTGCAGAGCTTTTTTTTTTTCTCTTTTCTAATGGGCTTAATTTGAGAGAGTGGTCCCATGAAAACCAACGAGCATTTTATGGAGCTGCCTTGTGGAAGGTCTCTGAGCCAGGAATGGACAGAGTTGGATAATCCCAGAATCTTTCAAACTATGCTTGCAACTCAGTTTTCCTTAGGGCTCTTCTAGGCTGCTTATTAGGAGCATAAGAAAAGATTATGCCTTCTTTCTCTTCTTTCCATTTTTACTTCCTTCTCCTTTTTGTCCCTACTCCCTCTTCTTCCTCACCAAGAGAAAAAGTGTCTGCTAAAGTTTCTAAGCTGGGAATGGCACACTGTAACAAATTTGTTTCCTGTATCAGTACTGGCACACTCATTACAAAGTAATCGTGGCCCACACTCAAGTGCACTTCCTTTGGGACCAATAGCTGTAAATAAGGAGGCACTGCAAGCTGGCTGATAAATTGTTGTTCTGAAGATAGCAGTGCTTTTTAGCAGAATGTTTGACCTTTTTTAAAAATATTGCCTCAGGCCTGTCTAAGACCCTCAAGGTCTATTTCTCATCTTAAAAATCCTCTGTAGGAAAACACAGTGTGTGGCTTAAGAAGATTTTCAAATTGCCTAACATCTTTCTTTTTTTCTGTGCCTTTAAAAAAATGATAATTATAGTTGTGCTGCATAATATCCCTATCATTTTGCAAAATAGATTTTCCTTCTTCCAGTAACAGATACTTTTTATCGACATTGGAAGCAACACGTTGAATATTTTATGAACACTAAATGTATAGGGCAGGAGAGACAAAAGAACTTCCATATATATGTAGAGAAGAAACATTTTATGTAACTTGAAAATTACTTTGGGGCTAATAAAACTCTCAAGCCTTATTATTTATTCTTGCGTCAAGGTAATTGTCAACTTTGATTTGAGTGGCTATGCAAAAACCCCTTCTTTAGTACATTTCTTTTCTTCCCTGTTGCTGTAAATCTAATTGATCCACAAAATGGAGAGTTTCAGGAAACATTTCACCTTTGGGAATATGGTTGTAGATATTAAGAAGTCAAAATGTTTAAGTCTGCTTAGTAGAACCTCTGTAGTGTCAAATACTTGGAGTTTTTATAAGATACCTACAAATTGTTTCAGAAGATTTGGACTATTGGTTTCTAAGATGGACTCAACCAAATTATTAAGCACTGTTAGGGAGCAGTGCTTCTGACACTTACTCTGAGAAAGTAGAAAGATTCATGGGTTTACAAATCTCTGTGACTGAATTGCAGTCAGGACAGCAGCTCTTGTGTTTTGTAGGTACATGTCATATCTACCTATGATACAGCATTGTTTTCCTCTTTCATAAAAGTACTGCTGACAAAAATATCTTAAGAGAGATTTTTGAAATTTTTAATCAGGTCAAATTTTGCCAAAATACGTTAGAGACTCCTAGAACAATATTTTAAAATAGACATTAGTGTATGGAAAGAGATATTCCCTGGATTTAATGATTTTATTTCAGATACAGAAATGAAATTTCAGGATTCTTCTAAATCATGAATTGTGATTGTTATACACATTCTGTAAATGTCTCAATCTTGTACAAAGAAAAAATTAGTGGTTATTGAATATTACCTTTTGAATGATCCATAGATACCTCAAACTTGATGTTTCTTAAAAAAATATATTCCTTCATAACTTTTCTTTCTGTACACCTGTTACAGTTAATGCATCACTAATTGTATAGTTACCAAGCTGGAACTCTCAACTAATCACCATCAAGTAGTCCCTTACTCCCTTTGTGGTTGATACAAATTGGCGTGGCTGGCTGGATGATACATGTTCACCACTTTACCCTACTGATAACAGACTACATTCCTTTGACTAAGGGGGGTCAGCAGATAACTAAGATGAATTATAGTATCCTGACCACTAGATTAGTTTGTGGGGTGGGCATGTGTTCCAAGTTTGGACCAATCAGAACCTTCCTCAAGAGTTTCTGTTTGTTTTTTTTAATTATTGTAAATGGGAGAGAGGCACTTTCTTGCCTTTAGTGTCATGAAGTTGGAAGAATGTGATTTCACATTTCATTCTTTAGGTGGTAGAAAAGCCATCAAAGACAGCTCTGTGGAAATTGGACTAAGAGAATGGGGGTCTTGATATGGTTAGATACTACAGGGATGAAGAACACATAGGAATTTTTCGCTACAGACTGAGTGAAAGATTAATTGAGAAGCTAGAGAAGGTGATGTGAAAATCTTTTCAGAGTTATAATAGACAGTAGTCCTGTCAGAAGTCCAAGGTCACAAAGGTAAGCAATGATAGATCCAGAGCTCTAACGAGGTCTTCTGACTCTCATTCTAATCAATAGTTCATCCTCTTAAAAATATGTGCCAGAAAGCATTTTTAATCTCTGAAGAAGAATGACTTTGGAAATGCCACCCAACCTTCAAATCTCTGTTATTCATCACTGTATGGTGAGATATGAAGCATTAATTATTCATCATGTAATCAATGTTTAATTGCTGGTTAATAGTTCCTAATATACTTCAAGGAAATCATCTTTTGTTTACTTGGAGAATCAATTCCTGTACATTGAAATGAAAATACCCTCTTAACTCCAGGAGTCAGACTACAGTTCTCTCCATTTCTTAATGCCACAGAAGCCAAGACCTGGAAGCAAGGGCTATTCTAAGTTTTATACAGCCTGAAGTTTATATAATTTCAGAAGGTCGTCTTTAAGAAAAATTGCACAAAATTATAAATATAAAATTATATCTTCAGAATAAGAAAGGAGATCACAATGAATTACTGTTATCTTGGGGATTCAGGTCTCTTTCTCCTGAAATCTCTTTAGGCTATTTACCAGAAACGCTGCAAAGGAGTGCAGCCTTTTTTTTTTTTTTTTTTTTTTTGCAGTACCCGGGCCTCTCACTGTTGTGGCCTCTCCCGTTGCGGAGCACAGGCTCCGGACGCGCAGGCTTGGCAGCCATGGCTCTCGGGCCTAGCCGCTCTGCGGCATGAGGGATCTTCCCAGACCGGGGCATGAGCCCGGGTCCCCTGCATCGACAGGCGGACTCTCAACCACTGCGCCACCAGGGAAGCCCTAGGAGTGCAGTCTTTTTATCTCTTCCCATCATAACTTTCTGCAACTCCCAGCCTTTATAAGGACCCTTATTAAGTGAAGAATCTTGAAGCTTAAGCTTCCCTTGCTTCTCAGTAAATCTACCTCTGGTTGGAACGTATCTTTGGTTATCTAGTCCAAACCTGCCAAATCATCATCCACTCCATTTTTCAAGTTCTGTGTAGATGATGAGCTCATATCTAAGATGAGCTCACTATTCTTTGATGAAAGGAAATTTCAGTATTACTATTTTTCATAAATGTTAATGATTTGCCCCGTCTTTCCCATGAAAGTTAATCAAACATTTAAATTATATTATCAAGTGGGTAAGAAGAGTTTATCCCTTAACAAATACCTATGGATTCTATACACTCCTTTCTCTCACTGCTTTATGTGAGCCTTCATCAATTCTTGCTTGACTCATTGCAATATATTCCTATGTATTATGACTACTTCTATATCAAGCTTTATCCAAGTCTCTCATTTTATCTTTATGCTACCCCTAGATAAATCTTCTAAAAATGAAATTTGATGTACTACTCTTTGATTAAAATTCTCCAATGGCTCCTCATTTCCTTACCTTAATCTACCTCATCAGCCTCATGTCCTGGCACTCTTACATTATTGGACCCTGACCATATGGCAATTCCGTGGCCTAGACTTCCTGTCTCATTGTTCTGTGGTCTTTCATATAATGCTTTCTGCCATTTTCCATTTGACATCAGAAAGAGTCCTACTCATCCTTCAAGTATAACTCATATGTCACTTCCGTTGACCGTTTGCCAACCCTGCAACCACAAGTAGGGTTAGGCTTTAATTTCTTGTCCCTATAACACTTTTTGCATGTCTTGAATATGATTTTTACCCTGTTTTATTATAACTACTTATGTGTTACTTTTCCTCAGTTGATTGATAGCCTCTTTTATACCTATTCACTACATCAATGTACTAGGAGCTATTCCCATCCCTCTGCATGTATCACTCATTTAATCCTTACAACAACTTTATGAATTTACAGTAGAAACATTTCAGGCACACACAGAATCTAGTCCAAGGTCACACAGATAGTAAGGCATAGAGCTGTATTGTAAACCCACGCAGTCTTATTCCAGAGTCTGTGCTTTTAATCACTATAGTAACACATTGGAATCACTAATGAATAGCGGGATGCCTGTTTCACAGAAAATGCTCAGTAAACATTGGTGATTGAACCAAAGAAACATGAAATTCCTTTAGCTTCTTTTGGTAGCCAGAATGTATAGCTGCACTGATGTGTTTGGGGATACCTATTATTTTTCTTAATTTTATTTTTTTAATTTATTTTTATACAGGTCCTTATTAGTTATCTATATTATACATATTAGTGTACATATGTCAATCCCAATCTCCCAATTCATCCCACCACCACCATCCACCACCCCCACGTTCCCCCCTTGGTGTCCATACATTTGTTCTCTACATCTGTGTCTCTATTTCTGCCTTGCAGACCAGTTCATCTGTAACATTTTTCTAGATTCCACATATATGCATTAATCTACAATATTTGTTTTTCTCTTTCTGACTTACTTCACTCTGTATGACAGTCTATAAGTCCATCCACATCTCTACAAATGACCCAATTTTGTTCCTTTTCATGGCTGAGTAATATTCAATTGTATGTATGTAACACATCTTCTTTATCCATTCATCTGTCGAAGGGCATTTTGTTGCTTCCATGTCCTGGCTATTGTAAATAGTGCTGCAATGAACACTGGGGTGTATGTGTCTTTTTGAATTGTGGTTTTCTCTGGAGATAAGCCCGGTAGTGGGATTGCTGGGTCATATGGTAATTCTATTTTTAGTTTTTTAAGGAACCTCCATACTGTTCTCCATAGTGGTGTATCAATTTACATTCCCACCAACAGTGCAAGAGAGTTCCCTTTTCTCCACACCCTCTCCAGCATTTGTTGTTTGTAGATTTTCTGATAATGCCCATTCTAACTGGTATGAGGTGATACCTCGTAGTTTTGATTTGCATTTCTCTCATAATTGGTGATGTTCAGCAGCTTTTCATGTGTTTGTTGGCCATCTGTATGTCTTTTTTGGAGGAATGTCTGTTTAGGTCTTCCACCCATTTTTTTATTGGGTTGTTTGTTTTTTTAATATTGAGCTGCATGAGCTGTTTATATACTTTGGAGATGAATCTTTTGTCCACTGATTTGTTTGCAAATATTTTCTCCCATTCTGAGGGATGTGTTTTTGTCTTGTTTATAGTTTCCTTTGCTATGCAAAAGCTTTTAAATTTCATTAGGTCCCATTTGTTTATTTTTGTTTTTATTTCCATTACTCTAGGAGGTAGGTCAAAAACATCATGTGATTTATGTCAAAGATTTATGTCAAATCATCATGTGATTTCCTTTATGAGTTTTATAGTGTCCAGCCTTACATTTAGATGTTTAATCCATTTTGATTTTATTTTTGTGTATGGTGTTAGGAAGTATTCTACTTTCATTCTTTTACATGTAGCTGCCCAGTTTCCCCAGCACCATTTATTGAAAAGGCTGTCTTTTCTCCATTGTATATCCTTGCCTCCTTTGTCATAGATTAGTTGACCATAAGTGCATGGGTTTATGTCTGGGCTTTCTATCCTGTTCCATTGATCTATATTTCTGTTTTTGTGCCAGTACCATATTGTCTTGCTTACTATAGCTTTGTATTATTGTCTGAAGTCTGGGAGTCTGATTGCTCCAGCTCCGTTTTTTTACTCTCCATATTTCTTTGGCTATTTGGGGTCTTTTGTGTCTCCATACAATTTTAAGATTTTTTGTTCTAGTTCTGTAAAAAATGCCAGTGGTAATTTGATAGGGATTGTGTTGAATCTGTAGATTGCTTTGGGTAGTATAGTCATTTTCACAATATTGATTCTTCCAATCCAAGAACATGGTATATGTCTCATCTGTTTGTGTCATCTTTGATTTCTTTCATCAGTGTCTTATAGTTTTCTGAGCACAGGTCTTTTACCTTCTTAGGTAGGTTTATTCCTAGGTATTTTATTCTTTTTGTTGCAATGGTAAATGGGAGCGTTTCCTTAATTTCTCTTTCTGATCTTTCATTGTTAGTGTATAGGATTACAAGATATTTCTGTGCATTAATTACATATCCTACAACTTTACCAAATTCATTAATTAGCTCTAGTAGTTTTCTGGTGGCGTCTGTAGGATTCTCTATTTATAGTATCATGTCATCTGCAAACTGTGAGAGTTTTACTTCTTTTCCAATTTGGATTCCTTTTATTTCTCTTTCTTCTCCTATTGCCTTGCCTAGGACTTCCAAAACTATGTTGAATAATAGTGGTGAGAGTGGGCATCCTTGTCTTGTTCCTGATCTTAGAGTAAATGCTGTCAGTTTTTCACCATTGAGAATGATGTTTGCTGTTGGCTTGTCATATATGGCCTTTATTATGTTGAGGTAGGTTCTCTCTGTGACCACTTTCTGGAGTTTTTTATTATAAATTGGTGTCGAAATTTGTGAAAAGCTTTTTCTGCATCTGTTGATCATATGGTTTTTATTCTTCCATTTGTTAATATGGTATATCACATTGATTGATTTGCTTATATTGGAGAATCCTTGAAGCCCTGGGATAAAGCCCACTTGATCATGGTGTATGATCCTTTTAATGTGTTGTTGGATTCTGTTTGCTAGTATGTTGTTGAGGATTTTTACATCTATATTCATTAGTGATATTGGCCTGTAATTTTCTTTTTTTGTAGTATCTTTGTCTGGTTTTGGTATCAGGATGTTGGTGGCCTCATAGGATGAGTTTGGGAGTAATCCTTCCTCTGCAATTTTTTGGAAGAGTTTGAGAAGGATGGGTGTTAGCCCTTCTCTAAATGTTTGACAGAATTCACCCGTGAAGCCATCTGGTCCTGGGCTTTTGTTTGTTGGAAGATTTTTAATCATAGTTTCTATTTCATCACTTGTGATTGGTCTGCTCATATCTTCTATTTCTTCCTGGTTCAGTCTTGGAAGGTTTTACCTTTCTAAGAATTTGTCCATTCTTCCAGGTTGCCCATTTTATTGGCATAGAGTTGCTTGTAGTAGTCTCTTAGGATGCTTTGTATTTCTGCGGTGTCTGTGGTAACTACTCCTTTTTCATTTATAATTTTATTGATTTGAGTACTCTCCCTCTTTTTCTTGATGAATCTGGCTAATGGTTTATCAATTTTGTTTATCTTCGCAAAGAACCACCTTTTAGTTTTATTGATATTTGCTATTGTTTTCTTTGTTTCTATTTCATTTATTTCTGCTCTGATCTTTATGATTTCTTTCCTTCTACTAACTTTGGGTTTTGTTTGTTCCTCTTTCCATAGTTCCTTTAGGTGTAAGGTTAGATTGTTTACTTGAGATTTTTCTTGTTTCTTGAGGTGGGGTTGTATTGTTATAAACTTCCCTCTTAGAACTGCTTTTGCTGAATCCCATAGGTTTTAGATCATCATGTTTTTGTTGTCACTTTTCTCTAGGTAATTTTTGATTTCCTCTTTGATTTCTTCAGTGATTTTCTGGTTATTTAGTCATGTATTGTTTAGCCTCCATGAGTTTGTGTTTTTTATGTTTTTTCCCCTGTAATATATTTCTAATCTCATAGCGTTGTGGGCAGAAAAGATGCTTGATATGATTTCAATTTTGTTAAATTTTTCAAGGCTTGATTTGTGACCCAAGATGTGTTCTTTCTTGGAGAATGTTCCAAGTGCAGTTGAGAAGGAAGTGTAATCTGCTATTTTCGGATGGAATGTCCTATAAATATCAATGAAGTCTATGTGGTCTGTTGTGTCATTTGAAGCTTGTGTTTCCTTATTAATTTTCTGTCTGGATGGTATATCCATTGGTATAAATTAGGTGTTAGAGTCCCCCACTATCATTGTGTTACTGTCAATTTCCTCTTTTATAGCTGTTAGATTTGCCTTATGTATTGAAGTGCTTCTATTTTGGGTCCATATATATTTATAATTGTTATATATCCTTCTTGGATTGATCTTTTATTATTATGTATTGTCCTTCCTTTTCTCTTATAAAATTCTTTATTTCAGAGTGTATTTTATCTGAAATGAGTATTGCTATTCTAGCTTTCTTTTGATTTCCACATGCATGGAATAACTTTTTCCATTCCCTCACTTTCACTCTGTATATGTCCCTAGGTCTGAAGTGGGTCTCTTGTAGACAGCATACATATGGGTCTTGTTTTGTATCCATTCAGTGAGCCTGTGTCTTTTGGTCAGAGCATTTAATCCATTTACATTTAAGGTAATTATCAATATGTATATTCCTATTACCATTTTCTTGTTTTGTGTTTCTTTCTGTAGGTCTTTTCCTTCTCTTGTGTTTCCCACTTAGAGAAGTTCCTTTAGCATTTGTTGTAGAGCTGGTTTGGTGGTGCTGAAGTCTCTTACGTTTTGCTTGTCTGTAAAGCTTTTGATTTCTCCGTTGAATGTGAATGAGATTCCTGTTGGGTAGACTAATATTGGTTGTAGATTCTTCCCTTTTATCACTTTAAATATATTGTGCCACTCCCTTTTTGCTTGTAGAGTTTCTGCTGAGAAATCAGCTGTTAACCTTATGGGAGTTCCCTTGTATGTTATTTGTCATTTTTCCCTTGTTGCTTTTAATAATTTTTCTTTGGCTTTAATTTTTGTCAGTTTGATTACTATGTGTTTTGGCCTGTTTCTCCTTGGGTTTATACTGCCTGGGACTCTGTGTGCTTCCTGGACTTGGGTGGCTATTTCCTTTCCCATGTTAGGGTAGTTTTCAATTATAATCTCTTCAAATATTTTCTTGGGTTCTTTCTCTCTCTCTTCTCCTTCTGGGACCCCTATAATACGAATGTTGGTGCACTTAATATTGTCCCAGAAGTCTCTTAATCTGTCTTCATTCCTTGTCATTCTTTTTTCTTTATTCTGTTCTGTGGCAGTAAATTCCACCATTCTGTCTTCCAGGTCACTTATCCATTCTTCTGCCTCAGTTATTCTGCTCTTGATTCCTTCTAGTGTAATTTTCATTTCACTTATTGTGTTGTTCATCTCTGTTTGTTTGTTCTTTAATTCCTCTAGGTGTTTGTTCTTTAATTCTTCTAGGTTTTTGTTAAACATTTCTTGCATCTGCTTGATCTTTGCCTCCATTCTTTTTCCAAGGTCCTGGATCATCTTCACTCTAATTATTCTGAATTCTTTTTCTGGAAGGTTGCCTACCTCCACTTCATTTAGTTGTTTTTCTGGGGTTTTATCTTGTTGCTTCATCTGGTGCATAGTCCTCTGCCTTTTCATTTTGTCTATCTTTCTGCAAATGTGTATTTTTCCCATAAGCTGCAGGATTGTAGTTCTTCTTGCTTCTGCTGTCTGCCCTCTGGTGGATCAGGCTATCTAGGAGGCTTGTCTAAGCTTCATGGTGGAAAGGACTTTTGGTGGGTAGAACTGGGTGTTGTTTTGGTGGCAGAGCTCAGTAAAACTTTAACCTGTCTGTCTGCTGATGTGTGGGGCTGAGTTCCCTCCCAGTTGGTTGTTTGGCCTGAGGTGACCCAGCCTTGGAGCCTACAGGCCCTTTGGTGGGGCTAATGGTAGACTCTGTGTGGGCTCACACCAAGCAGTACTTCCCAGAACTTCTGCTGCCAGTGTCCTTGTCCCCATGGTGAGCCACAGCCACCCCCTACCTCTGCAGGAGACCCTCCAACACTACCAGGTAGGTCTGGTTTAGTCTCCTATGGGGTCACTGCTCCTTCCCCTTGAGTACTGATACACCCACGACTTTGTGTGTTCCCTCCAATAGTGGAGTCTGTTTCCTCCAGACCTGTTGAAGTCCTGCAGTCAAATCCTGCTAGACTTCAAAGTTTGATTCTCTGGGAATTCCTCCTCCCATTGCCAGACCTCCAGTCTGGGAAGCCTGTTGTGGGGCTCAAATCTTCAGTTGGTGGACTTCAGTGGTATAATTGTTTTCCAGTTTGTGAGTCACCCACGCAGCGGTTATGGGATTTGATTTTATTGTGATTGCCCCCTTCCTACCATGTCATTGCAGCTTCTCCTTTCTTTGGATGTGAGGTATCTTTCTTGGTGAGTTCCAGTGTCTTCCTGTTGATGATTGTTCAGCAGTTAGTTGTGATTCTGCTGCTCTCGCAAGAGGGAGTGAGCGCAGGTCCTTCTACTCCACCATCTTGAACCAATCTCTGGAGAGCTTGCTGGGGTCAGTATTCCTTTTGGTTTTATTTTTAGACAGTATGTATTTTTGAGGACATCTATGCAATAATATGCATTTTTCAAGTTTTCTCTTACTTTCAGCCTTTTCTGGAGGAAGGGCTAATTATGATTCTGCATTGTTGGTTATTACTTAATCATACAGGCTGCAATACAGCAATGATATAAGATGACTACATTGATTTTTGTTTCATTGCCTTCCTAGTCTTTTGATCAGGCAAATGCAGAGCTTTGAAAGCCTCTTTTTTTATGGTGAGCCAAGATCACATACATGTTCCCAGGAGAAGTGGATTTACTGAGGAGGGTATATTAACTCCTTCAGAGAAGGAGGCACCATTTGGTAAATTGTTCTATCCAGGGCTCTAAATGATATCCAGAAAGAGGTCATTTCTCTCACATGTGTGAGCACTTTGTTTTCTGAGAGAGTCTTCCCCACCTGACTATAGTTGGATCATTGTGGTTACTTTTCTGTTGAAGGTAAGATTTTGGAAGTTAATTGGCTGGATAGGATGGGAAAGTCATATGAGCTTTGCTAATTTTCCAGCATAATGGGGTTCTTTTTAAATTTTTTTTCTTTATTTCCAGGTGCTTCTCATTTTAATTTTATCTTCCAAAGATAGTCACTTGTATGATTTGGGTTTCCTTCTTTAAGAGATCATTTAACTGAAGTAGGCTGCAGAGTGGCAGTTGCTAGGACACCCTGAATCCTAATTCCCCATTTCCAGGGGACATTTTAATTCAGAATAACAGTTACATGTTGTTCCTTGTCTACTTCCTAGATACTTTCAGATAGTTTTCAGTTTAAAATGCCTTGTGTCAGATAAGAGATCAGAAGAAAATATAGATAAGTAAAACAGTGTTTTAGAAAGCAGAAAAATACATTTTTTTGCATACCATTTTTTTTTTTTTGAAAACAAAGTTTACATATTTCTCTGTGGAGAGAGGATTTTTTTTTTTTGCTGGTGGGGGGAACTTTTTATATTCCTGGAATAAAGGAGAAAATACAAAACAAACAGGAGAAATAAGCACCTTATTATTCTGGAAAATCAACTGTACTTTTTAACTTGATTTATATAAAGAAAATAAGCCAACATTTAAAGGGCAAAAACATATGCTATTTAAGTTGACTGAATTCTCAAAATAACTCTCAATGGACAAACACAGAAAAATAAAATAAATTTTACAATTTCAAAGATCCATTTTTACAGATTTTTATGGCTTTTCTTTTTGACAAGTTTATGTTTCTGGTTAGGTTTATAACAATAACTTCCTTTTGCATAGCATTTTATGATTTCCTCTGGGAAGTTCTCTGTCATAGCACTTGATGCTTTAAATTGAAATAATCTACTTTTGTGGATCGCTGCTTCAGCTTGAATATAAGCTCCATGAAGATGGGGACTGACTTCATCTTTGTATTTCCAGTGCCCAGCACAGTGTCTGGAATGGAGTAGACCTTGAAAATGTTGCCACAATGACTTTGTGATTTATATTACTTAAAAACTTTGGGAGTTTGCCTTTATTTATATATTCATTTAACAGATATTTACTTAATACCTAGTTTCAGCTGGACACTGTGACAGGTGTTGGGGATACAACAAAAAGAAACAGAAAAATATTCCGGAGCTTACATTCTTGCCAGAGGGGGCAGAAATAATCCTTATAGTAAATAAGTAATTCTTATGGTATGCTTAAACGTGTTGAGTGCTATAGGAAAATTAGGGCAGGTGACAGGAATCAGAAATGTGGGGAAAGTTTGCAATATTTATGGTGGTCAGATTGGTCTCATTGAAGAGGTGAGATCTGAGCAACAACTTGAAGAATGTTGAGGAGTCACCCATGTGGAGATGTGGAGAAAGAGAATTTTAGGAAGACGTAGTAGCCTTTGCAAATCCCATAAAGTTGAGGTGTGCCTGAATTATAAGAGAAATAGCAAGAAGGCCAAGTTATGTGAGAATAGTAGGAGGTGAAATCAGACAGGTGAAAGGGAAATAGATCATATAGGATCTTTAAAAAACATTTTGTTTTACTCTGAATGAAATGCTAAACCTCTTGAGGGTTTTGAACAAGGTGCAACATGATCTCTCATGTTTTGGAAAGATTACTTTGGTGATTTTGTTGAGAATAGAATATAGCAGGGCAAACAAGTAGACTAGTTAGGAATAGTCCAGTTGGGAGAAGATAGTGGCTTGGATCAAGGTGATATCTGTGGAGGTAGTGAGAAGTAGTTGGATTCTAGATCTATTTGAAAGGATTCCTTTCTTTTTGTATGCTGGAACATCCTTTTAATCATTAAGTATGGCCTTCCTCTTACAGATTATGCTGTTTTAAATTGAATGACTGAAGAGATACTGGTATCTTTACCATAGATATGAATAACAACTAACCCTTGTCTTTTAAAAATATTTTTATTGGAGTATAGTTGGTTTACAATGTTGTGTTAGTTTCAGGAGTGCAGCAAATTGAATCAGTTATACATATACATATATTCACTCTTATTTAGATTCTTTTCCCATATAGGCCATTACAGAGTATTGAGTAGAGTTCCCTGTGCTATACAGTCGGTCCTTATTAGTTACCTATTTTATGTATAGTAGTGTGTATGTGTCAATCCCAATCTCCCAGTTTGTCCCCCCATTCCCCCCAGTAACCGTAAGTTTGTTTTCTACATCTGTGACTCTCTCTCTGCTTTGTAAATAAGTTCATTTTTTTTAAGATTCCACATATAAGCAGTATTATATGATATTTGTCTTTCTGTGTCTGACTTACTTCACTCAGTATGACAATCTCTTGGTCCATACATGTTGCTGCAAATGGCATTATTTTGTTCTTTTTTATGGCTGAGTAATATTCCATTATACATATGTACCACATCTGCTTTACCCATTCCTCTGTTGATGGACATTTAGGTTGCTTCCATGTCCTGGCTATTGTAAATAGTGCTGCAGTGAACATAGGGGTGCATGTATCTTTTCAAATTATGGTTTTCTCTGGGTATATGCCCAGTAGTGGGATTATTGGATAATGTGGTAGCTCTGTTTTTAGGTTTTTTTTTTTTTTTTTTGCGGTACGCGGACCTTTCACTGCTGTGGCCTCTCCCACTGCGGAGCACAGGCTCCAGACGTACAGGCTCAGCGGCCATGGCTTATGGGCCCAGCTGTGCCGTGGTATGTGGGATCTTCCTGGACCGGGGCATGAACCCACATCCTCCACATTGGCAGGTGGACTCTCAACCACTGTGCCACCAGGGAAGCCCTGTTTTTAGTATTTTAAGGAACCTCCATACTGTTCTCCATAGTGGCTGTACCAATTTACATTCCCACCAACAGTGTAGGAGGGTTCCCTTTTCTCCACACTGTATACACCATTTACTGTTTGTAGATTTTTTGGTGATGGCCATTCTGACTGGTGTGAGATGATACCTCATTGTAGTTTTAATTTGCATTTCTCTAATAATTAGCTATGTTGAGCATCTTGTGCTTTTTGGCCATCTGTATGCCTTCTTTGGAGAAATGTCTATTTAGATCTTACCCCCCATTTTTTGATTAAGTTGTGGTTTTTTTGATATTGAGCTGCATGAGCAGTTTTGGAGATTAATCCCTTGTCGGTTGCTTTGTTTGCAAATATTTTCTCCCAGTCTGAGGGTTATCTTTTCATTTTGTTTGTGGTTTACTTTGCTATGCAAAAGCTTTTAAGTTTAACTAGGTCCCATTTGTTTATTTTACTCTAGGAGGTGGATCAAAAAACATCTTACTGTGATTTATGTCAGAGAGTGTTCTTCCTATGTTTTCCTTTAACAGTTTTATAGTATCTGTCTTTAAGATTAATAATCCATTTGGAGTTAATTTTTGTGTATGGTGTTAGGAAGTGTTCTAATTTCATTCTTTTACATGTAGCTGTCCAGCTTTCCCAGAACCACTTATTGAAGGGACTGTCTTTTCCCATTGTATATTCTTGCCTCTTTTGTCATAGTGACCACAAGTGCGAGAATTTATCTCTGGGCTTTCTATCCTATTCCATTGATCTATATTTCTGTTTTTGTGCCAGCACCATAGTGTTTTGATGACTGTAGCTTTGTAGTATAGTCTGAAGTTAGGGTGCCTGATTCCTCCAGCTCTGTTTTTCTTTCTCAAGATTGCTTTGGCTATTCGTGGTCTTTTGTGTTTCCAAGAAAATTGTAAAATTTTTTGTTTTACTTCTGTAAAAATGCCATTGGAAGTTAGGTAGGAATTGCATTGAATCTGTAGATTGCTTTGGTTAGTATAGTCATTTTGACAATATTGATTCTTCCAATCCAAGAGCATGGTATATGTCTCCATCTGATTGTGTCATCTTTGATTTCTTTTATCAGTGTCTTATAGTTTTATGACTATAAATCTTTTGCCTCCTTAGGTAAGTTTATTCCTATGTATTTTTTTCTTTCTGATGCAGTGGTAAATGGAATTGTTTTCTTAATTTCCCTTTCTGATCTTTCAGTGTTAGTGTATAGGAATGCAAGAAATTTCTGTGTATTAATTTTGTTTCCTGAAACTTTACCAAATTAATTGATGAGCTCTAGTAAATTTTTGGTAGTGTATTTAGGATTTTCTATGTATAGTGTCATGTCATCTGCAAACAGTAACAGTTTTACTTCTTCTTTTCCAGTTTGGATTCCTTTTATTTCTTTTTCTTCTCTTTTTGCTGTGGCTAGGACTCTCCAAACTCTGTTGAATAAAAGTGGCAAGAGAAGATATCCTTGTCTTGTTTGTGGTCTTCGAGGAAATGCTTTCAGTTTTTCACCATTGAGAATGATATTCGCTATGGGTTTGTCGTATGTGGCCATTATTACATTGAGGTGGATTCCCTCTTTGCCCACTTTCTGGTGAGTTTTTATCATAAATCTGTGTTGAATTTTGTCAGAAGTTTTTTCTGCATCTATTGAGATGATCATATGGTTTTTATTCTTCGGATTGTTAATGTGGTGTATCACATTGGTTTATTTGCATGTATTGAAGAATCCTTGCATCCCTGAGATAAATCCCACTTGATTACAGTGTTTGATCTTTTTAATGGGCTGTTGGATTCTGTTTGCTAGTATTTCGTTGAGGGATTTTGTGTCTACATTCATCAGTGATATTGGCCTGTAATTTTCTTTTCTTTTTTTTGTGTGTGATATCTTTGTCTAGTTTTGGGATCAGGGTGATGGTGGCCTTGTTAAATGAGCTTGGGAGTGTTGCTTCCTCTGCAGTTTTTTGGTAGAGCTTCAGAAGGATAGATGTTAACTCTTCTCTAAATGATAGAATTCTCCTGTGAAGCCATCTGGTCCTGGACTTTTGTTTGTTGGAAGATTTTAAATCACAGTTTCAATTTCAGTACTTGTTGGTCTGTTCATATTTTCTATATTTTCTTAGTTCTGTCTTGGAAGGTTGTACCTTTCTAAGAATTTGTCCATTTCTTCTATGTTGTCCATTTTATTGGCATATAGTTGCTTGTGGTAGTCTCTTAAGATCCTGAAAGGATTCCTTAATAGATTAGTTATTCAGTATGAAATTAAGACTCAAGGATGACTCCAATGATTTTGGGCTCAAGCACTGACTAGGTATATACATGATCTCATTTAATCTTTATATGAATAGTATGAATAAAATCTTTTTTATCTCCTTTTGACAGACAAGAAAACTGAGGTCTAGAGCATGCTGGAGATTTGCCCAAAGCCTTAAAATTACTATGTGGCAGAGCTATGATTCAAGTTTATGTCTGTCAACCTTAGGATTATGATCTTTTCAATACATAAGAACAGGATAGGGCTTCCCTGATGGTTGAGAGTCTGCCTGCCAATGCAGGGGACATGGGTTCGTGCCCCGGTCTGGGAGGATCCCACATGCTGTGGAGCGGCTGGGCCTGCAAGCCATGGCCAGTGAGCCTGTGCGTCCAGAGCCTGTGCTCCGCAATTGGAGAGGCCATAACAGTGAGAGACCCGTGTACCACAAAAAAAAAAAAAAAAAAAAAAAAAAAAAAAAAAAAAAACAGAATAGACAGTCTTCCCTAAAATTTGTACCAGTGGCTTTATACCATTTTTTGCATTTAAAATTTCCACATGTTTCTTGATGCAATGCCATTATCCTTAAATAAAAATTTAATGTAAAAAGTAGTTAGAGGCTAGATATATTCCAGGAGTGCCTGGAAGAAACAAATGCAAAACTTCAAAAACCCAGAAGGATCATGCCCTCCCAGAAGGATCTTACAGATATTCTTACAGATAAAGCTCCAATGTAGGTGAGTTTAAAAACAAAAATTTTAAAACACACTAGGAAACAATGTAGTGGATGGAAGATAGGAATCTCAACAAATACTAGGATTAAACTCCAAGGACTTCCAAAGAGGAGGTATAAGCACATTTGTTTAAAATGATTAAAGCCATAAAGGGAAGAATCATAAACTAAAGAGAACATATCATAAAAAGAGGTTATACTTGTTTATAAAAGAACCAAATAGAACATCTGAAAGTGAAATATATATAATCATTGACATTAAAAACTCTGAAGTTGGGTTAAATATCTAATTAGATACCACTGAAGAGAGATTAATGAAGTAGAAGCCAGAACTGAGGAGCACAGAGAGGTATAGAGATGAAATATATAGAAGAGAAGTTGTCATATTAAGATGAGGAATTCCAGAAGAAAATCACATAGAAGCAATATTGAAAATAATGACTTACGAAAGACATGAATCTTTCATATTGTAAGTACAACTCCTGAAAAATAAGTAAAAATATATCCTTGAAATCTTTCTCCCCAATATGTTACAGTGAAATTGCAGAATACTATAGATAAAGAGAAGTTCTTCAAAACAACTAGGGAGAAAGATACAATATTTTAAGAGGAGTGATTGTTCTGAGGTTCTTGAATTTTAAGAATAGGAAGGTAGAATTATTTAAATTTATACTTTATATCAGGTATTGATCTTTGTATATTCTGGATACGAGTTCTTTGTGGAGGTGTCAAATATCTTCTCCCAGTCTGTGGCTTCTCTTTACATATCTTAATTGTGTCTTTCAAAAAACAAAAGTACCTTTTAATCCAATTTATCATTTTTTTCTTTAATATTTTATGTTTTTGGTGTTCTATATAAGAAATTTTTACTAATCAAAGACCACAAAATTTTTCTCCTGTTTTCTTCTACAAGTTTTATAATTTTAGGTTTTACATTTAGATCTATGATCCATTTTGAGTTAATTTTTATATATGATTTTAAGTAAGAATTGATACTTATTTTCAGCACCATTTTTTGAAAAGACTTTCATTTCCTCATTGAATTGCCTTGCAAGTCAATTGCTCATATATGTGTAGGTCTATTTCTGGACTCTATAATCTGTCTCATTGATCTATGTATCTATCTTTTTGAAATAGCAAGCTGTCTTGATTACTGTAACTTTTTAGCAGTTTTTGCTCTTTTTTCTGTATTAAATTGCTTTGATTATACTAGGTTCTTTGAATTTTCTAATACAACTAGAGTAATTAGTCAATTTCTACAAAAAGACTCCTGGGATTTGAATGTCATTATATTGAATTTATATACATCAATTTGTGAGAAATGCCATCTTAACAAATTTTAGTCTTTCATCCATGAACATATGCCATATATTTCCACTTATTTAGGTATTCTTCAAATTCTTTCAGCAATATTTTGTAATTTTTAGTGTAGAAGACCTGGACATCTGTGGTTAATTTCTAGGTGTTTGTGGTTGTAGTGTTACTGTGAATGGGATTCTCAAATTTTTATTTTACATTTGCCTGCTGGTAGTACAATTGTTTGCTGCTGGTACAATTGATTTTGTATTTATATTCACTTTGTATCCTGTGACCTTGCTAAATTTGTTTCTAAGTAGTTGTCTTGTAGATTTTCTGAGATTTTCTATGTAAACGTTATCTTCTGTAAGTAAGGACACTTTTATTTCTTCTTTTGTAGTTTTTATGTCTTTCATTTTCTTGCATTATTGCAAGAGTTTGGTGCTTCATAATGATGTTGAATAGACGTAGTGAAAGTGGACATCCTTTTCTTATTCTTGATCTCAAGGAGAAGCAATAAAATCTTACGCCATTAAGTGTGCTATTAGCTATAAGTGATTTTTGTTTGTTTTTTAATTGCATGTCACTTATCAGTTTCAGGACATTTCCAACTATTCTTAGTTTGAGAAAAGTTGTTTTTTAACATGAATGCATGTTGGATTTTGTCAAATGTTTTTTTCTGTATCTATTGAAATAACAATTGGTTATTCTCCTTTTGATTGTTGAAAGGGTGAATTACATTGCTTGATTTTCAAATGTTAAAACAACCTTGCATTCTTCGTTTATTTAACACTTTTTGTTAAATTTATACTAAGTATTTTACGTTTTGTGATCCTATTATAAATGGAATTGTTTTTTAAATCTCATTTTGAGCTTATTCAATGCTCCTGCATAGATATACATTTAATTTTTGTATGACTTGTATCCTACACTGTTGCTGAAAAAATTTTTTAGCTTAAATTGTTTTTTGTATGTGCATTCCTTAGGATTTTCTATATAAAAGATTGTATCATTAGCAAGTAGATATAATTTTACCTCTCCTTTTCAAATATGAATGCTTTTTTTTTTCTTTTTCTTGCCTACTTGCCCTTGCTAGAATATCTACTACAATGTTGAACAGAAATGGTGAGAGCAAACATGCTTATCCTACCCCAGATCTTAGGGTGAAAAGCTTTCAGCCTTGCACCATTAACAGTGGTAATTAGTTGTGGGATTTTTAAAAATTCCTTTCTGTTCATTTGTCTTCCAGTGTTTTTTTCTCATGAAAAGTATCAAATTTTGTGAAGTGCTTTTTCTGCATCTATTGAGATGATCATGTGATTTTTGTCCTTTATTCTAGTAATGTGGTATATTGCACTAATTGATTTTCATATCTTGAACCAACATTTGAATTTCATTGAATTTCAACATTAAATCCCACTTGTGGTTTACAGTCATTTTTGTATATTGCTGGATTTGGTTTGCTAGTGTTTCATTGAGGATTTGGGGGTCAATATTCATAAAGGGTATTGATGTGTAGTTTTTATGTGATGTCTTTGATTTTAGTATCAAGACCATCCTGGCCTCAAGGAATGAGTTTGGAAGTGTTCTCTCTTCTTCATTTTTGGGGAAGAGCTTGTTAAGTATTGGTGTTAACTTTCCTTTAAAAGTGTAGTAGAATTTACCAGTGAAGACATCTGCACTTGGATATTTCCTGGTGATAAGTTTTTTGATTATTATATCAGTATTTTTGTTTAGGTCTATACAGATATTAGTGTTTCTTCTTTAGTCAGTTTTGTTTGTGTCTTCTCACAATTTTCCTCATATCGTCTAGGTTATCTAATTTGTTAGCATACAATTGGTCATAGTATATCCTCTATTTAATTCCTGATTTTATGCATTTACTGTCCTCTTTTTTTCTTAAACAATATAAAGATTCGTCTATTTTATTGATCACATAAAACAATTTTTGTTTTTATTGATTTTCTCTACTGTTTTTCTATTATTCGTTTACTTCCATCCTTTATTATTTCCTTTATTCTGCCTTCTTTAGGTTTAGTTTGCTTTATTTTTAAGCTTCAAGAGGTGAAATATAAGCAGATTACATTATGTCTTTAAGATGTTTCTTTCTTTAATATAAGCATATCCAGCTATATATTTCTGCATAAGTACTGCTTACTATGCATCCTTAGCTTTTGATAGATAGTAGTTTTGTTTACATTCATGCTAAGGTATTTTATAAATTCCTTTCTGATTTCCTCTTTCACCCTCTTGGATATTGAGGAAAGTGTTGTTTAATTTCTACATGTTTTTGAATTCCTTAAATTTCCTTCTGTTATTGATTTCTAATTTCCTTCTATTTTGTTTGGAGAGAATACTTTCCATGATTTCCTTC
Source organism: Neophocaena asiaeorientalis asiaeorientalis (assembly GCF_003031525.2). Classification (NCBI taxonomy): domain Eukaryota; kingdom Metazoa; phylum Chordata; class Mammalia; order Artiodactyla; family Phocoenidae; genus Neophocaena; species Neophocaena asiaeorientalis. The sequence continues at coordinate 2,443,311 of NW_020172632.1, read as the reverse complement.
ATGTTAAATTTATTGAGACTTGTTTTATGCTCTACGTTTTAGTCTTTTCTGAAAAATATACCTGTAAACGTGAGGAGAATGTATATTTTACTGTTGAGTAGAATGTTCTATATATCTAGCTGTTTTAGTGTTGCTCAATTCTTATATTTCCTTGTTGATATTCCAGTTGTTCTAGTTGTTTCTATTCATTATATAAAGTTGGATATTGAAGTTTTCAGCTATTATTGTTGTCTTGTGTATTTGTCCCTTTAATTCTGACTGTTTCTGTGTTATTTGTTTTGGGACACTCTTGTTAGGTGTATTTATATTTGTAATTGCTATATCTTCTTAATGAATTGCCCTTTCTACATTATAAAATATCCTTCTTTGTGTGTACTAATAATTTTTGTCTTAAAGTCAATTTTTCTGATATTAGTGTATATAGGCATTCCAGCTCAGTTTTGCTTTGTTTGGTATATTATTTTCCTTCCTTCTACTTTAAATCTATTTGTGTGTTTATATCTCAAATACATCTCTTGTAGACAGCGTATGGTTGGCTCACAAAAAAAAAAATTCATTCTGACATATACTGCCTTTTAATTGGAGTGTTTAATCCACTTACATTTATTGTAATTACTGATAAGCTAAGATCATTTTGCTATTGCCTTTAAGTGGTTTATGCCTCCCTCCCTATTTATTCCTCCATAACTGCCTTATATTGTGTTAGATAAGTATTATCTAGTGTACTATTTAATTCCCATCTTACTGATTTTACTGTATTTTAATTTTTCTTTTCTTTTCTTATTTTTTACATCTTTATTGGAGTATAATTGCTTTACAATGGTGTGTTAGTTTCTGCTTTATAACAAAGTGAATCAGCCATATATATACATATGTTCCCATATCTCTAATTTTTCTTTTCTTAATGGTTGTCCTAGGGATTGCAATGAATATAATTTAATTGATAGCAGTCTAGTTTGAATTAATTTCAATAATATACATATATATTTATTGTCCTACAAATTACATCTGAATACATTATGTACACTCCATGCAGATTTATAATTACTGCTTTGTGTGGTTGTCTTCTATATGTAGTAGAAAAAAATATCTACAAACATAAAATATGTTTATACTGTCTTTTTTTTGTGTGTGTGGTACATGGGCCTCTCACTGCTGTGGCCTCTCCTGCTGCGGAGCACAGGCTCTGGATGTGTAGGCTCAGCAGCCATGGCTCACAGGCCCAGCCGCTCTGCGGCATGTGGGATCTTCCCAGGCTGGGACATGAACCTGTGTCCCCTGCATCGGCAGGCGGACCCTCAACCACTGCACCACCAGGGAAGCCCTATATACTGTCTTTTATATTTACCTATCTAGTTACATTTACTGGTGCTCTTTATTTCTTCATGTGGATTTCAGTTATTTTCTAATGTTCTTTCATTTCTACTAGAAGGCCATCCTTTAGTTTTTCTTGTAGGGCAGGTATGATTATCTGCTAATGTCTTAATGTCTCTTCATTTTTGAAGAGTATTTCTGCTGCCTATCAAATATTTTCTTTCAGCACTTTGAATATGTTATCCCTCTGCTTTCTGACTTCCATGTTTCTGATGAGAACTCAGCTGTTAATCTTACTGAGGATTCCTTGAACATAATGAGTTGCTATGATGTTTGTTGCTGTGTTCAAGAGTTTTTTGGTCTTTGACTTTTGACAGTTTGATTATGTCTAAATATGGATCACTCCTTTTTCATAGGTGGAAGAAGGAAAAATTAAAAATTATTTTAATTTCAGATTTTTTTTGTCTTTTGGATCTGGCTTTTTATTCCAATCTAGCAATGTCTGCTTTTCACTGGAATGTTTATTTATATATTTGTTCTATTTTAGTGTAATTATTGATATGTTATACTTAAATGAAATATCTTGGTATTCATTTTCTTACTGCCTCTTCTGTTTCTTGTTACTCTGTTGTTCTTTTACTGCCTTCATTTGGGATAATAAAATTTTTGTTTAGTGTTATATATCTTCTGTATTGCATTCTTAGTAACATTATTATTTTATATTTACTTTAATGGTTTCTCTAGAACTAAAAATATGCAGTTATAACTTACCAAATTCTTTAAAAATTTTTTGTTAAAAATTTGTTTAGAGTACTTTTAGGTCACAGCAAAATTGAGAGGAATGTACAGAGCTTTCTCAAATAATGCAGTCCCCACACATGCATAGGCTCCCCCATTATCAATGTCCCCCACCTGAGTGGTATATCTGTTACAATTGATGAACCACTTGACACATCATAATCAACCCAAAGTCCATTAGGGTTCACCCTTAGTATTGCACTTTCTATTGGTTTGTATAAATATGTAACTACAAGTATTCATCATTGTAGTCATACAGACAATTTTCACTGCCCTAAAAATCCTCTACTGCCTATTAATCTCTCCATCCCCTAACATTTGATCTTGTTATTATCTCCATACTTTACCTTTTCTCAGAGTGTCATATGGTTGGAATCACACAGTATGTATGTAGCATTTTCATATTGGCTTCTTTTGATTATTAACATGCATTTAATTTTCTTCTGTGTCTTTCCATAGCTTGATAACTCATCAAGCCATTTCAGAGTCAATATTTTCCCATTTCACCCTTAACACTTCACACTGTGTACTTTGTAATTACTACCTTTTTTTAACTCAAAACTTATTCTTTCTACATTCTACTAACCTCGCATCAGTTTAATTCTATTTACACATCCCAATTCTTGCTGCTGTTGTTGTCATATATTTTCCTTCTACATACTTTGCAAACCTCCCTTAAGGTGTCATTAAAAAAAAAAAACTTTAGTTAGTAGCCTTTAAGAAACTTTTGAGACAAAAATAGTTTATTATATTTACATGCTTATTCACTATTTTAGTGTTGTTTATATGTTCTTATAGATATGAATCCCATCTAATATTTTTTTGCATCTTTTAGCTTTTCATGTAGTGAAGATCTGCTGGCAATAAATTCTGTCAACTTTAATTTATTTATCTGGGTTTTTTTTTTTTTGTGGTACACAGGCCTCTCACTGTTGTGGCCTCTCCCGTTGCGGAGCACAGGCTCCAGACATGCAGGCTCAGCGGACATGGCTCACGGGCCCAGCCGCTCCACGGCATATGGGATCTTCCCGGACCAGGGCACAAACCCGTGTCCGCTGCATCAGCAGGGGGACTCTCAACCACTGCGCCACCAGGGAAGCCCCTATTTTACCCTTATTTTTAAGGATATTTTATTCAATATTGAATTATGGGTTGCAAGTTTTGTTCTTTCATCACTTTAGAAATGTCGTTTACTCTCCATTATTTTTGAAAAGAAGTCAATGGACATTCTTATTGTTGTCCTTCTGTATGTATTATGGCTTTTTTTCTGGTTGCTTTCAAGCTTTTTTATTTATATGTATTTTTTATCAGTTTGACGATTATGTGCCTAGGTTGAGGTATTTTTTTCTTTTCTTTCTTGCTTTTTTGGTTTTGGGGCATTTGCTGCTTTAATAGATGGCTTGTTCCTCTCTTTTTTTACAATAAATGTATTTATTTTATTTTTATTTTTGGCTGTTTTGGGTCTTCGTTGCTGTGGGCGGGCTTTCTCTGGTTTTGGCGAGTGGGGGCTACTCCTCGTTGTGGTGTGTGGGCTTCTTATTGCAGTGGCTTCTCTTATTGTGGAGCGTGGGCTCTAGGCCCGCGGGCTTCAGTAGTTGTGGCACGTAGGCTCAGTAGTTGTGGCGCATGGTATTAGTTGCTCCATGGCATGTGGGATCTTCCCGGGCCAGGGCTCGAACCGGTGTCCCCTGCATTGGCAGGCAGATTCTTAACCACTGTGCCACCAGGGAAGCCCTGTTACTCTCTTTAATTACAAAAAGAATGAGACCCAAATAAAAAAACTCCTACATTTTCAATAAATGAAAATATACAAAACTCAATATTTATTCATATTTACTAGAGGTACAAAGTATAATTACTATCAGAAAATTTTAAAATTAAAATTTGTATTTACCTCTCCCCTTACTAATGAATATTCTAAGCTGAGCATGTAATCCCACAAACACTAGATATGGGTGGATTTTCTGATAATAAAATGTTTACACATCATGAGGAACAAAGAAGTTCACCATGAGTGAACTTCTTTTCCCTTCTCCTTCTAAGGACTTTAATTTCTCATGATTGCCTCCATATTGGGTAGCTGTGGCACCATGGAAGACTCAATAATCGCTGTTTCTTGGTTTTTTTAAAAATATTTTTATTTGGGCTGCATCGGGTCTTAGTTGTGGCATGTGGGATTTTCGTTGCCACGTGTGGGATCTTTGTTGCAGTGTGGGGGATCTTTAGTTGTGGCATGCAGGAACTTTAATTGCGGCATGTGGGCTCTTAGTTGTGGCATGCGGGATTTAGTTCCCCGAACCCAGGTTCCCTGCATTGGGAGCACAGAGTCTTAACTGCTGGACCAACATGGACGTCCCATGTATCTTGTAATACATACAGAGTTTTATCAAGAATCCCTGGAAAAGGGGACATTATGTTATACACTGTCAGGATAATTAAAAACAATGCCAGTCATTTAATTTTTAAACAAGAGAATCTGATTGAATTAAATGTGGGTAAAACTCAGTGGACTATTTATTTACTGACTGCATTGCATGGCCTGTGGGATCTTAGTTCCCTGACCAGGGATTGAATCTGGGCCCACAGCAGTGAGAGTGCAGAGTCCTAACCACTGGACCACCAGGGAACTCCCTCAATGGACTCTTTAAATTGAACTTTAGTGATTTACTCATTTGTACAAGAACATCAAAATCCAAGGTCTTACATCATGATAAATTGTCTAGAAACTCATCTTACTATGAATGCATAAGACCCTGAAAAGGTTGTCTTGTGATGTCTGAAGCATGTTCACAGATGATTTATGTCAGAACAGAGGCCATGAAGAACTCTGAAGGATAGTTATCAGCTGTTAAGTGTTCCAGTTTTTAGGTAAGTACACTTCTCCTTTAAATGCTGTACTTGCCAGCTAATACCATTCTTGTTTGAATAATCTTTTCTTCATCTTCCTTTTTCCTTTATGTTAAGGTGATTATCAACTTTATATAAGCACCCACAGATAACGTTCATTATTAGAACACTCATTATGTTTAGGCCACTCCCTGACAACATGTAGAGAAATCTTAATGCTTTCAATGAGATATTTCCAATATAAATTTTAAAGCAGATAATTTTTTTCCTACACAGGAAATTACCTAGTATCATCAACAGTCTGTAAGCTCTTAATATTATACGTCAACTAAACCTCAATTTAAAAAATTGAAACAAAACAAAACAGTATGTAGGTTCTTCTGAGTTTTCATAAGTCCCTTTACTCACCTGCTTTCTAAAAATGTCCTTGTGCATTTCAGCCTAGGTCTTGAGGTACACATTCTTTTGGGTCTCCTCAATCCTATTCTCATATTTTGAATCTGGTAACAGAAAATGAAACAGGAAAATTATTTTATTTTATTTTTTGGCCCCACAGCACGGCTTGTAGGATCTTAGTTTCCTGACCAGGGATCGAACACAGGCCCACAGCAGTGAAAACGTGGAGTCCTAACGATTGGACCGCCAGGGAATTCCCAGGAACTTTTTAAAAAAAACTGATTTAATCTTTGGCCTAAGAACTCCAATGCTCAAGTAATGAAATGGAGAATATCCGTTTATATACTAACTCACACATTCCTTGTTATTTTTTCTTTTTATTTATCCTGTATGAGGTTTTCTGAGATTCTAAGATACCTAATTCATTATATTTTTTATTACATTTGGGAAATTTTTGGCTTATTCTGGGGCTCTGTTTATTTTTCTTCCATTTCTTTTTTGTGTTCTTCAGATTATATTACTTTAAAATTGATCCATCTTCAAATTCACTGACTCTTTTCTGTCTCTAATTTGGTGTTAAGCCCATCAAGTTAGTTTTTCATTTTAGTTACTGTACTTTTTAGCTATATAATATTTATTTGATCTTTTAAAAAAGTTTTCATTTTTCTGATGAAATTTCCTATCCGTTCACACATGAAAATTATAATTTTCTTTAATTCCTATAACATGTTTTCTTTTTGTTCTTTGAGTATAACAGCCAATTTAAAATGTCTTTGTCTGCTAAATAGTACATCTGAATCTCACTGTGGATTTGTATTAATTGCTTCTATCCACTCCTTTGATTAAGGATTAAAATTAATTAATTAGCTAATTAATTAATTAAAGTATCTAGTAACTTTAGATTGTGATACCTTTTAGAGAATGGATTCTGTTATCCTCTTCTGAAGCAAATTGGTGTTTATTATAGAAGTCAGTTCAATTACTGATCATTTCAAGGCTGATTACCTTAAACTTCTGTAGGCATGGTTTTAAATTTTATTGAGATAGATTTGTCAGACGCCCTAGGTATTTCTGAACTACTCTAACTTGGGTCCAAGCTTTCTCACACATGAAGGTTTTATCAGAGCTTTGTTTTCAGGGAAAATATAAAATAGTTCTTTCTTTAGGACATGGTTCTTATTTCTAAGGTATGTCCCTTCTGGTATCTCAATTGACTATTATGTATGAGGTGTTAGAAGTTCTTCCACTTTAGCTGTACTGGGCTCCCAACACCGTCTTACCCAGCATTGCTTCATCTCTAGTACAGTTAGTCCCCTACATACAAACCTTCAAGTTGTGACCCTTCAAAGTTGTGAGCATGCGTTCACATGTCCAGTCATGTAAGTTAGTTCATGTGTCTAGTGTATGTGTCACATGCTTGCATCCTCTACAAGTGGTTGTGCTTTTGTGTACTTTACAGTACTGTGTAGAGTACAGTAGTACAGTATCTTTACTTCAAGTCCAGGGTGTCTGGAAGCAAGCATAAAAGTAGCAGTGATGTAGCTGGTACCGGTAAGAAGCACCAAGTGGTAACGATGGAAACAGAAGTGAAACTTATTGAGAGAGTAGAGCAAAGCAAAAAGATGATAGACATTGCTCATTCTTGTAACATGAATCATTCAACCATCGGCACAATTCTAAAGAACAAGGACAAGATTATGGAACATGTGAAGTCTGCTGTGCTGCTGATGTCAACAATAATATTGAGGAAGCATAGAAAAATGATGGAAGAGATGGAGAAACTTCTCAGTGTGTGAATGCAGGATCAGCATCAGCATCGGGTCCCACTCAGCTTAATGCTGATTCAAGAGAAAGCTAAAAGCCTTTATGAAGACTTGAAAAAGAAACACGGTAAAGAATCAGAGGGCGCATTTTTTAGTGCCAGCCATGGCTGGTTTCATTGGTTCAAGGTTAGTGCTAACCTTCACAATGTAAAAGTAAGTGGCAAGGCAGCGAGTGCAGATATGGTAGCTGCCCAGGAATTTCCTGAAATGCTTCAAGAAATTATTGATGAAAGAACACATTTACCCGAGTGGGTTTTTAATGTGGATGAGACAGGACTGTACTGGAAGAGGATGTGAGACTGAAGCTACATCAGTAAGGAGGAAAATTTGATGCCAGGCTGTAAAGCAGCAAAGAATAGGCTAACTCTTTTGTTTAGTGGCAATGCTTCTGGTGATATGAAGCTAAAACCTCTCTTAGTTTATCTTTCAGAGAACCCAAGAGCCCTTAAAAACATAGCCAAAGGCTCTCTTCCTGTTGTGTGGAAGAGTAGCCCCAAAGCCTGGGTTACACAGGCCATTTTCCAGGACTGGTTTTTCCACCACTTTATCCCAGAGGTACAGAAATATTGCTTGGAGTAGGACATCCCATTCAACATTCTTTTGCTGCTTGACAATGCTCTGGGCCAGCCCCCATTCATGGATGACTTTCATCCCAATGTCAAAGTAGTGCATTTGCCACCGAATACGACGTCGCTCCAACCTATGGACCAGAGAGTTATAGCGACTTTCAAGAAATGTTATTTACGTCACACTTTTTGTCAGGCAGTAAAGGCAAGTGATGAATCTGGAACAACCTTGCAACAATTTTGGAAGGACTATAACATCTACAAGGCCATGAAAAACATTGACTTTGCTTGGTGTGAGGTTATGGCTGTCACCATGAATGGGGTTTGGAAAAACCTTAGCCCGCAGGTTGTTCATGATTTTTGTGGACTTGAGAAGGTGGATAAGGAGTCCAAAGAGGTCTTCAGCAACTTAGTGACCCTCAGCAAGAAGCTGGAGCTAGATCTTCAAGAGGACGACTTCATTAAACTCCTTGCTGTGCAACACGAGGAGTTTACTAGTGAAGACTTGATGGAATTGGAGGCCCGGAGAAAGGACAAAGAGAGACAAGAGGAAGAAGTAACTGAAGAACTGAAGAGATTCGTGACTCAGGAAATGGTAAGGGGATTTTCTTTATTTAAGGGGGCACTGTTAGTTTTTGAGGCACAGGACCCAAACCTAGAATGGTACAGGAAGGTTGCAGCAGCCGTTCAGAATGCAATCCAATGATACCATGTCATCTATGATGAGAAAAAAAGAGCTACTATCCATATATCACTGGATCATTTTTTGAAGAGAGTAGATAGAATTGAATCCAGCGAGGAACCGGAACCAGTGCCATCAACGTCAGATGTGAGTGAAATTGCAGCTTGCCCTCCGTCTCCTATTGCTGAAACCCTTCAGCTCTACCATCTCCCACCTCCTCCCTCTCCTCCAGTCAGTAACTCTCCTTGCCTGTTTCACTTGATGCCAGCCCCGGTATGCAAGCTGTTGTACTGTACTACTGTATTTTTCAAGGTACTGTATTCTAAGATTAAAAATGTTTTCTTTGTTTTTGGTGTTTATTTATGCATTATTTGTGTGAAAAGTATTATAAACTTATTACAGTACAGTACTATATAGCCAATTGTATTAGTTGGATACCTAGGCTAACTTTGTTGGACTTACAAACAAATTGGACTTACGAATGCGCTCTTGGAATGTAAGTCATTCATATGTAGGGAACTTACTGTATCTCTGATTTTCCTTCAACACTGAAGTAAGTTCTCTTTGATAAATCTAATGTAGTTTCACCCTGTGCATGTGCTGTCTAGCCCTCAGCCACAGACTTACAAGAAATGATCCTAGAGTTTTCTGGGTTACCCCCTCACTACCACCATCTTGTATAGTTTTCTCCTTTCTAATGCCCTACTCTCAGATTTCAGCTGCTTAAACAGCTTCAAATTTTATTTCTGTACACACAGCTCACGGGACCTCTTTAGTCTGGTTGGTGTCTGGTTTCCTGACATAGTTGGGAAGTCTTTCCGTGGTGGAGAGTCAGTCCTATTGTGGGAGCTCATCTTGTGAGTGTCTCTTCTCTCATGGATCGCTGTATCATGTTGTCTATTTCCTAATGTCTGAAAACAGTTGTTTAATATATTTTCCCAGCTTTAAAATTCTTGACAGTGGGGCTAGTCTCTTTATAGTTACTTCAACATGTCTGAGCCAGAAGTAGAGATGTTGCTTTTCTATCAAATACTTTTTCTGCTTTTGAGACGATCACCTATTTGTTCTTTATTTTGTTAATGTTCAGAAGTGAAACCGTTAGGACTGGAATTCTTTTTGTGGGAACATTTAAAATTAAGGATCTGGTCCATTTAGTAGTTATTGAATAATTCACATTTTATATTGCTTCATATTTTAGTTTCAATAAACTGTGTTTTTATAAGAAATTATACATTTCATCTATTTTTCAAGTGTATTGACATACATAGTTTACAATATGTTTGTTGCTTTTTTTTCTTCTTGTCTGATTGTAAAGGACACGTAGTACTAGTCTCTCTTAATTTTTGATATTATTATATGTGTATTCTTACTCTTTATTTTTTCTGTATGAGCTTGCTGGAGTCTGTTCATATTAAAAGTCTTTCAAAAACTATCTCTTCATGTTTTAAATTTTCTGCAGAGTACATTTAAAAATTTATATGATTTTCTCCTCTTACCTGTCTTATTTCCTTCCACTTTTTTTGTTTGAAAGTATCGCTCTTCTTTCTTTTAAATGGGATTCTCTACATTGTTCTCTCCTTTTTTTAAATTAATTTTTTGTTGGAGTATAGTTGCTTTACAATTTTGTGTTAGTTTCTGCTGTACATCAAAGTGAATCAGGTATACGTATACATATATCCCCTCTTTTTTGGATTTCCTTCCCATTTAGGTCACCACAGAGCATTGAGTAGAGTTTCCTGTGCTATACAGTAGGTTCTCATTAGTTATCTATTTTATACATAGTATCAGTAGTGTATATATGTCAATCCCAATCTCCCAATTCATCCCATCCCCCAGCCTTTCCCCTTTGGTATCCATACATTTGATCACTACGTCTCTGTCTCTATTTCTGCTTTGCATATAAGATCATCTATACCATTTTTCTAGATTCCACATATATGCGTTAATGTACGATATTTGTTTATATCTTTCTGACTTACTTCACTCTGTATGACAGTCTCTAGGTCCATCCACGTCTGTGCATATTACCAGTTTTGTTCCTTTTATGACTGAGTAATATTCCATTGTATATATGTACCACATCTTCTGTATCCATTCCTCTGTTGATGGACATTTAGGTTGCTTCCATGTCCTGACTATTATAAATAGTGCTACAGTGAATGTTCGGGTGCATGTGTCTTCTTGAATTATGTTTTTCTCTGGGTATATGCCCAGGAGTGGGATTGCTGCGTCATATGGTAGTTCTATTTTTAGTTTTTTAAGGAACATCCTAACTGTTCTCCCTAGTGGTTGTTTCAATATGTATTCCCACTTTTTAGCTTCTTATAATAGGAGCTTAGATAATTGATTTTCAGAGTACATTTTATATTATGTGTAAATCAATGAAAATCAATCTATGTGTATGTGTACATATATATTTCCATCTTAGAATTGATTTAGCTACATCCCAAAAATTTTGATTGACATATACTGATTATGATTTAGTTTAAAATACTATCACTGGGATAAGAGAACATATGCAATATAGTATAAATTCCTTTGAAATTTGTTGAGACTTCCTTCATGGATCAACATATGATCAATTTTGTGAATGTATCATGTTCTTTTGAAAAGGATATATATTCTGTAGTTCTACAAATGAAAAGTGTTCTGTAATTAGAACTAGATATCCTTTTAAATCACATTTTCAAATTGTCTAAATCCTTTCTGAATATTATCTTGGTTTTTCTCAGTTTGTGGTATTGGTATGTTAAAATTTCTCACTATATTTCTAAATTTGTCTCTATCTTCTTTTATTTTGTCAAATGTTACTTATATATTTTGAAGATCTATTGTTAGTTGTATATACTTTCAAGATTTTTGTATCTTGTTGATGGACTTACCTTTTTTGCATCATGAAATATCTCTGTTCATTTCTAGTAACATGTCTTGATTTAAAGCCTACCTTGTCTAAGATAAATATAGCTACATTAGCTTTTTTTTGATAGTGCTTTCCTGTTAAAACTTTTTCATTAAATTAATAAGTATTGTACCCTCTACAACATAGGGCTCAGTAAATATTTTTGGCTGATGATAGTTGAAAGGACCATTTATTTTCAGTCTTTCTGTACTCTTAAATGTAAAGTTTGTCTTTATAAGCAATATATATAGTTGATTTTCTATCCAGAGTATTTTTATCTCTGTTTGTAATATTTAGTCCATTTATATTTAACACATTTATTGATATATTTTGTTTAAAATCTACATATAATTTTTTTTTGTATTTGTCCTATATTTTAAATTCTTATTTGCTTTTTTTTCTTTCCTTTCATATAAGTGGAAGGGAACCAGATGATATAGAGGCATGGTCAGCTTATTTCAATAGCTGTTTTCAGAACATCATAAATTGGCACTTTGTTGAAATATTATTGGTAATACAAGGAAAGCATTTTTATGCATACACATAGAGAGAATACTCCTCATAGGAATGGTGAAGAAGGCCAACAGAATAGTTACAGAAGACCAAAGACCAGATGCTTATTATTATTTGGAACTGTAAACTTAGTGAAAGCAAAGACCTTTTTGTTTGACTTACTATCTGTTCTATTGTATAGTACATAGTATAGTACTTTTTGAATGAATAACTGATTGAATGGCTGAAGAAATGAATTGGCTGTAGGTATGGTATATTCCAAAGTGTAACACAATGGAGTCAGAAGTCTTTGTTTCGGGCTTCCCTGGTGGCGCAGTGGTTGAGAGTCCACCTGCTGATGCAGGGGACACGGGTTCGTGCCCCGGTCTGGGAGGATCCCACATGCCACGGAGCGGCTGTGCCCGTGAGCCATGGCCGCTGAGCCTGCGCGTCTAGAGCCTGCGCTCCCCAAAAAAAAAAAAAAAAAAAAAAAAGAAGTCTTTGTTTCAAGGTCTCACCGTGGTGCTTTAAAGCATGAACTTAAGCAAGCACTAAACATTCCTGAGTCTCAGTTTACTCATTATGGGGTCATGGTGAGGCTTTAGTAATATAAAGGATCTGAAATAATTTTGAAACTGTAAATTTTAAGACACATATGGTGCATTATTATTAGACACAATATATAGCAACAATTTTAAGACATGTTATTATTAGTCAGAATCCATTTATAGTGGTCCAGAATTAAAAACAAAATAAAAATCTTCTTTCCTTTGAATGTTGAAATGTACATTAATGTTTAATTTTTCAACCGTGAACTTTTAGAAGTCAAGAAAATAGTGGCTTTTTTCACTTTTTGTTGTTTTAAGGATAGTAAGTTTTTATTAAGGATTATAACTTATATTGTACCTTCAGTGTGTATTATCTTTATATTCTTCCAACCAGCTTTTTTAGTAGAAGCTGTTGTCTAGTGGCTAGAGACATATTGTTTGAATTCAAATTCCAGCTGACTCATACTTGCTTACATGCTATATAGCTTTGGATAAGTTATATTATATCTTCGTCCCTTGTTTTTTTCATATGTAAAATGAGGATAGTAATGGTTTCTACCACGTGGGTGTTGTTGTGAGAATTAAATAGGTTAGTATACCTAGCATTTGGGACAGTATGTGGCATGTAGAAATGCTCAGAAAATGTTAATTTTCTATTGAAAATTCGTGTTAATATCAGTTATATACTAGTTAAAATTAATGTTCATATTAATTAACCTAGAGATAAATATTCATATTTCTATTTATATGATTCTTACTTTATAGTTGAAAAAGCAGAGGTTGATAGAGGTTAAGTGAATTTTCCAAGGTCACTCAGTAAGTGACAGAGAAAAAACTTGAGTCTAGATCTTCTGATTTCAAGTTTAGTGCTCTCATGTAATAAGTGTTTTGCCCTCTACAACAGAAGCTTAGTAAATATTTTTGGAGGATAATATTTGAAAGGACTATTTCATTGAAGAATCTCCTTGGAAATTCTGAAGACAATTGAAACTAGAAAAATTAAAAGTTTTTTGTCCTGATTAGCTCTTATTTGTATTTTCCCATCAATGCATTTTTAAAAATATTTATGTACTTAACTTGAGGTAACTGATCGTTTTGGCTCTGGAAGGAGGAATAAGTTTGGTTTCTCCACCCACATTTTAATGAGAGCAGACAAAAATCACCCTAAGGTTAATTGATTTGGTTTTGAAGGAAGCGTTCTCTTATTGTCTTGGATCACTGCCTGATCAATCCTAGAGTCAGGCAGCCAAAGAATGTTACAGCTGAAAGGAACCTTAGAAGTTAGGTAACTCAATATTCTCATTTTGCAGATGAGGCCCTGAGAGTTCTCATCTGCAAAATGAGAATATTGCAGAGTATTGCAGAATATTACAATAATGAGGCCATTGTTGCACAGTGAGTCAATTGAGCTCGAATTCAGGTCTGATGATTCCCAGGCTAGTACTGCATCTACTACAACTGTTGCTCAGAAAAGCAAGTGACATGCCAGTAGAACTAGTAAAAGAAATAATTAAAAACTTTGGTGGATATAAGGTTAAAGTTTAATTCTGAGTGTTCTTTTGGAGAAAGATAGGCTAGAGCTCATTTTTGGGGGATGACTTATGGAATTATTTAAAAAAAATTTTTTTTAATTGAAGTATAGTTGATTTACAGTGTTCTGTTAATTTCTGCTGTACAGCAGAGTGACTCAGTTATATACATATATACATTCTTTTTTATATTCTTTTCCATTATGGTTTATCCCAGGATATTGAATATAGTTCCCTGTGCTATACAGAAGGACCTTACTGTTAAAAGTAGGATGTTGCTGTGCTCTTCAAGTGCAATACTATACTGACTTCTCAATCAGTTGCTTTGTTGTTTTCTATAGTTGTGTTTACTCTTCTTTAGTTGTTGATTATCTGGTTTGGGAATTCACAAGACTCTTAGCTTTTGTTTTTATCGCATCCCACTGTTAACATTTTGGGCAATTTACCACTCATTAGAATATCAGGCAGAGAGAGGAGAGACAAAGAATGGGACTCACATCTAAGTTAATACATTTTTGACATGCCTGTTCTGTTGGTGGAGGAAATGGAAATTAATTTCATGGTTGTTTGCGACTTTACCATTATTACTGCTATGTAGCAACTACTCCTAATTTTTGTTTAAAACTTACTCTGCTTTATATATTCTTTAACATGTTCTGATAGAAGTTCGGAAATACACCAAACACAGTACAAACTGCATAGCCGTGTTGTGAGAATTAAACAAGATCAAATATATTAGAGGTAATTTGTATACCATAATGCTTAATACAAAATACATGAGGTATTATCATCTTTGTTTTTCTAACTAGGAAACTGAAGTTTGGTTGTGATTCTTACTTGGTTTACGGGGGCTTGCCACATGCTCTATACAGCATCTCGATCTGTCAAAGATACTTGTAGCACAAATAGATCTGCTAGGTCATAAAGATAGGAAGAGTTGCTTATACCACAGCCTAGGCTAGCTGAAAACCTCCTCTTTCTGGACTACATTCAGAGTTGGCAGCCCTGCAGATTGTGAAAAATGAACCTATAAGTACTGAATGATGACAAATGTCATTGTCAGAGCTCATAATATTTAAATGTATATATATATCATTGAGCTTCATGAACTTGTATTAAAACCCAGCTCTCTTAATTTTTATTAACAGGTAACCTTGGACGGGTGGACCAGGTCTCTGAGTTTGAGTATGATTTATTCATTAGGCCGGATACCTGTAATCCACGCTTCCGAGTCTGGTTCAACTTTACTGTTGAGAACGTGAAAGAATCACAGGTGAGAGAAATAGTGGATACCTTCAGTGTGGTTTTGGTAGGAAGATTATGCTTTTGTGTTATTTTAGTAATATCAAAATAATGACCATATTAGGAATATATTCTTGTATATGTGTGTAGTGATATCATTTTATTCTAAGAGATAGACAGTAACAGGTATAATATGCTAACTTTTGCTATACGGTGATTATGAAAAAAACAAATAGATTATCTGAGAACTCAAAGTGTTCTTTACCGATGGAAGCATTAGTGTTATGTGCTAGGCTTCCTTGGGGGACACTATAAGGAACCATTGCAAGTGACTTGCTATTATGTTTATTATAGAATGCTGTTCTGTATGTTATTTTTTTCACAGGACTCAGTTTCAGAAAAAGCTTTTCTTCTCCTATATAACAAGGTGTTTCTATCTTAAAAACAATATGATTCTTGTAACTCTTCCTACTTTTTCCCTTTGCTTTGGCTGCTGGAAAACTCTGAGCCAATTTTATAGCCCAATATAATGACTCTGGAAAGCTTTTTTGCTTTTTTTTTTTGTATACTAACTTTTCTGTTATTCTGATAGTATTAATCTATCTTTAACCACGATTACTTCATCTACATTTTCTAACATAACAGTGTATGTTTTTATAATCCTGTTCAAATCTGTTTTGAATAAAAGTATTGATGAAAATAGAGAGAACTAATGACATATGCTTTGAAAAACATTAATAAAAATCTAACCCTAAGAAATCAGTTATCATTATCAGACAGCTGATTCTGGAAGACTTTGCACAAATTTGTACACATAGTGATAGGATTCTTTTAAGCAGATGAAGCATAGCCCTATAATCTAACATCTGCCTTCTTCCTTCAGGGTCATTTTTTTCTAGCATATTTGGGAGAAAGTGAGGAGTTTGTTTAATTTCCCTTCCCAAGTCAATCTATTCTGCTTGCTCTTTCACCTGGTTGCTTGCTTCTCTCTGTTTCTTTCAACTGCAACTTGAGTCATGTGTTAGGTAGTCAGTGGTCAGTGTCTGGAATTTAGGGACCCTCATTTGTCCTTGACACAATGCTGTTCCTGGCATGCTGGCTTCAGCAGAAGAGGGGTTCAGGAACAGCCACTTCACTTTACTACCGATTCTTTTAATTTTCTACACCACTGACACAGGACTGGGTGTATGTAATGTTTACTGACGTTTAGGGCTAACTAGAAGGAATTAAATATATGGGAGAACTTTGAACATGGTTAGCTATATATGATATAGCAATTCAGAACAGTGGGAAAAAAGTTAAACCTCACACAGATTGTTGCTCTAGGACAAACTTTAGTTCCTTGCTTTGCTTCTTAGTTTGACTTACTCTCCCATGAGGGAATTCCTTTTTCAGTTTTTCATAGTAAGAATAATATTCCTTCCCTGAAACCACCTTTGGGAAACCTATACTTTTCCTACAGGGCTTCACCTGTCCCTAGGATTGTCCCTCTTATTCCAGCAAGACAATCAATGATCCTCAAAGTGCTTTTTCCAAAGTCTATGTTACTGACTCTTGAGAGTATAACTCACAACAGGAGGCTTTAACCACATGTACAAGACTGAATCTTGGCACTCCAAGTTTGGGTTCCCTGTGAAGACCTCTCTGCTACCATGAGGTAAGCATACAACCCCTCATTCTTCTGTTGGTGTGCCTGTCTCATGTCAGTAACTTACAATTGTCACATACACACACCACTGAAAAACAAACAGTAATTCTGAGGCAGTGTAGTCAATTCATATTAAGGAAAGGAAACATTTTCTTTAAAGCAGTATAATCTGCCAGGATTTCTAAATTCATAAAGGGGACTACTCTTTTCCTGTTTATACACAGCACATGTATACCTTTCAACTTGCCTACTGTAACCAGGAATCCACTAACTCCTAAGAAATGAGACCGATTACTTTTCAAGGAACAGAGTCTGTTCTTATATCCTTTGATAAGTAGAGACCTAACAGAAACTCTGACATTAAAGTGTTTTTTTTTTTTAACTTTGGGCCATGTTGAATTCCTAGTCTAGTTTTTCTTTCATGTTAGTCTCTCATAAAGACTATCCTTATATAACTCCTATGGTCAGGTGCGGGAGTTGCAGAGCAGTGGGATGACTCGAGGGTTAGGAAAATGTGTTTCTTAAGTGATATATATCACCTGGGATAGTCTTTTGGACAAGTTGGTCATACATTTCAAAGTTTCTTGTTCTTTTCTCTTCTAGTTTGCTTACAGGTATATTCATTTTGTTGCTTAAAATGTCTCTTCCAGGATGTTATAATTTTCATACTACATGTTAAAGTCATACAGTCTCTTTTGAATCTTCTCTATCAATCAAGGAAGTAACATGAATATGTTCCAAGTTATTATTCTAATAAGAGAGTTGGTGCTGTTTTATGGATACTTATTTTTAAAGTTGAAGGAACCAATATTTGCTCGGTCTGTCTGAGTTCTAGCTTCATATCCAGTGTTATCCTACGCTTGTTACAATTAGAAATCATGAACATGTTTATCTGGTTTCCTGGAGCCTGATGCTTTATCAGCCTCTTTCTGTGGGCCATTGCTTCTTCAACTGTAATCACATTATATAGTTATGGAAATCTGTCTCAAGAAGGCATAAAGATCTGCTGGGAAGATATAATACATATCTCTAGCTCACAGGATATTTGTTTTCATGGTTGTCTATATGAAAAAGAATGGTTTTACTATTAAGTTTGACTTGTGAGGCCTGTTTTTATGATGTCTCTTCCTGTAATCTTTTTCCATCTCTCCAATTTCCTTTAAAATGAGACCTTCATGAATGTAATCTAGTCAGGAGCCTTATTTTGGGTTTGGTACTAGCGGGCAAAAGAAATATTAGTCATCAAAGGCTGACTCCACTAAAAATCAAAGCATCAAATATACTGTATAAACAGGTCTAGCTTTTGGGTTATCTTCCTTATGTTTTTAGAAAGTGATAAAAGCTTGGAACATATGGTGCTGTATTCCAGGACCGATATATTAACCCCCTGAAGTAGTTGTTCAATAGTACATTTGCAAGAATCTATGATAACTAAACATCGTGGTATCTTTATTGAAAAGTAATTTTCTCTCTGAAAAACCTATATTAAATATTCTTATGTGGAAATTTATTATTGATGCAGCAGAACACTCGTATGATGTGAAAGCAAATCTTTTTATTTAAATATGATAAAACTTCAGCCAATAAGAAGAAATGAAGTGATGTGCCTGGACTGTTGAAACTGTTTTCTTTCCTTTATAATCTTTTTATCTCTTTGAGTTAATTTTTTCCCCTTTCTGATTATAAAAGTATCCAATGCTCACTGTAGAAAATTTGGAAAATATAGATAATTATTAGAAGCAGAGAAAAAGCACATGGCCCCCACCCCCCAAAACACACACCCATAATCTTACTACCTAGAAGCAAATACTATTAACTTTTGGCATATTTACTTCTAGGCTTATTTATTTTCTATTTTATTTTTGGAGAATAATTAAATTTATACCATATATACATTTTTATATCTTACTTATAAGGAAGCTAAATGGTATCACAAGCAATTTTCTGTCATTAAAAACCTCATAAACATGGCTGTACAATAGCTATGTACTATTGGACCATTTCTTTAAATCTTGGGCGTAAAGATTATTTTCCATTATCGGTTGTTATAAATAACACTGTAGTAAACATCTTTATGCATGAAGTGTTACCCAGATTTCATTTTGCTTCCTTAGGATAAATTCCTTGAGGGAAATTGACGGGCAAAGTATATTAATATTTTTAAAACTCTTTATTCATATTTCTAAATTGCTGCCAGACAATTTATAGTATTTTTTCTGTCCTATCAGCAGTCAGTGAGATGCTTTTTCTTTAATTTCTTATTTTGAAATGTTTAATGAACTCAGAAGTTCATACATTAAGAATAAATTGTTTCTTTTTTCTCTCTTACTTTGAATATAATGCAGTGTTTCAGGCCTCTAGTCATAAAGGAATTAATTGCATTCCAGGAACAACCTGAGACAACAAAACATACCTATTTATCATTTTGACTCTTTCTTATTTCATCAATCCTGTTTTGTCTGGGTGTGCCAACAGAATTTCCTCTGAGGTATATAATGTGAAATTTTTTTAAGTTTTTTTTTATAACAATGAAATATTTCTCACATTATTATAAACAGTAATGTAGCTTAAACATACACACATACACACACACACACACACACACACACACACACACTTTTATATATGACATGTCTGAATTGGACTTTAAAAATTCTAAGAGTTTGCTGCTGCTTTAGTCTCCATCCTGGAGATTTCAGTCTCAGTAAAACTTCATCCTGGCTATGGCCAGACTTGACAGTAAACAGAGGCAACATATCATGGTAGAAAGATCACAGGGCAATGGATTCAAACAGACTTGGGTTTATATACTGAGTCATACTTACGAGCTGTTTTACCATTGATCGGTTAAATTAATCTCTTGGCACCTCAGTTTTCCATCTGTAAAGCAAAGATGATAATACTATTTCATGTGAGCATTGTGCATATTAAATGGGAAAATGCAGCTAAAGAGCCTACCGTGGTGTTTGGTAGATAGATAATAGAGATTGACTACTTGATGGCTATTGTTTTTACTAAAACACCTCAACAGTAGAGATAAGACTAAAAACAGCAAAAGGAAAAACTATCACAACAAATTATTACTAGATTATTACTACTGTTTTTGTTCTGCTCTTCTTCCTTCTCTTTCTCCTTCTTCTAGTCCTTTTCTTCATCTTCTTTCTTCTTTCAAATCTGCTATTGCAAAATATCGTCATCATCATTATCATCAACATAGCCATCATCATCAAGCAAATTGCAATCGTTATGAATATGTACTCTATATTAGGCATGCCTGAATTTCAGGCCTAGCTCTGCCAATTACTTTCTATGTCTGTGATAAAACTCTCCTAACTGGCCCTCTGTTTATATTCTAGGCCTACCCTGTCTTTAATGTGTACTCTTAACAGGGAAATGGGAGTAATTTTATGATGTAGGTCATATCACATGATTACTCTGTTAAACTCCTCTAATTAATTTTTGCATCTCAGCATAAAAGATGATATCTCTAAAATGGCCCCCTAGATCCTGCAAAATCATTGGTCCAACCCACCTATCCTACCCTACAATATATGCACTGCTTTGACCACATTTCCTACTACTTTCTGCCTTGCCCACACAGCTCTGGCTTCTTTGCTGTACCTCAAGCCAGGTATGTTTCCACCTTAGAGCATTGGCTTAGGGTTTAGGGCAATGACTATTCCCATTTGCCCTTTCTACCAGATATTTGTATAACAAATGCCACCTTCTCTATGAGGCCAACCTTAGTGACTTATTCATTTTGTCCTCCTCCACACACCCCACATATGCTGTTCTACTTTTTCTTTTAGAAACTATCACTTTATAATATACTGTTTAATTAATTATTTTATATGTCTATTTTTTGTCTTTCTCTTTGCCCTCAATGATACACATAGGCTTATTTAAAGTTTTCTTAGTGCAGGCCTAATGTAGTGATGTTTGTTGGGTCTTTCTGGGTCCAGACACGACCCTTCTGGAGTATCTACTGAATGCTCCAGGTGTTCAGAGGGGTCTTTTTAATCTGTCTGGTTACAATTAGAACGTCTCCCATCCCTGTGTCTCGAAAGCTAGAGTTATCATAGGAATTATCTCATTTGTTTTCCTTCTATTAGGGATCCCACCTTTGTGATGCTAATTATCCAGTGTCTGAAAACATCTATTTCAAATATTTTATTCAGTTTATTAGTTGTTTATGGTATTAGGTAGATGTGGAACCAGTTACTCCATTGTGAACATCAAGGCTTGCTTTTAAGTATCACTAAGGCAGGTCTAGAGTAGCCTGAACTTTAGGGCCAGTTTAACTCTGCTACTAAGATGTGATACTTCTGGAGTCTCTAGTGAAGTGTTATGATTTGTTTGGATTTGAATGTCTCCCAGCTCTGCGTGAGTTCCTGGAATTGTTCTTCCACTTTCTAGTAATTATTCTTTGCTTATTTTCATGGAGTCTTACCTTATGTATGTACAGCTTTGCATTCAGCCAAAGAATCAAGTTGAGCCCTATGTCAGTTTCTGGAGTTTTTCTGTGCATAGTTTAGTCTTCTCCAGTGCTCTCTGTTCTGTAATTCCAGCCACATCATCACCAACCCAACTCTGTAAACTCCAATTTCTGTTTAGCTCAGTGAGGTATCCACATTTTTCATGAGCTCCTTTGCCTTGCATCATAGTTCAGAATGTGCCACCAGACAGAAATCTTTAGTGATCAGAAGCCTTACCTTATTTCTCCCTCTCAGGGATCAATCATGAGTTGCCTACTGTCCACTGTCTTAAAAAAATAGTTTATATGTTTTGGTCCAGCATTCTAGTTATTTATGGAGGGTGGGTAAACTTATTACCAGACAATTCATTATGGCTGGAAGCAGACCATGGTTGTGTTTTTTTGCAATACAGACCACAAAATAAGAGAAAGTTGAGAGAGTCCAGGATGCATGCAAGCAAACTTAGAGAAGAGAGAATACAGTAAGGGGACGGGGAGTAATGAAAAGGTGAAGGGTAGTAAAAACACGATAGATCAGTGCATTGAAAGTAGCATAACTATACCATCCAATGTCAATTTTTATCCAATCAGTCAATTTTGAGAGTGAAAGATGCTCTAATAATTACAACTGGACAACAGGCATAAACTAGAACTTTTCTAGGCAAACAGGGATTTTTATTTACTCTTGTTGGAGATTCTTATGAAGTCAGTGGTTAGTGTACGATAGTGAATAAGCTGCAAAGAGGTTGTCATTAGGTAGTAGAATGACTAAAAGAAAATTGAAGGAATTACAATTATTGTAACTATTGGAAATATCAAGGTGTATAGTATGACTATGGGAGCAGCTAGAGGTATATAATGGAAGATAAGATATTTGAGAGGAGGAACTCAAAGTACCCAGAGTGTTGGAAATATTGTCTCTGTATATATTGGAGAAATGTCAGTGAGGTCTGAACAGCAATCATTGAAAAATGAGAAGGAATGACAGAGGAGTACAGAGATAACATCAATAATGAGAGATAGTTGAGGGATAATCTGATAAAATGAGATTCAAACTATGTTTTTGGAAGTGAAAGCTCAATATTATAAAGATGTCAGTTCTCCCAGAGTCACCCAAAATCATTGGAATTAATACAATTCAAATCATTATCCTTGTCAAATTCTTTTCATAGAACTTGATAAGCTAATTCATGTAGAAAAGCAAAGGGTCAAAAATAGCTAAGCCAACTTTAAAGAAGACTAATGAGTAGGTATGTGTTTATTTTATAGAAACTTATATTTCAGCTAATTTTTATTTATAGAATAGTGATTAAAATAGAATGGCATTTGAATAAGAATAGACAAATAGTCTAAATGGACAAACTGGAACTCAGAAACAAGGCTGTTTATATAAGGAAACTTGATCTATGACAGAGTTTGTATTATAAAATAGCAGGAATAGTAGGGCCTATTCAATCAATAGAGTTGTATGACAAAGAGCACCCCATCTCAAATTATTTTTAAAAACCTTTTAGATGGATTAAAGACTTGAATATGCAAACAAATTAAAAATTTAAACTATGAAAATAAATAAAAAGTAAATATGTTATTGGCTTTGGAATAGGGTTGAATTTCTTATGCAAGGCACAGGAAAGCAAAATTATAAAGAAATAGATAGGGCTTCCCTGGTGGCGCAGAGGTTGAGAGTCCGCCTGCCGATGATGCAGGGGACACGGGTTCGTGCCCTGGTCTGGGAGGATCCCACATGCCGCGGAGCGGCTGGGCCCGTGGGCCGGGGCCGCGGGGCCTGCGCGTCCGGAGCTAAAAAAAAAAAAAAAAGAAAAAAAAAAAAAAAAGAAAGGGGAAAAAACAAAAAACCCCAAAAACCCCGAAAAAAAAAAAAAAAAAAAAAAAAAAAAGAGATAGATACTTTTGAGCTTGTAAAAATAAAGTCTATGTGACAGAGACCTAAAGTTGAAGGATATGTACTATTCTGGGAAAAGAAATTTGTGCAATGTATTACACATATAAGATTGGTATCCAAAATACATAAAGAACTTTCACCAGAAAAAAAAGAAAAGCAAAACCAAGTAAGCCAAGGATATAAAGAGGCAACTTACAGAAGACTAAGTGATAATGCAAATAGAGCTATTCTCACAAAGATTGGGTTTAGGAGAAGAAATCGTCTTAGCAGTAAGGAAAAGAAAGAGTAGAGAAATCTTTCTCAAGTATACTGGCATGTAAAAAACATCTCTTACTTCTGATTGTTCAGGAATAGTGATAATATTAGAGTGTAGTGGGGAAAAGCATGAGCTTTGGTGTCAGAATCTTCATTCTGTTACTTGCCAGCTTTATGTCCTTGGACAAGTTACATAACCCCACTAAACTTCAGTTATTCACCTTTAAATTTGGTTTAATACCACTGGCCTTGAGGCACTGTTTGGAAGATTGATAATAGATGTTAATAAAAGACCTGAATAGTGTCTGCAACATGGGTACATATTTTTTTTATCTTTTTTTTTGGTGGTATGTGGGCCTCTCACTGTTGTGGCCTCTCCCGTTGTGGAGCGCAGGCTCAGTGGCCATGGCTCACAGGCCCAGCCGCTCCGCGACATGCAGGATCCTCCCAGACCGGGGCACGAACCCGTGTCCCCCGCATCGGCAGGTGGACTCCCAAACACTGCGCCACCTGGGAAGCCCGGTACATATTTTTATTAGTAGCTTAAGTAAACTCACTTGTTGAATGAAGTTGGTGACACATTTACTTTAGATGGTCTTTATAAGATACACCATAAGTTAGCTATATTTCTGATTCATGGAGTCAGAAGTTCTTTGTTCAAGGAAACATTCAGAAAGTAGGGTAGCATTCAATGTATAGAAAATATGGAAAGCTTAAAGAATTTGTATATCAGCTATATTATTTCAGTTTTACTGTAAACACTGCCAGCATGAACACATTTTTATTCTTTCAAGTTGGCTTCTATTGGTTTCTGGGAATTGGTGGTAAGTCTAAGAATTATACCCAAAATTATTTGTGTATTTATAATCATGATATACATATATATCAATGCATTTTTGTGTTTATAATGTTAGTGTATTTGTTCATTATATCAATTAGACCAGGCACTATTATCATAATTTAAAATGGTAGCACTCAAATATAGACTTAGCTGGCATTATACTTTGTAGTATTTATTAAATAGTCATTTCATTACTGTAATAGTCATAAGTGATATTCATATTGTTAAACTCAACAGACATATTATACTCACTATGTGAATTTATCTTGCATTTGATACTGTTGACAGTTTGCTGTTGGAAATTCTGTTACCTTGTCTTTCCTGGTATTTCTCTCTTTTGATTCTCCTTGTATCTTCTTGCTTATTTCTTTTGATTCTCCTTCATGGATTTCTCTTCTACAAAATCCTTAAACATTTATACATGATTCCGTCTCATATCATTACATCTTACATTTCTTTTCCATATTCCCAATACTGTCTATACTTGAAAATTTCTCCTGATATCAAAACTCCTACTTTGAACTGCCTTTTGGACACTACCACTAAATGTCTCATGGGTATCTCAAGCTCATCATTTATAAAATGAGCTCTTTATCTTACCTTCTCAATCTGCTTCTTCTGCCTGCTCGACATTCCAGTGAATTTACTACTATCCATGCAGTCATTCAAATTGGAAACATAAGAACTACCTTAGATTCATCCTTGTGCATCCATATCTAAAAATAGAAATAATGACAACTATCATGATATTAATATAACCACCATTTATTGATCACTTATGCTGTGCCAGTACTGTACTAAATGTTTATAGGGAATCTTCCCAACAACTCTGAGAGGCTGTTATTATTATTATCTTCATTTCATAGATGGCAAAATAAAACTTGCCCCTTGGTTTTACTACCTTTAAAATCATTTCCTGCTCTCTGGTGGCAGAGTCAAGATGGAGGACTAGGAGGACATGGAGTTCACGTCTCCTCACAACTAGGGCACCTACCAGGCACTGGTGGGGGACCATGGACACCTAAGGGGATGGGAGGAACCCCTGAGTTGACTGGGTTAGATGTTGTGGGGAGGGAAGGGGGAGGAAAAGTAGAGGCTGGATGGATGGGACCAGTGCCCCTGAGGGGTGGCTGGGGGAGGGGAGGGGTTCCATGCTCAGAATGAGCCCAACCACAGTGAGGGCACCAACAGGAATGGAGAGAGGCCCTCGGGTGAGTGGAGGATCAGAAAGGAATGTGGCCAGCGTTTCCTCTGCCCACTTGGGCCCCGGAGAGCCTGGTGAGGTCCCAGGCCTAATCCTCCACCCTCTGAGGCTCCCTTCAGCCATCCTGAGCCTAATGCCCCACCCACCCTAAACCCCCCCCTGCCTAAGCTCCACCCCCCACAGCCAAGACCTTTTCTGACTTTTGTTTTTTTTAGGTTGTGGTTCTGTTGTTTCATTTGTATTTTTATTTTTTCTAATAAAGTTTTTATTTTTCTTATTTTATTTTATATTTATGCTTTGTTATTGTACTGCTCCTTTTTTTTTCTTTGGCCATGCTGTGGGGCTTGCAGGATCTTGGTTCTCAGGACGGGGGTTGGGCCTGAACTCCTATGGTGGGAGTGCTGAGTCCAAACCTCTGGACTAATAGACAACCTCAGACCCCAGGGAATATTAATCAGAGTGAGGTCTCCTGGAGGTCCTCATCTCAGCACCAAGACCCAGCTCTACCCAACTACCAACTCCAGTCCTAGACTAGTGGAAATAACTGCCAAAGAGGAGAATAAAGAAAAAAAAATGAAAATAATTGAGAACAGTCTCAAAGACCTCTGGGACAGCATTAAATACACCAACATTCAAATTAGAGGGGTCACAGAAGAGGAAGATAAAGAGAAAGGGTCTGAGAAAATATTTGAAGAGATTATAGTCAAAAACTTTCCTAACATGGAAAAGGAAATAGCCACACAAGTTCAGGAAGCACAGAGAGTCCCATACAGGATAAACTCTAGGTGAAACACACCAAGACACATTAATTAAACTAACAAATAATTAAATTCAAAGAAAAAATATTAAAAGCAGCAAGGGAAAAGCAACAAATAACATACAAAGGAATCCCCATAAGGTTATCAGCTGATTTTTCAGCAGAAACTCTGCAGGCCAGAAAAGGGTGGCAGGATATATTTAAAGTGATGAAAGGGAAATCCTACAATGAAGATTACTCTAACCAGCAAGAATCTCATTCAGATTCAATGGAGAAATTAAAAGTGTTACAGACAAGCAAAAGTTAAGAGAATTCAGCACCACCAAACCAACTTTACAACAAATGCTAAAGAAACTTCTCTAGGCAGGAAACACAAGTGAAGAAAAAGGCCCACAAAAACAAACCCAAATCAATTAAGAAAATGTTAATAGAAACATACATATCGATAATGACCTTGAATGTAAACAGATTAAATGATCCAACTAAAAGACATAGACTGGCTGAATGGATACAAAAACAAGACCCATATATATGCTGTCTACAAGAGACCCACTTCAGACCTAGGGACACATACAGACTGAAAGTGAGGGAATGGAAAAAGATACTCTGTGCAAATGGAAACCACAGGAAAGCTGGGGTAGCAATACTCGAATCAGATAAAATAGACTTTAAAATAAAGACCGTTACAAAAGAGGTAAGGAAGGACACTACATAATGATCAAGGGAAAAATTCAAGAAGAAAACATAACAATTATAAATATTTATGCACCCAGCATAGGAGCACCTCAATACATAAAGCAAATGCTAACAGACATAAAAGGGGAAGTCAACAGTAAGACAATAACAGTGAGGTATAGTAACACTCTAACACCCCACTTCCACCAATGGACAGGTCATCCAGACAGAAAATAAATAAGGAAACACAAGCTTCAAATGACACAATAGACCAGATAGATTTAATTGATATATATAGGACATTCCACTCGAATGTGGCAGAATACACTTTCTTAAATGCACATGGAACATTCTCCAGGATAGATTACATCTTGGGTCAAAATCAAGCCTCGGAAAACTTAAGAAAATTGAAATCATATCCAGCATCTTTTCTTACCACAAGGCTATGAGATTAGAAATCAATTACAGGAAAAAAAACTGTAAAAAACACAAACACATGGAGGCTAAACAGTGCACTGCTAAGTAACCAAGAGATCACTAAAGAAATCAAAGAGGAAGTTAAAAAATACCTCGAAAAAAATGACAATGAAAACATGATGACCCAAAACATATGGGATGCAGCAAAAGCAGTTTTAAGAGGGAAGTTTATAGCAATTCAATCTCACCTCAAGAAACAAGAAAAGTCTCAAATATACAATCTAACCTTACACCTAAAGCAACTAGATAAAGAAGAACAAAGAAAACCCAAAGGTAGTAGTAGCAAAGAAATCATAAAGATCAGAGCAGAAATAAATGAAATAGGAACAAAGAAAACAATAGCAAAGATGAATAAAACTAAAAATTGGTTCTTTGAGAAGATAAACAAAATTAATAAGTGTTTAGCCAGACTCATCAAGAGAAACAGTGAAAAGACTCAAGTCAATAAAATTAGAAATGAAAAAGGAGAAATCAAAATGGACACCACAGAAATACAAAGGAACATAAGAGACTACTACAAGCAAGTATCTGCCAATAAAATGGACAACCTAGAGGAAATGGACAAATTCTTGCAAAGCTACAATTTTCCAAGACTGAACCAGGAGGAATTAGAAAATGTAAGCTGACAAATCACAAGTACTGAATTTGAAACTGT
The DNA here is from genome assembly GCF_003031525.2 of Neophocaena asiaeorientalis asiaeorientalis. Lineage (NCBI taxonomy): Eukaryota > Metazoa > Chordata > Mammalia > Artiodactyla > Phocoenidae > Neophocaena > Neophocaena asiaeorientalis. The sequence goes on along the minus strand of NW_020172632.1, from coordinate 2,415,286 downwards.
TATTAAAAATCTTCCAACAAACAAAAGTCCAGGACCAGATGGTTCACAGTCGAATTTTATCAAACATTTAAAGAAGAGCTAACACGTATACTTCTCAAACTCTTGCAAAAAATTGCAGAGGGAGGAACACTCCCAATGAGTGTTCAATGAGGCCACCATCACTCTGATACCAAAGCCAGGCAAAGATATCACAAGAAAAGAAAATTACAGACCAATATCACTGATGAACGTAGATGCAAAAATCCTCAACAAAATACTAGCAAACAGACTCCAACGACACATTAAAAAGATCATACACCATGATCAAGTGGGATTTATCTCAGGGATGCAAGGATTCTTCAATATATGCAAATCAATCAATGTGATACACCATTTTAATAAATTAAAGAATAAAAACCATATGATCATCTCAATAGATGCAGAAAAAGTTTCTGAGAAAATTCAACATCAATTTGTGATACGCATTCTCCAGAAAGTGGACATGGAGGGAACCTACCTCAACATAATAAAGGGCATATACAACAAACCCACAGCCACCATCGTTCTCAATGGTGAAAAACTGAAAGCATTTCCTCCAAGATCAGGAACAAGACAAGGATGTCCACTCTCACCACTATTATTCAAAATAGTATTGGAAGTCCTAGCCATGGCAATCAGAGAAGAAAAAGAAATGAATATAAATTGGAAAAGAAGTAAAACTGTCACTGTTTGCAGATGACATGATGCTATATATAGAAAATCCTAAACATGCCACCAGAAAGCTACTAGAACTAATCAGTGAATTTGGCAAGGTTGCAGGATACAAAATTAATGCACAGAAATCTCTTGCATTCCTACACACAAAAAACGGAAGATCAGAACGAGAAATTCAGGAAACAATCCCATTTACCATCACAACAAAAAGAATAAAATACCTAGGAATAAACCTACCTAAGACGGCAACAGATCTGTACTCAGAAAACTATAAGATACTGATGAAAGAAATCAAAGATGACACAAACAGATGGAGAGATATACCATACTCCTGGATTGGAAGAATCAATATTGTGAAAATGACTATACTACCCAAAGCAATCTACAGGTTCAATGCAATCCCTATCAAATTACAAATGGTATTTTTCACAAAATTAGAACAAAAAAATTTGCTATTTTTATGGAAACCCTAAAGACCCTGAATAGCCAAAGCAATCTTGAGAAAGAAAAACGGAGCTGGAGGAATTAGGCTCCCCGACTTCAGGCTGTACTATAAAGCTACAGTAATCAAGACAGTATGATACTGGCACAAAAACAGAAATATGGATCAATGGTACAGGATACAAAGCCTAGAGATAAACCCACGCATCTATGGTCACCTAATCTATGACAAAGAAGGCAAGGATATAAAATGGAGAAAAGATAGTCTCTTCAATAAGTGGTGCTGGGAAAACTGGATAACTACGTGTAAAAGAATGAAATTAGAACACTTCCTAACACCTTACACACAAAGAAACTCCAAATGGATTAAAGACCTAAATGTAAGACCAGACACTATAAAACTCTTAGAGGAAAACATAGGAAAAACACTCTTTGATGGAAATCACAGCAAGATCTTTTATGACCCACCTCCTAGAATAATGAAAATAAAAATAAGCATAAGCAAATGAGACCTAATTAAACTTAAAAGGTTTTGTATAGCAAAGGAAACCATAAACAAGATGAAGAGACAACCCTCAGAATGAGAGAAAATATGTGCAAGTTATGTAATGGACAAAGGATTAATCTCCAACATATATGAACAGCTCATGGAGCTCAGTATCAAAAAAAGAAACAAGCAACCTAATGAAAAAATGGGCAGAAGTCCTAAATAGACATTTCAACAAAGAATTTGACCTTGCCACTACTCTGCCAAACCCCTTAACTAGGGTCCTATTTCCTTTAAAGTCCAAGCTTCTTATCTTGGCATATGGTACTCTTCATGATCTGGCCCCTATTTAGTCTGCCTTGCCATACATTCATATTGGCCTTCTTGTAGTTTCCTGCAGCGACCGTGTTGTTTCACACCTCCCTGCATTTTGCTATCTCTTTCCTGTAATACCCTTCCTAAATTTCCTCATTTGGATTAAGCACAAGCTTTGGAATCAGACCTGCCAGGGTTTGTTTTCTACTACAACTATTTACTGTGTGACCTTGGGCAAGGTATTTTATGCTCTCAATATCTCAGTTGCCTACTTAACTGATATAATATATACAAAGCTATTGAAGTTTTGCCTGACACAAAGAAAGTCCTCCATAAATGTTATTTTTCTTATATTTAATATTCAACAAATATGTATGGTTTACCTATGGTATGTCAGACACTTTCCTGGGTACTCAGTAATCAGCATTGAATAAGACAGAAAAGGTCCTTCTATTCTGGGGAAGCTTATGTTCTATTATAAGGAGAAAGACAATAAATAGGAGTAAGTAAACAAGATATTTTTTTAAAGTGGCAAAATAAATAAACACAGTTTGTTTATCCAGTTAAGGAGTTTTGCAGATGTTTCCAGTTTTTGGCAGTTATGAATTAAGCTGCTATATATATTCTTGTACTTGTTTGTGTTTGTGAATATAAGTTTTTATTTCACTTGGGTAAATACTTGGGAGCAGCATTCCTTGCTCATATGGTAAGAATATGTTTAACTTTATAAGTAACCAGTAAACTGTTTGCCAAAGAGGTTGTATCAATTTGCATTTCCATCAGCAATGTATGAGCCCTAGATATGCATATCCTTGTCAGCACTTAGTATTGTCAGTATTTTGTAATCCTAGCCATTCTAATAGGTATGCAATTTTATATCATTGTGATTTTAGTTTGACTTTGGAAATCTTTTCATATGTTTTTCTTCAGTTTCCTTATTCAGTGTTTTATAATTTTTAGAATATAGGTCTTTTACCTCCTTGGTTAAGTTTTTTCCTAGATATCTCATTCTTTTTGATGTGATTTTAAGCAAGATTTGCTTTCTCTTTGTGATAGTTTATTGTTAGTGCATAGAAGAGCAACGGAGGTCTGTATATTAATTTTATATTTCTGGAACTTTACTGAATTCTTTTAGTTCTAATAGTTTTTTGGATGGAAACATTAGGATTTTCTCTATATAGTATGGTGTCATCTGCAAATTGTGACAGTTTTATTTCTTCCCTTCTAATTTGGAAGCCTTTTTTTCCTTTCTGATTGCTGTGACTAGGACTTCAATACTATGTTAAATAGAAGTTGCAAGAGGGCATCCTTGTCTTATTTCACCTTTTCATGTTGAATATGATGTTATCTGTGTGTTTGTCATTAATGGCCTTTATTATGTTGAGACACGTTTCCTCTATACCAACTTTGATTGGAGTTATTATCATGAATGGATGCTGAATTCTTTCAAATGCTTTTTCTGCATCTATTGAGATGATCAAGTGATTTTTATCCTTTTTGTTAAAGTGGTGATTTGCAGATATTGAACCATCCTTGCATCCCCGGAGTAAATATCACTTGATCATTGTGTATGACCCTTTTTAAATATTGTTAAATTCGGTTTACTAATATTTTGTTGAGGATATTTACATCTACATTCAATAGAGATATTGTCCTGTAATTTTCATTTTTTGTAGTGTCATTGGTTTTGGTATCAGGGTAATGGTGGCCTCATAGAATGAATTTGGGACTGTTCCCTCCTCTTCAATTTTTTGGAATAGTTTGAGAAGTATAGGTAGTAAATTTTCTTTATATGTTTGGTAGAATTCTCCTGTGAAGCTCTCCAGTCTTGGAGTTTTGTTTGCTGGGAGTTTTATGATTGAAAATTCAATTTCACTAGCAGTGATTTTTCTATTCAGATTGTCTATTTCTTCCTGATTCAGTATTGGAAGATTTTTTTGTTTCTAGAAATTTATTCATTTCTTTAGGTTGCCTGATTTGTTGTTATAAATGTTCATGTTATTCTCTTTATGATTTTTTGTATCTCTATGGTATTGGTTGTAATTTTTCCTCTTTTGTTTCATTTGTTATTTGGGCCCTTTCTCTTTTTTTCTTAATGAGCCTGGCTAACAGCTTGTTTGTTTTGTTTTTCTTTTCATAAATCCAACTCTTGATTTTATTGATCATTTCTATTGCTGTTTCGATTTCTATTTTACTTATTTCCTCTCTGATATTTATTATTTTCTTACTTCTGGCAACTTTAGGCTTTATTTGTTCTTATTCTTCTAATTCCTTTAGATGGTAAGTTAAGTTGTTTATTTCAGATTTTTCTTGTTTCTTGAGGTAGGCCTGTATTACTATAAACTTTTCTCTTAGAACTAATTTTACTGTGTCCCATAAATTTTGTAAGTTTTGTCTTATTTTCATTTGTCTCATGGTATTTTCTGATTTCCTCTTTGATTTCTTCATTGAGCCATTGGCCTTTAGTAACATGGATTATTTAATTTCCATCTGTTTGTGTTTTTTCCATTTTTCTTTCTGTAATTGATTTCTAGTTTCATACTGTTCTGATCAGAAAAAATGCTTGATATAATTTCTATCCTGTTACATTTGTTAAGATTTTATGATCCATTTAAAATTAATATTTATATATGGTGTCAAATATGGATTGAGATTTTTTTTAAATTTATATTTTGCATATGGATTTCTAATTACTTCAGTACTGTCTGTTCTGAAGCCTTCCCTTTTTCTTTTGGATTCGTTTTGTATCTTTGTTTAAAGTCAAATGACCATATATCTGTTGGTCTACATTTTGATTCTATTCTGTTTCATTGAACTATATGACCATTCTTTCTCCAACTCTACACCATCTTGATTTCTGTAGTTTTATAGTTAGTAAGTCTTGAAGTCAGATGGTATAAGTCTTCCAACTTGTTATCATTTAAAAACATATTTTTGGTTATTCTAGCTCCTTTGCCTTTTCATGTAAATTTTAGAATAAGCTTATGATTTTCTAAAAAAAATGGAAAAAAAAAACCTTGCTAGCTTGTTTGGATTTTGACTAAGATTGTGTTGAATCTTTACGTATTTAGGAGAATTTGACATATTGACTTTTAATGCTATTATTTCTTTCAATCCATGAACAATGTATATTTCTCCATTTATTTGTTTCTTGTTTGATTACTTTCATCTGTAATTTGTTTGTTTTTAGGATTTGTATTGTTTTCAACATTCATATCTCACATATGTTTCATTAGATTTATGCCTAAGTATTTCCTTTCTCTTTGATGCTATTATAAATGAAATTAGTTTAAAACATTTAAGTTGCTAATTGTTCAGTATTAGTCTATAGTTATATGACACTGACCTTTTATTCTGCGTCCTTGCTAAACTCATTTATTACTTTTAGTAGATTATTTGTCAATTTGAGATTTTTTACGTAGGCAATAGAGATCATTTATATCTGAATGCCTTTGTTTTTTTTCTTATCTTATTACACCAGTTATGACCTCTAATACAATATTGGAGATGTGAGAGTGGACCTGATTTCCCTATTCTCAGTGTTAGAGGAAAGCATCTAGTCTTTTATTACTGTTAATGATGTTACCTGTAGTTGTTTTTGTTTTTTGTTTTGGTAAATGTCATTATTAAATTGAGGACATTTCCTTCCAGTCTTAATTTACTGATAGGTTTTAGAATGAAAGCATGTTGGATTTTGTCAAATGCCTCTGCAGCTCTTTAAGCAAACCTTAAAGTCACAAAATTTCAGAGTTAAAAGTAACCTTAATAACTATTTCTTCATATTGAGACCTGCATATTTACTATCATCTATGTTACTCTAAAATTATATTCTTAGAGTAACAGTTTTTCTCTTTAACTGAAAATACATAGTTGTATAAGGGACTTTACTATATTTCCATTTATTTAATTATTTACTAATCTATACAGTAAAGCTATTAAGTAACTTTTATTATTAGGTAAGAAAACTGAGACTCATGGCAGATAAGTAACTAGCTGAAAGAAGCAGTCCAGCCGCTATGACAACTTAACATTTTCTTAGTATATTGTGTTCCTTTTGCCTTTTAGTTTCTATATCCATTTTTCTAGAATGCCTTTACACTCTTAACCTTCCAAACTTTATATGTTTTCTTTTATATAAAAAAGAATTTTTTTCAGAAATTCTGACTTTCAGGATGAAGAAATGAGTCATTCAAGATCTTTCGTCTATTTTATGTCAGAGCTGAGCTTGTAGCTCAGGCCTCTTAACCTTCATGCTAGTTTTATGGATCTTCACTAAGGTCTGCTCTGGCTTTCATTAAGTACAGCTTCCTTTTCTTATTTTTGTCTCCCACACTGCAGGTATCTTGGAGGCCTTGCTAGTTGCCTCTCTGGTATTGTCCCAAATGTAGACTTTTGGCAAACAACTTTAACTTTCAAAAATTAGTGTAGCAAACCCAATTTTTACCAAGGTTACTCTTGTCTCATTGATTCTGTTGCTCTACTGAATTATAAGAAACATGTAAAATAATTACATTTGGAGTTGATATCCTATTATGTGCCAGCAGAAACTGTTAATTATAATAATTTTTTCTAAATTATTTGTAATTTGTGGTATCTAAAGTGATTTTGATATAAATCAAGAATATTCTCTTCAACATTTGGAAATATTGTACTGTTAAATATGTCTCATTAGTGAAAATACTGGTAGTTATGTAGTAGGTAAATAACAACAATATATGAAAGCACTTTCTTTTCTGTTTTATTCTTCTTCCCCTTTTATCTCAAAGGTAAAACATTAATCTAGAAAATATAATATTTGATGACCCAACAATATTTATTTTGTCATGTTTAAAAAAATGTTTCAATAAATAGCTATGTTTGGTTCAGGGTATTTAACTTAATCCACCACGTGATTGATATAAGTAAGTTATTTTGAAAAATCCTTTTGATCAGTTGATTGAATGTGCCTAATTACCCAATTCTACTACAAAAGAATGGGAGAAAGTTAGGAGTAAATAAGTTGAGCTACTGTCTCTTACTGAATTTATCTAGGTATACAATGAATGCTTTGCTTGGGAGACTGCAGCATGTAAGGGAGAGTGAAATCAAAGAGTCCTGAATTAAATTTAAGCTTAGTAATTACTAACTAGTTGTTGACTTTCAGCTAGTTACTTCACCTCTCTGAGCCTCATTTTGCATATTAAATACTATTACTTCAAGCATTGTTTTTTAAAGTAAATGAAATAATTACATTTATTAGTTTCATTTGAAATTAAATTAAATAACGAGCATGTAATAAACTTTGTAACATATGGTTTACTTTTATAAAATATTTGTTAGATTTATTCAAGAAGTATTTATTAAGAACCTGTATATGGCCAAGCACTGTACTAAGCTATATACTGTCCTTATGCTTTGTAAGGCATACATTTTAGTTAGAGAAACATAAACTGATAAGCAAATAAATGTACAAAATATGAACTTATTTTAGTGATAAATTTTATAAGGAGAGTAAACTTTATCACTAAACTCAATTATTATTTTAGATTCTAAGTTGGTAATACTCACTGTCTAAATTTTACATGTACAGTTAGGCTGAAGTGATTGTCTGACCACCATTGAACATTGTTGCAGTGTTGTTTATTGGATAAACAAGTAACTGAATGGTTAATAAAAAATGGGAATATGAGGCTTCCCTGGTGGCGCAGTGGTTGGGAGTCCGCCTGCCAATGCGGGGGACGTGGGTTCATGCCCCGGTCTGGGAGGATCCCGTGTGCCGCAGAGCGGCTGGGCCCATG
>NW_020172632.1:2266753-2407383 GCF_003031525.2 Neophocaena asiaeorientalis asiaeorientalis | reverse complement strand
GGAGGGGCCAAAAAAGGAGGAGCCCCCCAAACCCAAAAAAAAAAAAAAAAAAAAAAAAAAATGGGAATATGGCTAGGGAGGGTAGTTTCACTTATTCAACAAACATTTTGGTGAATCACTGTGAACCAAGACATTTATATAAGGCAGTCTCTTTTTGTACTTATGGAGCATACACTCTAGCAATCAAGATGAATCAGGTATACAAAAAACTGTAAATCAATATATGAGATAATAAGTTTAGTACTAGAGATGTAGGTAATGCATTATAACAGTTTATTACTTTCAGTTGAGCTAGGGGTCAAGGAATAGATGAAGATTACAAAGAGAAGACAATACTTGATCCGGTTCTTAAAGCCAATCTTGAAAAGGAAAGACTCATCTTAGTCAAATAAGTATCATAAAACTGATATGATAGCCCAAAGCTTCAATTTAATAGTGAAATAAGTGGTAAAAAATCAAATCATATCAGGGTGCCACTTAATATAAAGCAAAACATCTTTGCCTTTTCCTTAAGATTGTAAAGTTGGCTGTAGAATGGGGTAGTTATATTTCACCATTCATTGTACTTTAGCATCAGTGTTATAGGATGTGTTATGACATAGTTACTTGTTTATGAGAGAAAACTCCCTTATGAGGTTCACACTGAAGAATTTTATGCTGAATTTTTTTTTAACTATTTGCATGTGGTTTTCAAGTGCTGAACAATTAAAAAGACCCAAATTTAGACTGGAAACTTATTGTGACATAAACTTATAAATATTGCTGTTGCAATATAAATAAAACACAGATGTAGAAAGTGAAAAAGTTCTTTATGTAAATGAAACTCTGGGTACTACAAACAACATCTTAGGCTAGATGAGTCTTAAAGCTATGGGTTGTTTGGCTGATCTACTGCCAAAGGAATGAGAGATTGATATTTAAATTTCATGTGAAGTTTCATGGGTAGTCTAAGCCTTGCTTTGGCAGAACAAAATCTATAAAATCATGAGAAAAGGCACTAAAACTTTTGTAGGCTTTGATTTTCTGAATGTATAGAGAAAGCTTTGTAGTTTAACCAGATGAACTTTCAGAAACTCTTATTATGCTCCCTTATGAACGTGCAGTGGCCCATACTGCTTGGAACCTGCCCTATTTTTGTGTTCACCTTTGGATTTCAGCTAGCTTGGTTATAGCATCTTTACATTGGCAAACTAAATGATGATCATGCTTTGATTTTGAACTCTATTTTCCCCCCAGTCCATCTTTTCAGCTGCTTGCCAGACACCTCCACAACAGTATTGAACAACAACTTTCCCCAAAGTCTGTATTAGCTTTCAGAATTTTTTTTGGTTTATTGTACCAATGTTTATTTGATTAATCAAACTAGAAACTTGGGATTCATCCTTTATGATTCATTTATTATTCATGCTGCCGCCTCTGTCTGGAAGGCCTTTCTCTAATTCTCACTTTGCTTGGCTAAAAAGTCCTTTAAGATGTAGGTAAAATCTCTTCTCTTCTGAGAATCTTCTTACTTCAAGACTGTGTGCCCAAGAGCTTTCATTGATGATACTAACACAGCATGGTTACCACATGATGTAATTGAAAGCTTGTGTGACACTTTCCCTCCTGGATTATTAGCTACTTTTTATTAGGGACTGAGACTTCATGATTTCTTATTTGTTTTTCTGTAAAATGGAGCTTGTTGTGAGGATTTAATGGCTAATACTGACATAAAATGAGCACCAATAATTCTTAGATATTAATGTATTACTGTTGTTATTATTTACTACTATTATTATCTTGGTTTCTTCAATACTTGAAATGATGCCTGCCTTTAAAAAAATGGATATGCTGATAAAATGAATGTGTTTAGCAGTTATCTCTGCAGTGACACTCTAGTACTGGTTCCTTTCTGACATCTAGACCCAACTCTTTGGGGGTAATCATATTTTCCTCCCAGGCTTATTTGCTTCTTTTAGCCAGTGCCTTTTCTTCATGAATTTGTGTCTGAACCCAGAGGCCTGGTGCATTTGTTTCTCTTTCAACCTAAAATACATGTGGGGCTCTTATAACTAATTAACTATGCCTGTACATAGATAATAAGATAAAATTGTAAACTAATGGTAAAGAGAACTGCAAGTCAATGAAAATATAGAATAAATATCAGTCTAAGACTTGATACAGCTTTCAAAACTCAGCATAGACATTTTTATGTAGAAACTTTTTCTGAGCCCCTTGACTGTGTTAAGTACCCCCTCTGTGCTTCCATAGTTCTCTCTATCTCCCTAGGACTGGACCAGCTCCATAATTTGTGTGCAAAATGAAAATGCAGAGACCCTTATTAAATATTATTAAGAACTTCACACACCCATCAATCTGGCTCTGCCCTACTCTTTGCTCTGGCATGACATAGTAGGTTTCCTGAATGAATGAATAACTGACCAAAATCCAATGTATTGAAATTTTTGTGATAAGAGATGGTAATGACAATGTCCTAAATTGAATAACCAAAGTGAGGGGGCCAAGCTTTTCAGCAACAGGTGGAGCTTTTTAACATAATCACTGGTGACAGTAATCCACAAACTTTATATATATTTTTATATATTTTTCAACAAAAGTAAAACATCATCTTTACTCTTAAGTTGATAGGTAATTAATTTTGTATTCTTAATTCTACCAAATGTTAAAAGAGTTAACATCAATTGCATATTATCTCTTCCAGAAAATAGAAAACACTTTCCACCTAATTTTATGGAGCCAGTATTACTCTTATACCAAAATTGGTCAAAGAATACAAACAATACAAAACAAAAGTACAGCCTAATATCCAGCATGAATATGGATGAAAAAATTATTAACTAAATATTAACAAAGATAATTCAGCAATATGTAATAAGAATTATACACTGATCAAATAGTTTACTCCAGTGATGCAAGGCTGGTTCAATATTAAAAATCAAGTATTGTAATCCATCATATTAACAGGCAAAAGATGGAAAAATCACATGATCATGTCGATTTATGTAGAAAAAGCACTTCACAAACTTCGGCATCTATCCATAATAAACTCTCCAAAAAAAATAGGAACAGAGTGGGGATCTCTGTCAACTTGATTCCTAAAAATCTGCAAAAATCCCACAGTTGTCATTATACTTGATGATGAAACATAGAATGCTTTTCCCTTGAGATTTGTAACAAAGCAAAGATGTATACTCTCACACTGCTATTCAAGGTAGTATTGAAAGTTCTAGCCAGTGAAAGGTAAGAAGAGGAAATTAAAGGCATTAATATCAGAAGGAAAAAATAAAACTTTTATTTGCATATAGCATGATTATATACATAGAAATCCTTATGAAGTATATAAAAAAGACTTCTAGCACTAACAAGTGAGATGAATTTGGTCTCAAGATATGAGATCAACATACAAAATTGAATATATTTCTACATATTTGTAGTGGACACTGGAAAACCAAAATTAAATCTATACCATTACAATCACTCTAGAAAATGAAATAGTTAATTGTAAATCTATAAAATCTGTACAAAATTTGTATGCACTGCAAAATGTTGTTGGAAGTTATCAATGACGATTTAATAAACGGAGAGATATACCATGGTCATGTATTAGAAGAATGAACAAAATAAGATGACAACTCTACTTAAATTGTTCTGTAGGCTTAATACATTCCAAGCTTTGACCAATTCCTAGCAAGACTTTTCTACACATAAGAAAGATTATTCTAAAATTAATATGGAACGGCAAAGGAAAAAAATAGCTAAAGAATTTTTTAAGAGAATAAAGTGGGAGGAATGACTCTACCTTATATCAAAGCTTATTATACAATGACAGTAATCAAGATTGTGTAGTATTGTCAGAGGCAAGGTATTTTATTCTTTGCATCGAAAATAATAAAATACTTTAAAATACTTCTAATAATAAGATTCTTAGAAGAGAACATAGGGGTAAACTCCTTGAGATAGGTGTTGATGATGTTTTTTTTTAATCTGACACCAAAAGGAAATGCAGCAAAAGCAAAAATAGATAAGCGAGACTTCATTAAAGAAAAAAAGTTTCTGCATAGTAAAGGAAACCATTGGGCTTCCCTGGTGGTGCAGTGGTTAAGAATCCAATGAATTGGATTGCAAGAATCCTGCATCTCCACCAATGCAGGAGACATGGGTTTGAGCCCTGGTCCAGGAAGATCCCACATGCTGCGGAGCAACTAAGCCCATGTGCCACAACTACTGAAGCCTGTGTGCCTAGAGCCCGTGCTCCGCAACAAGAGGAGCCACCACAATGAGAAGCCAGTGCACCACAACGAAGAGTAGACCCGCTGTCCACAACTAGAGAAAGTCCATGTGCAGCAATGAAGACCCAACACAGCCAAAAATAAATAAATAAAATAATAAATAAATTTGTAAAAAAAAAAAAAAAGGAAACCATCAACACAAAATGAAAAGGCAATGTATGGAATGGGAGAAAATATTTGCAAATCAGATACCTGCTAAGAGGCTAATTAATATCCAAAATATATAAAGAACTCATACAGTTCAAGAGCTGTAAAATCAAGCAATCAAATTAAAAAGTGGGCAGAGGGTCTGAGCAGACATTTTCCCAAAGAAGATATACAAATGGCTAATAGGTACATTAAAATGTGCTCAACACCACTGTTCATCAGGGAAATGCAAATCAAAACCACAATGAGATATCACCTGTTAGAATGGCTTTTATGAAAAAGTTAAGCAGGGCTAAGTGCTGGCAAAGATGTTGAGTAAAGGGAGCCTTTGTGTGCTATTTTGGGGGTTGTAATTTGGTATAGCCCCTATATTGGAAAACAGTGTGGAGTTTCCTCAAAAATGTGAAAATAAAACTACCGTGTGATCCAACAATTCCACTTCTGAATATATATTCAAAGGAAATGAAATCATTATCTTGGAAAGAAATCTGTACTGCACTGTTCATTGCAGCATCATTTACAATAGACAAGATGTGGAAACAATCTAGGTGTCCATTGATGGATGAATGGATAAAGAAAATGTGGTACATAGGCATACCGTGTTTTATTGGGCTTCACTTTATTGTACTTCGCAGCTGCTGTGTATTTTGCAAATTGAAGTTTTGTGGGACCCTGTTTTGAGCAAGTCTATCAGTGCCATTTTTCCAATAATATTTGCTTACTTCAAGTCTCTGTGTCACATTTATAACTTTTACAGTATTTCAAATTTTTCATTATTATTATATGTGTTATGGTGACCTGTGATCAGTGATCTTGGATGTTACTGTTCTAATTGTTTGAGGGATGCCATGATCATGCCTGTATAAGATGGTAAACTTAACCCATAAATGTTATGTGTGTGTGTGTGTGTGTGTGTGTTTAATATTTATTTATTTGGCTGAGTCGGGTCTTAATTGTGGCATGAGAGATCTTCATTGCGGCATGTGGGATCTTTTAGTTCTGGCATGCAGGCTCTTACTTGCAGCAAGTGGGATCTAGTTACCTGACCAGGGATTGGACCCCCTGCATTGGGAGCACAGAGTCTTAACTGCTGGACCACCAGGGAAGTCCCAAGTGTTGTGTGTATTCTTACTGCTCCACCAACCTGTCATTTCCCCATCTTTCTTTCTCTCCTCAGGCCTCCCTATTTTCTGAAACATGACAGTATCGAAGTTGGGCCAGTTAGTAACCCTACAGTGGTCTCTAGGTGTTCAAGTGAAAGGAAAATTCTCAGGTCTCTCACTTTAAATTGAAAGCTAGAAATGATTAAACTTAGTGAGAAAGGCATGTCAAACGCTGAGATAGGTTGAACAGGTCTCTTGTGCCAAACAGTTAACCAAGTTGTGAATGCAAAGGAAAAGATCTTGAAGAAAATTAAAAGCACTACTCCAGTGAACACATGAATAATAAAGGAAAACAGACTTATTGCTGATAGGAGAAAATTTTAATGGTCTGGGTAGAAGATCAAACCAGCCACAGCATTCCCCTAAGCCAAAATCTAATTCAGAGCAAGTCTCTAAACCTCTCTTGAGTTCTGTGAAGGCTGAGAGAGGTGAGGAAGCTCTGGAAGAAAAGTTTGAATCCAGCTGTGGTTGGTTCATGAGGTTTCAGGAAAGAAGCTGTCTCCATAACATAAAAGTACAAGGTGAAGCAGCAAGTGCTGATGTAGAAGCTGCCACAGTTTATCCAGGAGATCTAGCTAAGATAATTAAACACTACACTAAACAACAGATTTTCAATTAAGATGAACAGTCTTATTTTGGAAGAAGATGCCATCTAGGGCTTTCATAGCTAGAGAGAGGAGAAATCAAAGCCTGGTTTCAAAGCTTCAAATGACAGGCTGACTGACCCTCTTGTTAGGGGCTAATGCCGCTGGTGACCTTAAATTGGAGCCAGTACTCATTTATCATTCCAAAAATCCTAGAGCCCTTAGGAATTATGTTAAATCTACTCTGCCTATGCCTTATACTAAATGGAACAACAAAGCCTGGATGAAAGCACATCTGTTTACAACATGGTTTGCTGAATATTTTAAGCACACTCCGAGACCTACTGCTCAGAGTAAAATGTTCCTTTCAAAATATTATTGCTCATTGACAATGCGCCTGGTCACCCAAGAGCTCTTAGGAAGATGTACAATGTTGTTTTCATGCCTGCTACCACAACATTCATTCTGCAGTCCATGGAGCAAAGAGTAATTTTAACTTTCAATTATTATTATTATTTTCAAGTATTATTATTTAAAAAATGAATTTCATAAGATTGTAGCTTCCATAGACAGTGATTCCTCTGATGGATCTGGGCAAAGTCGATTGAAAACCTTCTGAGAAGAATTCAGCATTCTAGATGCCATTAAGAACATTCATGCTTCATGGGAATAAGTCAAAGTATCAAAATTAACAGGAGTTTGGAAGAAGTTGATTCCAGCCCTAATAGATGACTTTGGGAGAATCAAGACTTCAGTTAGGAAGTAACTGCAGCTTTGGTGGAAATATCAAGAGAACTAGAATTAGAAGTGGAGCACTCTGGAACATTTACAAGCCTAGGAGGAGAGAGCAGGAAACACTGAGGGCTGAGCCCTCAGTAGACATTTCTCCAAAGAAGACATACAGATCGCCAAAAAGCACATGAAAAGATGCTCAACATCACTAATTATCAGAGAAATGCAAATCAAAACTACAATGAGGTATCACTTCACACTGGTCAGAATGGCCATCATCAAAATTCTACAAACAATAAATGCTGGAGAGAGTGTACAATGTTGGTGGGAATGTAAACTGGTACAACCACTATGGAGAACAATATGGACGTTCCTTAAAAAAACTAATAAGAGTTGTCATCTGATCCAGCAATCCCACTCCTGGGCATATATCCAGCCAAAACTATAATTCAAAAAGATACATACACCCCTATGTTCATAGCAGCACTATTCACAGTAGCCAAGACATGGAAACAACCTAAATGTCCATCGACTGATGAATAGATAAAGAAGATGTGGTATATACAATGGAATATTACTCAGCCATAAAAAATGAAATAATGCCATTTGCAGCAACATGGATGGACCTAGAGATTATCATACTAAATGAAGTAAGTCAGACAGAGAAATACAAATATCATATGGTATCACTCATATGTGGAACCTAATTTTTAAAATGACACAAATGAACTTACATACAAAACAGAAGCAGACTTACAGATATTGAAAACAAACTTACAGTTACCAAAGGGGAAATGTAGGCAGGAGGGATAAATCAGGAGCTTGGGATTAACATACACACACGGCTATATATAAGATAGATAACCAACAAGGACCTATTGTATAGCACAGGAAACTCTACTCAATATTCTGTGGTAAACTATATTAGAAAAGAATCTGAAAAAGGATGCATATATGTATATTTATAACTGAATCACTTTGCTGTACACCTGAAACACAACATTGTAAATCAACTATACTCCAGTAAAATTTAAAAAACAAAACAAAACAAGAAGTGGAGCCTGAAGATATGCCTGAATTGCTGCAATCTCATGATAAAACTGTAAGGAATGGGAAGTTACTTCTTAGGGATGAGCAAAGAAAGTGGTTTCTTGAGATGAAATCCACTCTGGTGAAGATGCTGTGAAGATTGTTGAAATGACAACAAAGGATTTAGAATATTACATAGACTTAGTTGATGAAACAGCATCAGAGTTTTAGATGATTGCAATTTTGCAAGAAGTTCTGCTATAGGTAAAATGCTATCAAATAACATTTTGTGCTGCAGAGAAATCTTTAGTGAAAGGAAGAGTCAATCCATCCACCAACCTTCATTGTCTTATTTTAAGAAACTGCCACTGCCACTGCAACCTTTAGCAACCACCACCCTGATCATTCAGCAGCCATCAACATTGAGGCAAGACCCTCCACTAGCAAAAAGATTATGACTGACTGAAGGCTTAGGAAATGATTAGCATTTTTTAGCAATAAAGTATTTTTAATTAAGATATGGACATTGTTATTTTAGACATAATGTTATTTCATACTTAATAGACTACAGTATAATGTAAACATAATTTTCATATGCATTGAGAGACCAAAAAAGTTGTGTGACTTGCTTTATTGTGGTGGTCTGGAACCAACTCTGTAATATCTCCAAGTCATGCCTGTATATACATATATCAAATTATGTTGTACACCTAAAACTAATACAGTGTTATATGACAATTATATGTCAGTTAAACTGGAAAAAAAATTAAAAATCAAGTTAGCAGTGTTAAAAAAAATCCATACAAGTCTAGGTATTGCTAGGTAGGTATTTTTTAGATGTGATTAAATTTTAAATTTGTGTCCTTTGAGTAAAGCAGATTATCCTCCATAATGTGGGCAGTCCTCATCTTCTCAGTTAAAAGCCTTAAGTGAAAAGATTAAGGTCCTCTGAGGAGGAAAGAATTGTGTCTTCAGACTGCCTTTAGATTCAAGACTGCAGTACCAACTCCTGCCAGAATTGCTAGCTTGCCAGCGTGCCCTGCAGATTTCAGACTTGCCAGCCTTTACAATCATGTGAACCAATTCCTTTTTTTAAAAATTATATATATTTTTTATTTTATTGTTTTTTGTTTTATTGGAGTAAAATTGCTTTACAATGTTGTGTTAGTTTCTACTGTACGATGAGGAGAATCAGCTATATGTATACTTATAACCCCTCCCTCTTGGACCTCCCTCCCACTGCACCCTGCATCCCATGCATCTAGGTCATCATAGAGCACCGAGATGAGCTCCCTGCTGTACAGCAGGTTCCCACTATCTATTTTACACATGGTACAGTGTTTATGTCAAACCTAATCTCCCAATCGTTCCACTCTCCCCTTGCCCCCCTGTGTCCACATGTCTTTCTCTACATCTACGTCTCTATTTCTGCCCTACAAATAGGTTCATCTGTACCATTTTTCTACATTCCACATATATGTGTTAATATGCAATATTTGATTTTCTCTTTCTGGCATACTTCACTCTGTATGACAGACTCTAGGTCCATCCACATCTCTACAAATGACCCAATTTCATTCCCTTTTATGGCTGAGTAATATTCCATTGTATATATGTACCACCTCTTCTTTATCCATTCATCTATCATTGGACATTTAGGTTGCTTCCATGACCTGACTATTGTAAATAGTGCTGAAATGAACACTGGGGTGCATGTGTCCTTTTGAATTATGTTTTTCTCAAGGTATATGCCCAGTAGTGGGATTCCTGGCTCATAATGTAGTTCTATTTTTAGTTTTTAAGGAACCTCCATACTGCTTCTCCATAGTGACTGTATCAATTTACATTCCCACCAACAGTGCAAAACGATTCTCTTTTCTCCACACCCTCTCCAGCATTAATTTTTTGTAGATTTTTTGATGATGGCTATTCTGAGTGGTGTGAGGTGATACCACATTGTAGTTTTGACTTGCCTTTCTCTAATAATTAGTGATGTTGAGCATCTTTGCATGTACCTCTTGGCCATCTATATGTTTTCTTTGGTGAAATATCTATTTAGGTCTTCTGCCCATTTTTTACTTGGATTATTTGTTTTTTATGATATTGAGCTCCATGAGCTCTTTGTATATTTTGCAGATGAATCCTTTGTCCATTGCTTCATTTGCAATATTTTCTCCCATTTTGAGGGTTGTCTATTCACCTTGTTTATGGTTTCCTTTGCTGTGCAAAAGATTTTAAGTTTCATCATGTCCCATTTGTTTATTTTTGTTTTAATTTTTATTACTCTAGGAGGAGGGTCAAAAAAGATCTTGCTGTGGTTTATGTCAAAGAGTGTTTTTCCAATGTTTTCTTCTTAAGAGCTTTATAGTCTCCAATCTTACATTTAGATTTTAAATCCATTTGGAGTCTGTATTTGTGTATGGTGTTAGATAGTGTTCTAATTTCATTCTTTTACATGTAGCTGTCCAGTTTTCACAGCACCACTTATTGAAGAGGCTGTCTTTTCTCCATTGTCTGTTCTTGCCTCCTTTGTTGTAAATTAGGTGACCATATGTGCGTGGATTTATCTCTGGGCTTTCTGTACTGTACCATTTACCTATATTTCTGTTTTTGTGCCAGTACCATACTGTCTTGATTACTGTAGCTTTGTAGTATAGTTTGAGTTGGGGAGCCTGATTCCTCCAGCTCCGTTTTTCTGTCTCAAGATTGCTTGGCTATTCGGGGTCTTTGTGTTTCCATACAAATTGTAAAATTTTTTATTCTAATTTGTGAAGAATGCCATTGGTAGTTTGATAGGGATTGCACTGAATCTGTAGATTGCTTTGGGTAGTATAGTCATTTAAAGAATATTGATTCTTCCAATCCAAGAACATGGTATATTTCTCAATCTGGTTATGTCATCTTTGATTTCTTTCATCAGTGTTTTATAGTTTTCTGAGTACAAGTCTTTCACCTCCTCAGGTAGGTTTATTCCTAGGTATCTTATTCTTTTTGCTGTGATGGCAAATTGGATTGTTTCCTTAGTTTCGCTTTCTGATTTTTCATTGTTAGTGTATAGGAATGCCAGAAATTTCTTGCATTAATTTTGTACCCTGCAACGTTATCAAATTCATTTGTTAGCTGTAGTAGTTTTCTCGTGGCATCTTTAGGATTTTCTATGTAGAGTGTCATGTCATCTGCAAAGAGCGACAGTTTTACTTCTTCTTTTCCATTTTGGATTCCTTTTGTTTCTTTTCTTCTCTGATTTCCCTGGCTAAGACTTCCAAAACTATGTTGAATAATAGTGGCAAGAGTGGACATCCTTGTCTTGTTCCTGATCTTAGAGGAAATGCTTTCAGTTTTTCGCCATTGGTTATGATGTTTTCTGTGGGTTTATCATATATGGCCTTTATTATGTTGAGGTAGGTTCCCTCTATGTCCATTTTCTGGACAGCTTTTATGATAAATGGGTGTTGGATATTTTGTCAAAAGCTTTTTCTACTTCTATTGAGATGATCATATGTTTTTTATTCCTTAACTGTTAATATGGTGTATCATATTGATTGATTTGTATAGATTGAAGAATCCTTGCAGTCCTGGGATAAATCCCACTTGAACATGGTGTATTATCCTTTTAATATGTTGTTGGATTCTGTTTGCTAGTATTTTGTTCAGGATTTTTGCATCTATGTTCATGAATAATATTGGTCTGTAATTTTCTTTTTTCTGCTGTATCTTTGTCTGGTTTGGTATCAGGGTGATGGTGGCTTTGTGAACGAATTTGGGAGTATTCCTCCCTCTGTAATTTTTGGAAGAGTTTCAGAAGGAAGGGTGTTAGCTCTTCTCTAAATGTTTGATAGAATTCCCCTGTGAAGCCATCTGGTCCTGGAGTTTTGTTTGTTGGAAGATTTTTAATTACAGTTTCAATTCCATTACTTGCGATAGGTCTGTTTATGCCTTCTAATTCTTCTTCTTCTTTTTCAGTCTTGGAAAATTGTACCTTTCCAGGAATTTGTCTATTTCTTCGTGGTTGTCCATTTTATTGGCATATAGTTGGTTGTAGTAGTCTCTTTTAATCCTTTGTAATTCTGTGATGTCAGTTTTGATTTCTCCTTTTTCATTTCTAATTTTATTGATTTGAATCCTCTCCCTTTTTTTCTTGATGAGTCTGGCTAAAGGTTTATCAATTTTGTTTATCTTCTCAATGAACCAACTTTAATTTTATTGATCTTTGCTATTGATTTCTTCATTTCTATTTCATTCATTTCTTCTCTGATCTTTATGATTTCTATCCTTCTACTGACTTTGGGTTTTCTTTCTTCTTCTTTCTCTGGTTGCTTTAGGGGTAAGGTTAGATTGTTTATTTGAGATTTTTCTTGTTTCTTCAGGTGAAATTGAACTGCTATACACTTTCCTCTTAGAACTCCTTTTGCTGCATCTCATATGTTTTGGGTCATCGTGATTTTTCTTGTCATTTGTTTCTATGTATTTTTAAAATTTCTTCTTTGACTTCTTCTGTGACCTCTTGGTTATTTAGTAGCCCACTGTTTAGCCTCCATGTATTTGTATTTTTTACAGTTTTTTTTCCTGTAATTCATTTCCAATCTCATAGCATTGTGGTTAGAAAAGATGCTTGATATGATCTCAATTTTCTTAAATTTTCCAAGGCTTGATTTGTGACCCAAGATGTGATTTATCCTGGAAAATGTTCCATGTGCACTTGAGAAGAAAATGTATTCTGCCACTTTTGGGTGGAATGTCCTATAAATATCGATTAAATCTATTTGGTCTGTTGTGTCATTTAAAGCTTGTGTTTCATTGTTTATTTTCTCTTTGGATGATATGTCTATTGGTATCAGTGGGGTGTTAAATTCCCCCACTATTATTGTGTTACTGTTGATTTCCCCTTTTATGTATGTTAGCATTTGCCTTATGTATTGAGGTGCTCCTATGTTGATTACCTAAATATTTATAAATATTTCTTCTCCTTGGATTGATCCCTTCATCATTATGTAGCATCCTTCTTCATCTCTTGTAACAGTCTTTATTTCAAAGTCTATTTTATCTGACACAAGTATTGCTCGTACAGCTTTCTTTTGATTTCCATTTGCATGGAATATCTTTTTCCATCCCTTCACTTTCAACCTGTATGTGTCCCTAGGTCTGAAATGGGTCTCCTGTAGACAGCATATATGTGGGTCTTGTTTTTGTATCCATTCAGCCAGTGTATGTCTTTTCTTTGAAGCATTTAATCCATTTAAATTCAAGGTTATTATCGAAATGTTTGTTCCTATTATCATTTTCTTAATTGATTTCAGGTTTTTTTTGTGGGTCTTTTTCTTCTCTTTTGTTTCCTGCTTTGAGAAGTTCCTTTAGCATTTGTTGTAGAGCTGGTTTGGTGGTGCTGAATTCTCTTAGCTTTTGCTTATCTGAAAAGCTTTTGACTTCTCCATCCAATCTGAATGAGATCCTTTCTGGGTAGAGTAATCTTGGTTGTAAGTTTTTCATTGCTTTAAGTGTATCCTGCCACTCCCTCCTTGCCTGCAGAGTTTCTGCTGAAAAATCAGCTGATAGCCTTCTGGGGATTCCTTTCTATTTTATTTTTTGCTTTTCCCTTGCTGCTTTAAATATTTTTTCTTTGAATTTAATTTTTGTTAGTTTGATTAATATGTGTCTTGGTGTGTTTCTCCTAGTGTTTATCCTGTATGTGACTCTCTGCACTTCCTGGACTTGGGTGACTATTTCCTTTCCCATATTTGGGAAGTTTCCCACTATAATGTCTTCAAATATTTTCTCAGACCTTTTCCTTTTCTCTTCTTCTGGGACACCTATAATTCAAATGTTTGTGAGTTTAGTGTTGTCCCAGAGGTCTCTGAGATTGTCTTCAAACCCTTTCATTCTTTTTTCTTTATTCTGCTCCTTGGCAGTTATTTCCACCATTCTGTCTTCCAGCTCACTTATTTGTTCTTCTGCCTCAGTTATTCTGTTATTGATTCCTTCTAGTGTATTTTTCATTTCAGTTATTGTGTTGTTCATCTCTGTTTGTTTGTTCATTAGTTCTTCTATGTCTTTGTTAAACATTTTTTATATTTTCTCAGTCTGTGCCTCCATTCCGTTTCCGACATTCTGGATCGTCTTTACTATCATTACTCTGAATTCTTTTTCAGGTAGGTTGCCTATTTCTTCTTCATTTATTTGGTCTTTTTGGTTTTTACCTTGCTCCTTCATCTGTAACATAATTTTTTGTCTTCTCTTTTTTTTTTCTTTTCTTTTGATGGTGAGATTATGTTCTTGTCTTAATGGTTGTTTGGCCTGAGGCTTCCAGCAGTGGAGTTTTTAGGCTGTTGGATAGAGCTGTGTCTTGGTGCTGAGATGAGGACCTCTGGGAGACCTCAATCCAATGAGTATTCCCTGGGGTGGGAGGTTCTCTGTTAGTCCAGTGGTTCACACTCAGAGGTCCCACTGCAAGAGCTCTGGCCCAAACTCTGGCTCATGAACAAAGATCCTGCAAGCCATGCGAGGTGGCAAAAAACAAAAAGAAAAAAGAAAAGAAAAGAAAAAAAAAGGAACAGAACAATAGCAAAGAGTAAAAAATAAGATTAGAAAACTAACAGATATGTTAGAAAGAATAAAAAAATAAAAATACAGATGAAACAAAAATAGGAAGGTAGAACAATAGTAAAAAAGAGGAGGAATAAAAGAAGCTGGAAAAGGCCTTGGCTGTGGGGTGTGGGACTTATGCAGGTGTGTGATTTAGGTGGTAGGCGGCACCTGTGGTTAGGACTCACAGGGCCAAAAACGGCCCTGGGGGGGTCTGGGGTGGGACTTAGGCTGAAAGCAGCAGGAGGGTCACAGGAGTACCTCTGGCCTGGATGTCAGGGAACCACGTCCAGGACCCCAGCTGGCTCTCTGGACCGGAGTGGTGGGGGAAATGCTCAGCACGTTCCCCCTGATCCTCTGATCCCAGAGGACCCCTCCCTGTTGGCCTCTATTCTTCCATGCCCCCACCATTCGCCTAGGAACCACATGGTCAGAGGGGGCTTGGGAAGGCAGGGGTCCACCCCAGAAGCCCAACAGGCTTCCCGGGGCCGATTGGGCAGGAGAAAGGCTATGCATGCTCCCCCGCAATCCTCCAAGCCCCCAAGGGTCCCTCCAGGTGTGAGAACCCCTCCCTGCCTCCCAGCCACCCTCAAGGGCACCAGTTCTTTCCGGCCTCCAGTTAACCTCCTCCATCGCTTCCCCCACGTCCTACCCAGTCACTCTGGGATTCCTGCTGTTTCCTTGGGGTTTGAAGTCCCCCACCAGCATCCGGCAGGCACCCTAGTTGTCTGTACCAATTCCTTAAAATCTCTCTCCCTCTCTCGCTCTATGTGTGTGTGTGTGTGTGTGTGTGTGTGTGTGTGTGCGTGCATGTACATGTATATATATATATATATATACACATACATGTGTGTTTCACTTTAAAATATTAAAATATATTGAAATATTGTATGCTGAGTATTTTACATTAAAATATATATAAATCTACATACATTATATTTGTTCTGTTTCTCTGGAGACCCCTGACTAATACACATTTTGGTTCCACGTGTTTTCAACAAGTAGTGCTGGAGCTTTGGATATTCATGGACAAAAATGTTCTTTGATATATGTGTCACATCTTATATAAAATTATGAATTATATGTTTACCTGTAAAATGTAAAAGTGTAAAACTTTAGGAGACATCATAGGAGAACATTTTTGGGTTTTAGAGCTTGATGAGTTGTTATGAGATATGACACCAAAAGAACAACCAATAAAAGGAAAAAAATGGACTTTGTGAAAATTAATCTTTTTCTATACCAAAGACCTTATTAAGATGATGAAAGGAAAATCTACACACTGGAAGAAAGTATTTGCAAAACACACATATGACAAAAGGACCCTGTTTTATTCTGAGTTTTGCAAAGTAACAGAACCAATACAGTGTTTGTGTGTGTATGTCTGTGTGTGTGCGCACACACATGTGGTGTGTCTGTATATCTATCTGTCTGTCTACCTATCTATCACCTATTTATCTATCATCTCTCTACCTATCTAGACAGGGAGAGGGACAGTAGGAGAGAAAGGGACATTTATTTTAAGGAATTTGCTCAAATGATTGTGGAAGTTTGCTGCAGAGTAGGCCAGCAATCTGGAGACCCAAGGTAGAGACACACTAAGAGTTCAAAGGTAGTCTGCTGGCAGAATTTCTTGTTTATTAGGGGAGATCATTCTTTGTTCTATTAAGGCCTTCAATCAATTGGATGTAGCTTACCACATTATACAGAGTAACCTACTTTACCCATAGTTCACCCATTTAAATGTTAATCTCATCCAAAAAATACCTCCACAGAAACATCTAGAATAAATTTTGCCCACATATCTCAGCACCATGACCCAACCCTTTTGAAGTATAAAATTAACCATCACAGACCCATATTTAGAATATTTAAATCACTCTTAAAACTCAATAGTGAAAAACAATCCATTTAGAAAAGAGGCAAAAAACATGAAGAAACATTTCACTGAAGAGAATATACATGTAGAAAATAAATTCATAAAAAATGTTCAGCATCACTAGCCATTAAGGAAATGCAAAACAAGACCACATGAAATATCACTACATATTTATTAGAACAGCTAGAATAAAACATAGTGACAGTACTAAATTCTAGTGAGAATATAGGAAAACTACGTCTCTCATTGCCATGGAATTTAAAATGCTACGGTCATTCTGGAAAAGCTTGGCAATTTCTTAAAAAACTAAAGATTCAACTATCATATGACCCAGGAGTTACATTCTTGAAATTTATATAATCAAATAAAAACCTACCTTCACTCAAAAATCAATACATGAATGTTTATTGCAATTTTATTTATAATAGCTTTATTTATAATAGCCAGAAACTAGAAACAACCAAAATGTCCCTCAATAGGTAAATTGGAAGATGACCTTTGTTACATTTATACTATAGAATGCTACTCAGAAATAAAAAGGAATGAATACTACTGTCGCATGCCACAACTTGGATGCATCTCAAGGGCATTTTAGAGTGTGGGAAAAAAATCTCAAAAATTTATATACTATATAATTCTGTTTATATTTTTGAATGACAAAACTTTTGAGATGGAAATCAGATTAGTGTTTACCAGGAATTTAGGGTAGTGTGAGGGAACTCTACATGGTGATGAAACACTTCTGTATCTTGCTTGTAGTGGTGCTTACATCAATCTACCCATGTGATTAAATGATGTATAATTATACACACACATTACACCAATGTCAGTTTTATGGTTTTGATATTACTATAATTATGTAAGATTTAACTGTTGGGGGAAAATGAGTGAAGAATACATAGACCTCTTTATCCTATCTTTGCACCTTCCTGGGAATCTAGTTATTTCAAATAAAAAGTAAAAACAAAAAACCAATGAGCCAGAGATGCCTGTAGATGTTTCAGTGTTTATGGACACATCTGTAGGTGTCCTTTCAACTGAAGCCCCAATTTATACCTCGTTTGTTTTAAATTTATTTTTATTAATTTTTATTAGAGTATGATTGCCCTACAATGTTGTGTTAGCTTCTACTGCACAGCAAAATGAATCAGCCATACATATACATATACCCCCTCCCATTTGGATTTCCCTCCCATTTAGGTCACCACAGTGCATTAAGTAGCATTCCCTGTGCTATACAGTATGTTCTCATAAATTGTCTATTTTATGCATAGTTTCAATAGTGTATATGTGTCAATCCCAATCTCCAAATTCCTCCCACCTTACCCCTTTCCCCTTTGGTATCCATACATTTGTTCTCTACATCTGTGTCTCTATTTCTGCTTTGCAGGAAAGGTCATCTGTACCATTTTTCTAGATTCCACATATATGTGTTAATATACGATATTTGTTTTTAGCTTTCTGGCTTACTTCACTTTGTGTGACACTCTGTAGGTCAACCCATGTCTCTACAAATGACCCAATTTCGTTCCTTTTTATGGCTGAGTAATATTCCATTGTATGTATATACCACATCTTCTTTATGAATTCCTCTGTTGATGGACATTTAGGTTACCCCTTTATCAGAGTGAATTTTCAAACAATTATTTTAATATAATTCATTGTTCACCCTGACTAAACTCACTTTGTTGATTGTAGAAATAAATTTAAGTCCTATGATTTATGGGACAGTTGTTGGCATCAATGATTAATACATGATTCCTCATCAAGGAGAGAATGTTAAAAGGAGTGCATCTTGTATATCATCTTGAACTGAGACAAATCGTTGGTGATTTTTTATACTGCCCAGAAAAATAATGGAAATAGGAACAAAAGAAAGCTCAGGGTATAAAGTGGACCATGGGATAGAAGTCAGACACTGAGTTCTAGCCCCAGTTCAGTCACTAGCTCACTGCAATTATCCTGGTCCAAGCCACCATCCTGTCTTGTCTAAATTATTATTATTTTTGGTTTTTATATTCAACTTATTTAAGTTAAACCAAAACCAAAAGCAACTCACTCGTTACTCCCACTACCTACACCCTGTCTTTGGCAACCACCAATTTGTTATCTTTATCTATGAGTTTGGTTTTATTTTTTTGTCTCTAAAATATATGTATATATATATTTGTTTTGTTTTGTTTTTAGTTCCTCATATAAGAGAGATTATATAGTATTTGTCTTTCTCTGATTTATTTCACTTAGCATAATGCCCTTGAGGTCCATCCATGTTGTCACAATTGGCAAGATTTCATTTTTTTTATGGCTGAATAATATGCCCTTGTATGTGTGTGTCTGTATATATATAATCTCCAAATTCCTCCCACCTTACCCCTTCATCCATTCATCCATCAATGGGCACTTAGGTTGTTTCCATATTTTGGCTACTGTAAATAATGCTGTAGTGAACATGGGGGTACATATATTTATTAAAATTAGTGATTTTGTTTTTGGATAAATACCCAGAAGTGGAATTGCTGTTTCATATGATAGTTATACTTTTAATTTTCGGAGGAACCTCCCTACTGTTTTCCATAGTGGCTGCACCAATTTACATTCCCACCAATAGTGCACAAGTATTCCCACATCTTCATCAACACTTGTTATCTCTTGCCTTTTTATGAAACCCATTCTAAAGGGTGATATCTCATTGTGGTTTTAATTTGTATTTCCCTGGTGATTAATACTATAGAGCATCTTTTTGTGTACTTGTTGGCCATCTGTATGTCTTCTTTGGAAAAGTGTCTATTCAAATCTTCTACTCATTTTTTTTTTGTGTGTGTGGTATGTGGGCCTCTCACTGTTGTGGCCTCTCCCGTTGTGGAGCACAGGCTCTGGACGCGCAGGCTCAGTGGCCATGGCTCACAGGCCCAGCCGCTCCGCAGCAGGTGGGATCTTCCCGGACCAGGGCACGAACCTGTGTCCCCTGCATCGGCAGGCAGACTCTCAACAACTGCGCCACGAGGGAAGCCCTCTACTCATTTTTAAATCTGATTTTTTTCTCTTGATTGTATGAGTTC
Organism: Neophocaena asiaeorientalis asiaeorientalis; assembly: GCF_003031525.2. Classification (NCBI taxonomy): domain Eukaryota; kingdom Metazoa; phylum Chordata; class Mammalia; order Artiodactyla; family Phocoenidae; genus Neophocaena; species Neophocaena asiaeorientalis. The sequence goes on along the minus strand of NW_020172632.1, from coordinate 2,387,922 downwards.
TTTATATATTTTGGATATTTTCTCCTTATCAGATGTGTAATTTGCAAATATTTTCTCCCATTTGGTAGGTCACCTTTTTATTCTGTGGATGGTTTTCCATGCTGTGCAGAGGTTTTTAGTTTGATGTAGTCCCACTTGTTTATTTTTGCTTTTGTTGCTTTTGCTTTTGGTGTCAGATTCAAAAAATAATCTCCAAGATCTGTGTCAAGGAGCTTACCCCATATTTTTCTTCTAGGAGTTTTATGGTTGCAGGTCTTATGTTCAAGTCTTTAATCCATTTTGATTTGATTTTTTTACACGGTGTAAGATAGTTGTCCAGTTTCATTCTTTTGCATGTGGTTGTCCAGTTTTCCCAGCACCATTAATTGAAGAATCTATCCTTTCCTCATTGTATGTTAGTGGCACCTTGGTTGTAAATTAATTAACTGTATATGTGTGGGTTTATTTCTGGATTCCCTATTTTGTTCCATTAATCTATGTGTCTGTTTTCATGCCAATACCATGCTGTTTTGATTACTATAGCTTTGTAGTATAATTTGAAATCAGGGCATGTGATACCTTCAGCTTTGTTCTTTATTTTTCTCAAGATTGTTTTAGCTATTTGGGGTCTTTTATGGTTCCATAGAAATTTTAGGATTGTTTGTTCTATTTCTGTGAAAAATGCCATTGAAATTTTGATAAGGATTGCATTGAACCTGTGGTTTCCTTTGGGTAGTATGGACATTTAATGATATTAATTCTTCTGGTCCATAAGCATGGAATATCTTTTATTTGTGTCTTCTATTTCTTTCATTAATGTCTTTTAGTTTTCAATATATAGGTCTTTCACCTCCTTTGTTAAATTTATTCCTAGGTGTTTTATTTTTGATGCAATTTTAAATGGGAATTTTTTCTTAATTTCTCTTTCTAATAGTTTATTTTTAGTGTATAGAAACACAATAGATTTTTATGTATTGAGTTTGTATCCTACAATTTTACTGCATTTATTTATTGTTGTTATGATTTTCTGATGAAGCTTTTAGGGTTTTCTATATGATATCATGCCGTTTGCCAATAGTGAGAGTTTTACTTCTTTCTTTCCAATCTTGAAGCCTTTTATTTCTTTTTCTTGTCTAATTACACTGCCTAGGACTTTCAAACTATGTTGAATAAAAGTGGTGAAATTGGGCATCTTGTCTTGTTCCTAATCTTAGAGGAAAAGCTTTTAGCTTTTCCTTGTTTAGTATGATGTTAGCTATGGGCTTTCCTACGTGTTGTTTATTATGTTGAGATATATACTCTCTATACCTGTTTTGCTGATAGTTTTTATCATGAATGGATGTTGCTACACCTGTGGTTCACTCCAGTCAGATATATTGTATTCTTTAATGTTCCTGCAACACCCTATGTATGCTTCTACCTCAGATCCTTCTGTATTTTTCTCTTCCCATTTATTAGAAAGCTTTTCACCAAGATATCCTAATGGCATATTCTCTCATATCCTGCAGGCCTTTTCTCAAATGTCATTTTCTTAGTGCAACCTGACTACCTTATTTAAAATTGCAGTCTCCCTCACTAAATCTCCCTATCTCCTGTTGCTTTATTTTTCTTCATAATAACTTATAACCATCTAATATACTTTATATTTTGTGTGTTTATTTCACTTTCTCTTTCCTCTAGAATGTAAGTTCAACAAAAGTTGGAACTTTTGTTCGTTTTATTTATTGTTGAACAATTGTTGTATAGAAAAGTGCATGTCGCATAGTAGATGTTCAGTACGTATTTGTTGAATGAGTGAATGCTTGAAGATGGCACCCCCACCCTGTTCTGTGACATACAATGCAACCCTTTTTAATTTTATTGTTTCACAGGTATTTATTGAAGTCCTTGCAGTTTACCATTCTTAAGGTAAACATTAGGATAGACATTAAAGTTATAAATATTTATAAAGATGTGTTTTCTCTCCTTAAGACATTCAGGTCAGTTTCAAGAAAGAGAGAACAACTTGATTATGTCAGGCTCACAGAAAAGGGAGAGAGATGTCCTCTTTTGGGAGGTGCCAGGATATGCATCCTAAAGTGTTACACTTGAACTTGGTCTGAAAGGACGAATAGTATGTGTTTTCCAAACAAAGGAGGGAAAGGTAGTCTATGCAGATGGGATAGGAAAAGACACAGAAGTAATAACAATTATGGTGTATCACTCAATATATCATGCGTTCTTAGATGATTTCCTTAATCTCTTGGCATAGATATGTTTTGCTATATTATTATTATGAGGCAGTGTTATATAGTGGAAAGAGTACAGGCATTATAGCTAACCAGCTCTGAGTTAAAATTTCAGCTTTATCACAATATCTACATTATTTGGCCTCTCTATCCATGAAATATGTGAGTAGTAATACCCATAATATAGGATGGTTCTGAGGATGTCATAAATGAAATAGTGTATATTAATGCCCATCTCTGTACTTGACATGTAGTATGTGCTTACCACAATAGTTATTTTACTAGTAAACTAATTATTTGATTATTATTTCTAAACTAATAATTAGTAAACTAATTATTTCAAATTATTTGTGTAGTATTAATGGTTGTTAGTTAAAACAACTGAACAAAATCAAAGCAGCAATACAAACAGTATATTTGTATGTTTCCATTTTTAGAAGGGAGATGAGTACACTGACTGGCAATCTCAGCAAAGAAAGGATAAAATAATTTTGACAGTTTTGAGACGTAAGATTATTGTTAGTTATGAATAACCTTAGATCTCTAAATGATCTTCCCTAGTTGAAAGCCTTTGTAATGCCAGTTGATGTCATTTCAGATCAATACCTAGGTTGAAGTTAGACTAGGCTGAAGACTAAATTATAGACTTGAGCAAATTTTAGATTATGTATGCCCTTGTGAAGTTACTGTGTACTGCAATTCCTGGACCATTCTCTAAAAAGTGAATGAATATAGATTGGGACCTAGATTGAAACCTGTTGGTGTCTTAAGAATGAAAATAGCACTATCTTGATGGAAAATTAATGAGTCCATATGAATTAATGAAGTGGCTTGGTAACAATAATAGATTCTAGGTCAAGAAATATTGGAATTCTTGTCGGCTGATCCCAAAGTGTCCGTGTGACCTTGGATAAATCATTTTACTTCTCTGGGTCTTTGCTATCTCACCTACAACATAGGAATAATAGTCCTTAGTATGCCTACCTCTCAGAATTTTTGTACACATTAAATGAGATAATGAACATAGAAATGCCTTGTAACCCAGCCAGTGCTACAGTTGTGTAGGGTTTGTTATTACTGGCAGTACTCGCAACTAACTCACAGTCAGGAAGCTAACTCTGCCACTGATTTGAAGTTGAACTTTATACAAATCAATTCCTTCTTCCATATCTCAGTTTCTTAATCTTTGAAATTAAGTGGTTCATATGAATTAATGATTCTGAACTGGAAGGTGGATGCTCCCTTGAAGGTGCTTTTCAAATCTCACTTTTTCTTTCCTATGGAGAGTATTTGATATACTCGTTCACCTCAGTAGGTATAGTTTCAATGTTAAGAATCATTGCTACAGTAATCTATAGGCAGGCTCCTTCCCTGGGTAGGGCAACCAAGATGGTTCTGGGCATCTTGTTTGATGTAAGATGCGGAGTCATGAAGTGGACTTGCTGTTGTTTTCTGAAATCATTAAAATTTAAGCTTAAAAGTTCTTTTTTAATGATTCTGCCAAGTGGCTCATGAAAGGTGCCAATAATGTGGCCTCCTTTTAACTATAATTGAAATCTCAGCTGTGCACCAGATTCACATCCTTCTAGGAATGGCCTGCATGAGAGTGTCCTGTCCTGTTGGTGGAAAACAATGAAAAGCAAAGGATTAGATGATCCATAGGGACTTCCATCCTCCACACCTCAGGCCTGAACTTAAAATCTCTGAGTCATTTAAAATTTAAATTTAAATTTTCAGTAATTTAAAATTCCAGTTTCAACAGTGCCTATTGCTTAAGAAAAGCTAATTTCCAGGTGTTCTGATTTTTTATCTTGGTGTAGCTATCACTCAAATGTCAAAAGCTCATTATAGATGTCATAAGCAAAGTCAGTATTGGGTAAGGAAGATCATATTAACTGCATGTGCTGCACTTTTGTTGTGACTTGACATTATGTTTGGTTACTGCTTGACATATTTTCATTGTAACAAGTTGCGATTAATCAGATCTTGCAGTGACACCTCACTATCTCTCAAAGACTATCATTGTACTACATCATGGTGACTTAGTTCTGTTTTTGGAAAATAGTAGTCTGTAGATATAGGTAGATAGTTAGGCTGTTACCAGGTAATGAGTTTTCTCCTTCTGTCTCATCAGTCTGAAGAAATGCCAAACTAAGGATGGTTAAAAAAAAAATGTGTGTGTGTGTGTGTGTGTGTGTGTATTTTTTCTTTTCCACTGGCCTCAGTTTTGTTTAGAAGAGAAATGGCACGCATAGGCTGGGGAGTTAGGAAAGTTAAGCTGAATATCAGATTTTCTATTTGACTCATTCTGGGAGAGAGGGGATCAGGACAGGTTCATGCTAGGACTTTTAAAGCAGATATTTTTAAATATAGGAGTTGGTCAATAAATGTAGAGGTAATTGAATATCCCTGCTTTTCTAGTCTCAATTTGCCCACCTAAAAGCAAAGAGTTGGATAAGCAGATGTCTTAATACCTTACAAGGCTGGTGTTTTTCTAAGATTTTAAACAGCATTCTAAAAAGAACTGCTTCTTTCTGCAAAGCTGCTTCTCATTTTATGGATGCTTATAGATTACCAGTGGACTTACTTTATGTTCCACCTCTTAGAACTTTACAAACAGTGAATGGAAATAGTCTTGGGCTGTGCACACTCATGTCTCTTATGCATAGGATTGTCCCTCTTCCTGAAATTCTTTTCTGTTCCTTCTCTATCAGATGATCATTCAAGTACTCATCAGTCAGTCATTATTGTAGAACCACTGAAGATGTCACCTTTTGTCCTCTGTTAAGGAAGAATTAGGTATTTCTTCTTTTTTTATCCATTGCATTTTATAGGTCTTAGCACACTGGATCATGATTATTTGTTTATATCTATATCTCTCCCCCTGAACTACAAGCTTTATTTTACAGGCTGAGGCTGTTTCATTTGTTATAATTTCTGCAGCAGTCAAGACAATGCCTAAGCAAACTAGGTACTCCAACTATTTACTGAATAAATGTTGACGTTTATTGAATTCTGAAAAAAATCATTTTTAAATTTGAAAGAGATGTAGAAATTACAGTTGAGGTAATACTTAAGGCATGACTTAAAACTCCAATTCTTTTGAGCTGTTTTACAGGAAGATGATACTTCAGAATCCAAAGACTAGGTTACAGACCATCAAAATTCTATAGAAATGAGTGGTGAAACTATATGAACTGGAGTAGGGGGTGAACTTTCTGTCTTACAATCTTTAAACGTTGTGGAGTCAGTAGCCTTGTTCTAGCTTTCACTGCTGAATTTGGAATCATATGTCTTTTTCCTTCTTGATAAGTTTCTAGCTAAAGCTTTATCAACTTTCTTTTTTTTAATTTAATTTTTTATTTTTTTATCGACTTTCTTGATCTTTTTAAAGAGTCAAATTTTGGTTTCATCAGATTTCTATAGTTTTCCTGCTTTATATTTTATTGATTTCCACTCTGATATTTATTTTTTCATATTTTCTGCTGACTTTATGTTTGATTTACTGTTCTTTGCCATCTTCTTGAAGTGGGTTAGATTATTGATTTTAGCTTTCTTCCCTTTAAATAAAGCAGTTTCCCCTAGCTTTATTGTGGTATAATTGACAAAATTGTAGGGTATTTAAAGTGTGCAATATGATGATTTGGTATATATATGCATCACAAAAGAATTCTACCCATTGAGTTAATTAATAAAGCATTTAAAGCTGTAAGTTTCACTTTAAGGACTGTTTTAGCTGTATCACATTTTCTTTTCATATTTTAGCCTTGGTTTTCTACAAGTGACCTCGGTGTCTGCATTTCTAAGTAGTCAACCAATAATTTGTGCAGCACTCGTGCTCAAATACCTCAAGCCCTAAAGGCTTACACCCTCTTGCCAGTGGATCAATGTGAAGGTTGGGGAGCTTATTCCCAACTGTAGCTAGTTCTCAAGTTTTCTTTGGCTTTTACTTTTTGCTAGCTTCTCTCAGGTCTCCTGATCTCCCAGTCCATGCTTATAGTCTCCCAGTAAGCCAGGGAAGGATATGTGGCAAGTTTGTTTCAGTTCTCCTATGGCCTTTTCATTTCTAGGATTTCCTTAAATGTCTAACTGTTCCATCATAGCCTCAGTTGAAAGTGCAACCTCAGACCAGCAAAGCTGTAGGCTTTCCCCATTTTTTTTCTATCAAGTTTACTACCTTTAGCTGACAAAGCTGTGGGCTTTTGTCCCTGTGTCCCAAATCAAGTCTGCCTCTCTGGTAGGAAAGCTGCTGGTTTTTTTAGTCTTCCCCACATTGGTAAAACTGTAGTTCTCATCTGTGGAGCTGGGGAATGGGATGAGAGTAGCCCCATGCAGAAATGCTGCAGACTTCTGTTATTCTTATACAAAGCTCTAAAAAGTTTTCGAGAATGAATGCTTCTCATTCTGTTGTCTGCCTTTGCTCAACTTCCAGAGACCTGAGGTGGTTGTTTTGGACAACTGTGTTTAGTTTTGTACTTGTATTTTATGGAGAGGTTTCACTTACTTCTTAACGATTCCATAGCCAGAAATTGCTTCTGCAGTATTTAAATACAAATAGTTGCTATAGATAAGAGCAGCACTGGCACCTATACATTTGTGTATTTTACAGTGCCTGTGTAGCCCCTTCCTTATCTTGCACTCCTTTCTCTCACCTTTTTCCAGAAAGGTAGAATGGTATAGTGAAAAGAGAAAAAGCTTTGGAGATTGACAGCCCTGGGTATAGGTCTTAATAATAGCTGTGTACTTGTGGGAAGTTTAATTTCTCTGAATCTCAGTTTACAAATCTGTAAAGTGGATGCAATAAGATTTACCTCATTTAGAAGGTGAAATGATAACGTATTCAGAATGCCTAATACAGTGTCTGGCATGTGGTAGATAACTGGTCAATCACTGTTTTCTCTTCTCTTCCCTCATCTATCATCGCAGTTTCTGAAGCACATAGATTCAGCAAGATGCCATTTATAGGTTAAAGGACACTGTTATTATGAGCAGTCAAATGAACAAAAAAGCTGGTTCCTTTCCAATGTTAATATAGAAATAAAATACTGTACTTTACAATTTTGGGTTGTGGGTCATTGACCATGTGGATTAGCCCAAACATTGGCATTTGAACTTTTTTCACCATGAGATGAAAACTTTTTTCAACGCACATTTAATCATGCCATTTACTGGCTTCTAATCAGCCCTCAGGATAAAACTTAAGCTCCTCAAAATAACGTGCAGGATCCTTCATGAGCTGGCCACTCTGTACTCTTCTGTTCTCAGTTATACCTGATCCTTCTTAGTTTTAACCTTACTGTAACAGCTTTATTTCTCTGACTATGTCAGGCTTTCATTCTTCCATTGCCTTTGCTCACATAGCTCCCTCTGTATGTACTCACGAATTCCATCTTCATTTACTTGATCATTTTCTATTCATCTTCCAGCTCGGTGCCTATCCCCTCAGAACACTATGTTGTAAAGAACATTGTATACGTGTCTTTTCCATTAGACTGAGAGCTGCTTGAGAGCAGAGGTAATATCTTATTTAATATTTGTATCTCCATTGCCTTGATCATAACTTTCCAGTACAAATGAGGGAACTTAGCCCATCACTGCTCTGATAATAAGATGATGGATGATTTAAAGCACCAACCATCCCAATATAGCCATGAGTTTTGACACATATATAATTTCCTAAAGTCCAAAACCTATTTTGCCTTAATCTGAAAGAAACAAAAACAAAAACCCAGCTGTGTCTAACAAAAGAAACTGCCTTCTTCCTCCCCTGTTAGGGGAGTTACGGAAACAGTATAGAGTATTTCTTCATTGCTGTCTTGGCAAGACTGAAGTTCAGACTTGGATTCCTGCAACTTGGGGACTGATGGTTGTGCTTCTAATCAACAGAGGAGTGGGATTTTAGGTGAAAGCATCTTATTTTCATAGCAGAGCCATTTCGGTGCTGTGTCCCTCATTACAGTAAACTGTTGACAACCGCTGATGTGATTACAGACAGTAGCTTTCTGTTTAAGGGAAACAGTGGACAGTTACTGGTAGATTTCTGACACACCATTGCAGAATTATTCCTGTTAGCAGGTAAAGGAAAGAGAAATGGATATGAACCTATTAGTATAAGAATTACGTGTCAAAAAATATAGAGCAGAGTTCAATTTATTTCTGCACTAATAAGCAAGCTAGAGAGTGACTTGACAATTATTTCTACCTACATTGCTTGTTTTATTCTGAGATGAACATTCCAATATAAAATCAACTTGAGTAGAGTAATGACCTATATGGGAAAATAATCAAAAAGAGTGGACATGTGTATATGTATAACTGATTCACTTTGCTGTATAGCAGAAACTAACACAGCATTGTAAATCAACTCTACTTCAATAAAAAATTTTTAAAAATTAAAAATAAAATAAAATGAACTTGTTTGTAATACTTTCAGTAAATAATAGCCTGTGCTCTCTTATAGGAGCTAAAATCAAATCATTTCTTAGGTGGGAATGAGTATTTTATAGTTCTCTCTGTTAAAGAATACAAAGTTACATAATTTTTGATGAAATAATATAAAGTCTGGTATGAGTTAAAGGATATAAATTCCAGTATCATTTATTTTATATGCTAATGGTGTGACCTTGAGCAAATTATAACTACTTGGGGCTTCGTTTTACTCAGCTGTATAAACTAATGATGGCAAGAATCACTACCATTTATTGAATATCTAAAATGGGCTTTGATCTACATTGTGCCCAATATAAATTATGTCATTGCATCTTCACAGCACGTTAATCACTAACTGTATCCCCATTTAACAAATAAGGAAACTGATGTTCAGGAAGGTTAAGTAACTTGCTCAAGGTCACATAGAGAGTAAAAGGCAGAGCAGGACGAAAACCCACGTCTTTTGGTCTTCCACATTTTTGCTCTTTTTTCTTCACTCCTCTCCTTTTATTTAATCTCACTAATATTAATAATCTGTCTTGCAGAGTTACAGTAATGAACTAATGGATTTGAAAGAGCTTATATGCATACAAATTTAAGGCATTTTTACTTTTATTTAAAGTTTAATTTGCTATCACTGAATTGAAATGGGATTGTTTTCTGTTTATGTTAAGTGGAGAAACTCTGTAAAACTTTCTGAAGTCTTGTACGATTTAAAAGTTAATTTTTTAACTTTTCCTGAATGGTAATTTTTTTCCACTAGGCCTGCAAAATTATATTCCATACTGTTATGCCCTTATAATATTTGTGCTTATATGTTTCCTATCTTTATTGTCATGTATTTTAAGGATAAATCTACATATGCTGAGGAGAATAGAAAGCTTCCATAGCAATATCTGAATATACAATTTGTAAAGTGTTTTCACATGAATTGTATTACTTGTTTTTCAGAACTACTTTCTTATTTTGATAGCTATGAAATAAATATCTTTATTCCCATCTTACAAATGAAGCAGCTGAAGTTTAGAGAGCCTTGCATATTTTGACAAAGCATATTAGTGGCAGAGTTCAAGAACTCAGGGCTTCTTATTCTAAGTATAGGGTGCTTTCTACTATATCCAAACTGAGTTTTTGAGGCATCTATAGTAAGCTCCTACAGGTTCCTGAGTGAAACTTCTTGAGTTCAAATTTTGACTCATTTGTGTGCCCTTGGGCAAATTAAACAATTGGTCCGATAACTGGGACAATTAAATATTCAGCCTCTTGGTAACTCCAGCTCTTCATCTAGAAAATGAGGATAGTAATAGTATCTATTTCACAGGGTTATTGTGAGTTTTAAATGGGATAATACATGAGAAATGATTAACATAGTGACTAATACACAGTAAGTACTCAATAAATAATTTATAAACGATTATAAATTATTTAATTATGATAATAATTAAAATGATAACTTATTTTTTGCACATTATTTTAATATTATAAAATTAGTCATGTAATGATATAGAACATTTATGTAAGCCGTTTAAAGTAAGCCTTCAGTTCATTAATTCAGTTTACATCTGTAGAATGCCTCCTATGTGCTGGGTGTCTTCTAGGCATGAAGTACACAGGGTTATACACACTAGAGTCTCTGCTCTAAAGGAGCTACTTGTTTTTAAGAAAAAAATTAAGACATAGATGAATGAGAAGACCATTTTATTGAATTCTGCAGACACCTGACTTTAGAAAAATCTACTTGATGGATGTGCTGATTTAATTTGTTTTTAAACTAACACTGAGTTTTTATTGTCATTATGAAAATTATTTTACTTAAAGAATTATTGTACATTATATGGAGAGCGTCCCTTTTAGAAACCCTATAATAAAAATTAGAGATGTAAACCAAATTCATGGTTTGGTAGATTAATTGAGATCTATTTTACATAGAAACAGATTTCCTTAGCCTCTTTTTAGGAAAATTCAGAATAGAGGATCTTTGCAATTACAATATTTATATTATTGATTATAATGATATCAGTAAATTTATTAAGTGTTTACGGTATGCCAAGCATTATACTAGATGCATATTAGTGGCAGAGTTCAAGAACCCAGGACTTAGGGTAGTATAAATCCTCACAAACACTATAAAAGTAGCATTATTTCTACTTAACAGATGGAGGAACTGAGGCTCAAAGAGGGCAATAAGTTGCCTAGCATTATATAATTTGTGGAATTTGGAGAAGAGAACCCAGTGCTGTCTTTTCCACATTAGATGTTGGAACTGAGAAAAAATCAGGCAATTTGAATCTCAGGTTTAAACTTGAGTCTTGGTTTATTGCATTCAAATTCTATTAGGTTTATTTCTCATTTCTTTTGTGGATCATATTACTATCGGTTTTTGCTACGTAAGGCTTACACGTAAGAACCTATATTTATATCAGTCTATTTTAAATTCTTACCAACTTAAGTCTGAACACATTCTAAAGCCCTACATTTTTACTCCCCCACTCCATGTTTTATGTTTTTGATGTCACATTTTACATCTTTTTATCTTGTGTATTCCACAACTAATTTTTGTAGTTATAGTTATTTTTACTTCTGTTGTCTTTTAACCTTCATACTAGCTTTAATTAGTCCACTACCTTTAATATATATTTACCATTACCAGTGGGATTTATACTCTTTTGTTACTAATTAGCACTCTTTCTTCTCGGCTTAAAGAAATCCCTTTAACATTTCTTGTAAGGCTGGTTTGGTGGTGATGAACGCCCTTAGCTTTTGCTTGTCTGGAAAGCTCTTTATCTCTCCTTCAGTTCTAAATGATAACTTTGCCAGGTGGAGTATTTGTGGTTAATTGGAAATTCTTTTTAATTTCAGCACTTTGAGTATATCGTGCCACTCCCTCTGGCCTGCAAGTTTCTGCTGAAAATCTCCTGATAGCCTTATGGAATTTCCCTTGTATGTAACAAGTTATTTTTTCTCTTGCTGCTTTTAAGGTTATCTCTGTCTTAAACTTTTGGCATTTTGATTACAATATGTCTTGGTGTAGGTCTCTTGGTTCATCTTATTTGGAACTCTCTGAGTTTCCTGGATCTGGATGTGTCTGCTGGGCAACTGTCACAAAAATTGGGGCTCCAGATGAAGCCTTGTTTTGTTCCCTGAAAGATCCTTTGTAGACCTCTAGATATCTGCCAAACCTAAAGCCTGGCCCTCAGGCTGAAGCTCCAGGACAAGCAAATAGGCCTTTTTCTCAAAAAGACTGAGGATGTTTCTGTCATCTATCTTTGCAGTGCCCTGGGGCGTGGTAGTCTGCCAAGAACTGTCTTTAGTCACATGGGACCCAGGAATGCAAACCTCCCTAGCCTCCAGAGCCAAGCAATCAAGGAGTGTCTACAGGGTTGCAGCCACAAAACCAGAGCTCCAGACATAAAACCGGGATTCCAGATATGTGTAAAATCTCCCTTCTGGGAGACACTGGTGCTGTGGAGTGTGGCAGAGGGAGAGCATGAAGATGTCACTCTCTGAGCGGAAAAAAAATAGATGGCACCCACCAGCTTTAGCAAGGCAGAGGGAGAGTGCAAAGATGATGCCTGCTGGTTGGAGGGTAAAGATGCACCCACTGAGAAAAAAAAAAAAAGTCTGGTGTAAAATAAAACCAAAACCAAATTCTATTAGTATTGTTGGAGCTGTAGCATACTATAAGGAAGAAGAGTAACCATTGGGTTGGATTAGGGTTATATGTGGTAACTTCTGAAAGAAAATCTCGAACAGGGTAATATGGTTAAAGTTTTTCTGATAGTCTCTTTGGAAATAGACAAAACATTTTAAACAATAAATTGTATGATTTCTAAAAATATATAAATTTTTATTTAGAATTCTTCAAAATAACATAAGTACTAACATTTACAAATTACTTCTCCTACCTTACAAAAGTTTTATAACATCAGTTCACCAAAGTATTTATCTTGGCATGAAGGAGATGCTTCTGAATATACATTTTCATTAGACTTAGCATTCAACACCTAGTGCCATAAATTTGTTTTTGAAATCCTTAATTTCCCCAAGTATTCCAACTGAATGCTGTTTGCTTTGCATCATATTGACATCGTTTTCAGTGAAGATCTAGTTCATATACATTCATTGCTAATATTGTTAACTAAATATTGTTAATATTTTTCTGAAGAAAAGTGTTATGCACTGTCAGGTTTTTGTCATCAACATATTCCCTTTACTTGAGTTAATCAGAAATTAATGTTGGCATTCTGCATTTTGCTAATACTTTATTATTAGTAATAGTAGATTAGCTATATTCTTGAAATATCAACCAGGTAAAGAAATATCTTGATATCTAATACTTCTGTAATTAGAGAATTATTAACAAATGAAAAATATTTTGTGAAAATATGTACTAGCTTTATAAGACTAAATGGAAAATGTTATGTATATGTTGTCTTGAAGAACATACACTTATGCTATAATTATTATAGTTAAAAATATAGCAGTATAGAGAAGAAAATAGGGATGATTTTTTGATATACACGCTTTTTCTGACAATACTCATTATTTGTTGCTCCATTGTCTTCTGTCATTTCATCTTAAATAGGAGAAACACAGAACTGCCATCAGATTTATTCCTTTGTAAATAACCTATTGTTTTCTCTCCCCTACGTGCTTAAAAGTTTTTTTCCTTCATCACTGTAATTCAAAATTGTTGCCAGAATATGTCTCTATTTAGGTCTCATTCCATTAATTCTATCAGAAGTAATTTGCATGCTTGGGCTTTTTTTCTGCTCTGGATGTTTTCTTCAGTTATGTCTTTACTATAACTTTTGTTTGAGTGATTCTGATCTTTTTCACTTTTTTCTTGTAATGACTTATAATTCCTGTTCTTTTTTCTGTCCTCAATATCATATGTTCTCTTATTGCTTTCAACTATTGTTTAGTTTTTCCCCCTTTCTTCTGCATCAGGAAGACTACTCTAGATTTTTATCTCTAATGCCTTGATTATATTTAAGCAATATTATGATATCAATACTTCTCTCTCTGTCTCTTTACTATCCCCAATGGATATATTTTTTAACGTCTTTATTGGAGTATAATTGCTTTACAATGTTGTGTTAGTTTCTGCTGTTTAACAAAGTGAATCAGCTATATGTATACATATATCCCCATATCCCCTCCCTCTCCCTAATGGATATTTTATTTACACTTTTCCCCTTACATTCCTTTTGATAGCAAATTCTTTTTTAAAATTTTCTACCATTTCATCTCATTCTGATAACATTTCCCATCAGGTTATTTTATTCTGGAGGCTTTTTGTTTCTGTTTATAGAGGCCATGTGTATTAATTAAGGTACCATCAATTGATGTTACAAATCAGCTTCAGATTTCTGAGGCTAAGCATAACAGAATTCTAATTCTCACTATGTAACAATCTAATGAAGATTCCTGGTTGGCAGGTATCCTCCACATGTTGTTGATTCGGGGACCCAGATGCTTTCAATTTTGTAGCTTTGTTATCTCATAGAGGGCCTCAGCACCCTCTGCATTTGACTAATGGAAGGGGAATAGAAAGTAGAGAAATTCAAGCCTAGCCTATCTGAGACGTAACATACATCACATCTACTCAGATTGTACTGGCAAGAATTAGTTCCACAACAAGACTTTGATGCAGAATTCTAGGAAATGTAGCCCTGGCTTGGTAGCAACAACTCTATGCTGTGGAAGGGAAACATGAAAGTTTGGTTGACAACTTAGATATCTTTACCATACCATGTCTTCTAATATTCTGTTGGTGGTACTGAACATTTTCTAAAATTTTCTGCATGCTTTATTTTAGTAAGTCATTTTCAGAGTTATAATCCTCCAAAGAGTTTTCTGGATGATTTTCCCTTTTCCTTTTTTGCCATTTTCTTTCACAAGTTGACAGTTTTTTACTTATTTCACTTGTAACAAATAGAGATTTATTCAAACCCAGCATGTGTCAAGAGGCATCATTTGTGTTATGCCTTTGATCCTGCTCACTGTCCATTTCTGTGTGGAAGCTACTACACAGATTTGCAGTTGGGAAGTTGATGTGCACAGTTCTTAGATTGATTTCATTTTGAGCTAATGGACTCCTCTGGATAAACGTGAGAACCTTAAATTCCAGATTTTCTCATTTTCCAAATTAAGGAGAATACACAGAGCTTTTCCTATCTCCATCAATGCCTATGGAATTTTAGAAATTAGGATACAGTATGTCATTGTAATTTCTAGGATTGACTGTATCTGAATCTGTATAGAATTTGAGACATAATGTATTATGTTTTTCTTGGTATTTGGATTATCACAGACAGCAGGTTTCAACGACAAAAACAAATAGAAGTTGATGGACAATGTGACTCTGCCCGTCTCACTGCAATTTTGCTCTGTTTCAGGTTACAAAACATATTGGCTGCCAATTATTCGGTTTTCTACTGCAAAGGTCCTTTAACTAGTGGAAAGTTCTCTTCAATTCTGTCAATATGTTGGCTGTCAAACTTATTTATCATTGTTGCTAAAAGATGTCTCTCCTTGCCTTCTCCCTGGTCTTTTAAAGTATACTTTAGGGAAATTGGAAGAGGTACAGCGAAAGACTGCTATGTAGCTGATGTTTCTAACTCAGATACTCAATTTCCCAAAGTTATATAGAGGTGTAATTGATATATAAGAAACTGCACATGGTTAAAGTGTACAATTTGTAAAGTTTTGATATCTATCATCTAACATCTATTTATCTATCTATCATTCATCTGTAAAACCATGTTACTAAGCCAGATAATGAACATCTTCATCATTCCCAAGAGATTCCTCAAGCTCCTGAACCTCCATGTCTATCACTCCATCCTCAGACAATCACTGATCTACATTTTAACACTATATATTGGTTTGCATTTTGTAGATTTCTATCTAAAAGGAATCATACACTGAATTTTTTGGTGTGGCTTCCCTCACATAGCATAAGTATTTTGAGATTCATCCATACTATTGTGTGTAGTAATAATACATTTGTTTCTATTGTCAGGTAGTATCATTGCATGGATATAGCACAATTTGTTTATCCAGTTGATAGACATTTGGGTTGTTGCCAGTTTGGGGCCATTACAAATAAAGTAGCTATGAACATTTCTATACAAGTCTCTCTTATTTCTCTTAGGTAAATGCTTAGGAGTAAATGACTGTGTCAAATGGTAGTTATAATTTTTTGAAGACTTCCAAAGAGCTTTCTAAAGTAGTTTTACCATTTTACATTTTAAATTGATATATAATTGACATAAAAATTATATTAATTTCAGGTGTGTAGCATAATGATTTGATATTTTTACATATTGCAAAATGATCACCACAATAAGTCTGGTTAACATCCATCACCATACATCATTACAGAATTTTTTTATTGTGATAAGTTTTAAGATTTACTCTCTTAGCAACTTTTGAACATGTAATAAAATTTTATTAACTATAGTCGCTGTGCTGAACATTATATCCTCATGACTTATTTACTTTACAACTGGAAGTTTGTACCTTTTGACCCCCTTCACTTATTTCTCCCACCCCCAGCCCCACTTCTGTTGTCTGTATCTATAAGATTGATATATATATAATATAAAATTTATATTATATATAACATGGAATGTATATATATATATATATATATATATATATATATATATATATATAATGTTTTCTTCATCCATCAGTAGGTTGTTTCCATATCTTGCCTATTGTAAATAATGCTGCAGTGAACATGGAAGTGCAAACAACTTTTCTAGTTAGTGTTAAAACCCAGAAGTGGAATTGTTGGATCATATGGTAGTTCTATATGGTATTATTCGTATGGTAGTTCCATTTTTTGAGGAACTTCCATACTGTTTTCCATAATGACTGCACCAAATTACATTTCCAATAACAGTGTATGACAGTTCTCTTTTCTGCACATCTTGCTAACACTTGTTATTTCTTGTCTTTTTAATAATAGCCATTCTAACACAATAATATCTCATTGTGGTTTTGATGTGCATTTCCTTGATGATTAGTGATGTTGATAAAAGTCCTGGATATAGTCTAGAATAAGCTCTTTATAAGATGTGTGACCTTCTGCCAGTCTGTAGTTTGTCTTTTCATTTTTAATTTTGATGAGATCCAGTTTATTAATTTCTTTTTTATGGATTGTGATTTAGGTGCCATATCTAAGAAATCTTTGCCTAACCCAAGGTCAGAAAGATTTCCTGCCTTTTCTAAAAGTTTTATACTTCTAGGTATAAAAGTATGTGATCTAGGTATGTGATCCACTTTGAGTTGATTTTTGTACATAGTGCCAAGTATCGACAGAAGATTTTCTTTGTTTTGTTTTGTTTTGTTTTCAGCCTATGGATGTCCTATTGTTTTAGCACCATCTGATGAAAAGACTATTCTTTCTCCATTGAGTTACCTTTGTGCCTTTGTTGAAAGCCGTATGTGTGAACCTGTTTCTGGATTCTCTATTCTTTTCCATTTATGTAATTTGTCTATCTCAAGATAAATACCACACTCTCTTGACTATTGCTGCTTTATGATGTTTTGAAATCATGTAGTGCAATTCCTCTTTTTCCTTTTTTTGGCTATTGTAGGTCCTATGCATTTCAATATGAATTTTAGAATCAACTTGTCTACTTTTATACAAAAACTTGTTAGGATCTTCTTGGGATTGCATTGAATCTACAGATCAGTTTGGAAAGAAATAACATTTTAATAATATCAAGTTTTCCCTTTGGTGAACATGATATATTTTTCCATTTATTTAGGTCTCTTTAGATTTTTGAAACACTTAAGCAGTGCTTTACAGTTTTCAGTTTACAGGTCTTTCACATATTTGTCAGATTTTTTTCTAATTATTTTTTTATTTTTTGATGTTATTTTAATAGGCATTGAGTTTTATATTTCAGTTTCTAATTGTGCATAGAAATACATTTGAATTTTGCATATTGATCTTGTATCTTACAATTTTGCTGAACTCACTTATTAGTACTAGTAGCTTTTTAATATAGTAGCTTTTAAAATAGATTACATAGGGTTTTCTACACAATTATGTCATCTGTAAATAAAGCCATTTTTACTTTATTTTATTCTTTACTTTCAATCTCTCTCCCTTTTATTTATTTGTGTTTTTTTATTTCACTTACTAGAACCTCTACTGTAATGTTGAATAGAAGGAATTACAGAAGATATACTTGCCTTGATCTTGATCTTAGTGAGAAAAACATTCAGTCTTTCATTAATAAATATGATGTTAGTTATAGGTTTTTTTGTGGATGTCCTTTATAAGATTGAGTAATTTCCCTTCTGTTCATAGTTAACTGAGAATTTTTATCAGGAACAAATGTTGGCTTAGGACAAATGTTTTTTCTGTCCATTTAGGTAATTATGGGTTTTTTTTTCTTTTTTAATTTGTTAAAATGGTGAATTACATGAATTGTTTTTCTAATATCAAACCAACCTTGCATTTTTCACTTGGGAATTATTTAATATTCTTTTTATCTATCATTGGATTTGAATTGATACATTGATAAGAATTTTTGCATTTATATTCATGAGGGGTATTGGTGTGTCTGTGTATATGTGAGTTTCTCAAATACCTTTTTCTGGTTTTGGTATCAGAGTAATATTCACTCATAGGCTTTGTTGGTCAGTCCATTCTTTAAAGGCAATTCTGTAGATTTTATATCATCTAGTCCTTAAATATTTGGAAGAATTCACCAATGAAGTCATATGGGACTGGAGTGCATTTTGTGGGAAGGTTTTAACTAAAATTTCAGTTTCTTTAATAGATATAGTGCTGTTCAGATCTTTTTCATGAGCTTTGGCAATCTTTTAAAGAAATTTGTACATTTTTTCCAAGTTATCAAACTTATTGGCATGAAGTTTTCATAATAATATCCTTTTGATTTATAGACTGTATTGTTGTCATTTCTCTCATACCTGATATAGGTAATTTGTGTTTTCTCTTTTTATCCCAGTCATTCCAGATATATCTTTTCAAAGAATCAGGTTTTTAATTTGTTGGTTTTCCCTATTGCTTTTTCTGTTATCTATTTCATTTATTCATCTCTGATCCTCTTTGATCCTTTCTTCTGTTTATTTTGTCTTTAATGTTCTCTTCTTTTTCTACTTCTTGTGATATAAGCTGAGATTATTGACTTGGGACCTTATTTTGTTCCTAAAATAAGTATTTTGTGCTATAAAAAAGTCAAGTTATTTTCTCTATTACCTTTTATAAAACTTCAGTAGACATTATTTTAGAATGTCTGATTATAATGCACTGTAAGATTGTATGTGATTAATAAAATAATCAGTTATCCACAGCATTTGTCGTAATAATTCTTTTTTTTTCAAGTGATAGTATAAATTTGTGCTTTATTTTGAAGTGTTGTATTTTCTGTCTTTTGCTTTTACTTACAGTTTTATTAAAATGTAAAATCTACCATAGGAGCACCTGTAAAATAAAATGTGAATTTACAAAAAAAATTAGTGCTATAGATTCT
The DNA here is from genome assembly GCF_003031525.2 of Neophocaena asiaeorientalis asiaeorientalis. Classification (NCBI taxonomy): domain Eukaryota; kingdom Metazoa; phylum Chordata; class Mammalia; order Artiodactyla; family Phocoenidae; genus Neophocaena; species Neophocaena asiaeorientalis. The sequence continues at coordinate 2,368,763 of NW_020172632.1, read as the reverse complement.
GACATGTCATCTTTTAATTTTTGTTCAGTTCAACATGCTTTCTAATTTCACTTGTGAATTCTACTTTGACTCTTGTACTTTTTAGAAATGTGTTATTTAGATTCACAATATTTGGGCATTTTCCATGTATCTTTCTGTTAGTGATTTCTAATTTAATTCCATTATTATCAGAGAACATGCTATTTTATTTCATTGCTTTGAAGTTTTTTGAGACTTGCTTTATGACCCAGTCTATGGTTTCCCTTGGTAAACGTTCTCTTTAAAAGAATGTAGGGGACTTCCCTTGTGGTCCAGTGGTTAAGACTTTGCCTTCCAATGCAGGGGGTGCGGGTTTGATCCCTGGGTGGGGAGCGAAGATCCCACATGCCTTGGGGCCAAAAAAACAAAACAAAAACAGAAGCGATATTGTAACAAATTCAATAAAGAATTTTAAAATGGTCCACATCAAAAAAAATAAAACAACCCCCCCCCCAAAACTAAAAACTAAAAGAAGGTGAATTCTGCTATTGTTAGAAACAGTGTCCTATAAATGTCAATTAGGTCAAGCTGGTTGATAGTGTTGTTCAAGTCTGCTGTATTTGCTGATTTTCTACCTAGTTATTCTATCAATAGTTTTGAGATGTGTGTTGAAATATATGATTATTATTGTGGACTTTTCTATTTCCTGTACAAGATCTTATTAGTTTCATGGCAGGAGGTATTTTATAACTCCATTTTGTACATAAGCCTTTATTATTTTCAGGTCTTTTTGATCAACTGAACTCTTCATCAATATGAAATAAACCTCTGTATCTCTTGTGATGTTCTTTCCTTTAAAATCTACTTTATCTGATACTGATATATCTGCTTCTGCTTTTCTGGGTTAATGTTAGAATTGTATATCTTGTGCCCATCTTTTTACTTTAACCTCCTGTGTTATTCAAATTGAGATTCTGGTAAGCAGCATATAGTTTAATCTTGCTTTTAAAGCCAGTTTGATGAAGTTTGCCTTTTAATCGGAGTGTTTAGATATTTGAATTCAATGCAATTGTTGATGTACTTGTGTTAAAATTTACACTTGTGTTGTTTGTTTCTTGATTATGTTTTCTCTTTCTATTCTGTGCTCAATTTTGCCACTTTTTTGTGACTTTTGGTAAATTGAATATTTTACCTGATTCCATTTTATCTCCTTTATTGAATTATTAGCTATAACTCTTGTATTATTAGTGGTTGCTTTAGGCTTTATAATATACATCTTCTGTTTTTCACAGTCTGTCTTCAAGCAGTATATCTTTTAATAATATTTTAAGAACCTTATAATAGTATACTTTCATTTCCCCCCTTTGCCACAGCTTTTGAGTGAGTTTTGTTATGAGTTTTGCTTTAATCAGCCAATAATCTTCTAAATAAATTTAATAAGAAAAATGGCTTTTATATTTACCTATATATTTACAATTCTTATCCTTTTGTTTAGACCAAACTTTTTTTAAAATTTTATTTTATTTATTTATTTTACACAGCAGTTCTTATTAGTTATCTATTTTATACATATTAGTGTATATATGTCAATCCCAATCTCCCAGTTCATCCCAGAACCACCACTCCCCCCCAGCCACTTTCCCCGCTTGGTGTCCATACATTTGTTCTCTACATCTGTGTCTCTATTTCTGCCCTGCAAACCAGTTCATTGGCACCATTTTTCTAGGTTCCACATATATGTGTTAATATATGATATTTGTTTTTCTTTTTCTGACATACTTCACTCTGTATGTTTCCTTTTTAAAATGGAAAACATGCAGCCTGTATTGAAAAGTGGCTAAGAGGATTAGCAATTATGTATACACGTGTCTGGTGCATTGTATCGTTCTGTTATTAGTGTGGTAGACCCAAATTTTTATCTGTTATAATTTTCTCTGTTTCTGAAAAACTTATTTTCTTGTTTTGTATAGTTTGGGTCTGTTGGTGCTGAACTATTTCAGCATCTATGTGCCTGATAAAGTCTTTTAGAAGGACATCTTAGAAAGATATTTTTGCTGAGTATAAAATTCTAGGTTGAAAATAATTTTTTTTTCTTTTAGTATTTTAAAGACATTACTCCATTTGCTTTTGACTTACCTTGCTTTCAACAAGCAGTTTGCTTCCTTTCTTATATTTGTTGTTATGTACATGATATGTCTTTTTCTCCTTTGATGACTTTTAAGGTTTTTCTTTCATCATTGTTTTTAAACAATTTGATTATGATATATTTTGATGTAGTTTTTTCATGTTTCTTGTAGTTGGAGTTTGTTGAAGTCCTATATTTGTGAATTTATTGTTTTATCAAATCTATATAATTTTCAACCATTATTTCTTTAAATATTTCTTCTGTCCCCTTTCCATGTCATTTATGGAATCTATTTACCTGTATATTAGCTCACTTGGAGTTGTTCCATAGTTCACTGATATTCTATTCTTTTTTAATTCAATCTTTACTTCTCTATGTAACTTGAATGATTTCTCTTGTTAATTCTTTAAGATCACCAATCTTTCTAACTGCATTGTATAGTCTGCTTTAATCACATCTAATGTATTTTTTATCTCAGACATTATAGTTTTCATTTCTAGTAGTCTTATTTAGTTATTTTTTTTTAATCTTCCATATCACATCTTAGAATGCACAATCTTTCATCTGGCTTCTTGAATATATGGAACACAGTTGTTTTAATATTGTTATGCATTAATTTTATAATTTGTATCATTTCTGAATCAATTTTGATCAATTGATTTTTCTCCTTATTGTGGGTCATATTTTCCTACTTCTTTGTATGCCTGGTAATTGTTTTTTTTAACGTCTTTATTGGAGCATAATTGCTTTACAATGGGGTGTTAGTTTCTGCTTTGTAACAAAGTGAATCAGTTATACATATACATATATCCCATTATCTCTTCCCTCTTGCGTCTCCCTCCCTCTCACCCTCCCTATCCCACCCCTCTAGGTGGTCACAGAGCACCCAGCTGATCTCCCTGTGCTATGTGGATGCTTCCCACTAGCCATCTATTTTACATTTGGTAGTGTATATATGTCCATGGGACTCTCTCACTTTGTGCCAGTTTACCCGTCCCCTGCCCGTATCCTCAAGTCCATTCTCTAGTAGGTCTGTGTCTTTATTCCTGTCTTGCCCCTACATTTTTCATGACCATTTTTGGTTTGTTTTTTAGATTCCATATATACGTGTTAGCATACGGTATTTGTTTTTCTCTTTCTGACTTACTTCACTCTGTATGACAGACTCTAGGTCCATCCACCTCACTACAAATAACTCAATTTCATTTCTTTTTATGGCTGAGAAATATTCCATTGTATATAATGGATCTTCTTTATCCATTCATCTGTCGATGGGCACTTATGTTGGTTCCATGTCCTGGCTATTGTAAACAGAGCTGCAATGAACATTGTGGTACATGACTCTTTTTGAATTATGGTTTTCTCAGGTTATATGCCCAGTAGTGGTATTGCTGGGTCATATGGTAATTCTATTTTTAGATTTTTAAGGAACGTCCATACTGTTCTCCATAGTGGCTGTATCAATTTACATTCCCACCAACAGTGCAAGAGGGTTCCCTTTTCTCCACACCCTCTCCAGCATTTATTGTTTGTAGATTTTTTGATGATGGCCATTCTGGTCGGTATAAGAGTATATCTCATTGTAGTTGTGATTTGCATTTTTCTAATGATTAATGATGTTGAGCATTCTTTCATATGTTTCTTGGCAATCTGTATATCTTCTTTGAAGAAATGTCTATTTACTTCTTCTGGCCATTTTTGGATTGGGTTGTTTGTTTTTTTGATATTGAGCTGCATGAGCTGCTTGTAAATTTTGGAGATTAATCCTTTGTCAGTTGCTTCATTTGCAAATATTTTCTCCAATTCTGAGGGTTGTCTTTTCATCTTGTTTATGTTTTCATTTGCTGTGCAAAAGCTTTTAAGTTGCATTAGGTCCCATTTGTTTTTATTTCCATTTCTCTAGGAGCTGGATCAAAAAGGATCCTGCTGTGATTTATGACATAGAGTGTTCTGCCTATGTTTTCCTCTAAGTGTTTGATAGTTTCTGGCCTTACATTTAGGTCTTTAATCCATTTTGAGTTTATTTTTGTGTATGGTGTTAGGGAGTGTTCTAATTTCATTCTTTTACATGTAGCTTTCCTGTTTTCCCAGCACCATTTGTTGAAGAAGCTATCTTTTCTCCACTGTATATTCTTGCCTCCTTTATCAAAGGTAAGGTGACCATATGTGTGTGGGTTTATCTCTGGGCTTTCTATTCTGTTCCATTGATATATATTTCTGTTTTTGTGCCAGTACCATATTGTCTTGACTACTGTAACTTTGTAGTATAGTCCGAAGTCAGGGAGCCTGAGTCCTCCAGCTCCGTTTTTCATTCTCAAGATTGCTTTGGCTATTCGGGGTCTTTTGTGTTTCCTTACAAATTGTGAAATTTTTTGTTCTACTCCAGTGAAAAATGCCATTGGTAGTTTGATAGGGATTGCATTGAATCTGTAGATCGCTTTGGGTAGTATAGTCATTTTCACACTGTTGATTCTTCCAATCCAAGAAAATGGTATATCTCTCCATCTGTTTGTATCATCTTTAATTTCTTTCATCAGTGTCTTATAATTTTATGCAAAGAGGTCTTTTGTCCCCTTAGGTAGGTTATTCCTAGATATTTTATTCTTTTTGTTGCAATGGTAAATGGGAATGTTTTCTTAATTTCACTTTCATATTTTTCATCATTAGTGTATAGGAATGCAAGAGATTTCTGTTCATTAATTTTGTATCCTTATAATTTACCAAATTCATTGATTAGTACTAGTAGTTTTTTGGTAGCATCTTTAGGATTCTCTATGTATAGTATCATGTCATCTGCAAGCTTGACATCTTTACTTCTTCTTTTCCAATTTAGGTTCCTTTTATTTCTTTTTCTTCTCTGATTGCTGTGGCTAAAACTTCCAAAACTATGTTGAATAACAGTGGTGAGAGTGGGCAACCTTGTCTTCTTCCTGGTCTTAGTGGAAATGGTTTCAGTTTTTCACCATTGAGGACGATGCTGGCTGTGGGTTTCTCATATATAGCTTTTATTATGTTGAGGTAAGTTCCCTCTATGCCTACTTTCTGGAGGGTTTTTTATCATAAATCGGTGTTGAATTTTTTTGAAAGCTTTTTCTGCATCTATTGAGATGATCATATGGCTTTTCTCCTTCAATTTGTTAATATGGTGTATCACGTTGATTGATTTGTATATACTGAAGAATCCTTGCATTCCTGGGATAAACCCCACGTGATTGTGGTGTATGATCCTTTTAGTGTGCTGTTGGATTCTGTTTGCTAGTATTTTGTTGAGGATATTTGCATCTATGTTCATCAGTGTATTGGCCTGTAGTTTTCTTTCTTTGTGACATCTTTGTCTGGTTTTGGTATCAGGATTATGATGGCCTTGTAGAATGAGTTTGGGAGTGTTCCTCCCTCTGCTATATTTTGGACGAGTTTGAGAAGGATAGGTGTTAGGTCTTCTCTAAATGTTTGATAGAATTCGACTGTGAAGCCATCTGGTCCTGGGCTTTTGTTCGTTGGAAGATTTTTAATCACAGTTTCAATTTCAGTGCTTGTGATTGGTCTGTTCATGTTTTCTATTTCTTCCTGGTTCAGTCTCGGAAGGTTGTGCATTTATAAGAATTTGTCCATTTCTTGCAGGTTGTCCATTTTATTGGCATATAGTTGCTTGTAGTAATCTCTCATGATCCTTTCTTTTCTTCAGTGTCAATTTTTACTTCTCCTTTACCATTTCTAATTCTAATGATTTGAGTCTTTTCCCTTTAGTTTTTGGTGAGTCTGGCTAATGGCTTAACAATTTTGTTTATCTTCTCAATGAACCAGGTTCTAGTTTTATTGATCTTTGCTATCGTTTCCTTCATTTCTTTTTCATTTACTTCTGATCTGATCTTCATGATTTCTTTCCTTCTGCTAAATTTGGGGTTTTTTTTTCTTCTGTCTCTACTTTATTTAGGTGTAAGTTTAGGTTGTATATTTGAGATGTTTCTTGTTTCTTGAGCTAGGATTGTACTTCTGTAAACTTCCCTCTTAGAACTGCTGTTGCTGCATCCCATAGGTTTTGGATCGTCGTGTTTTCATTGTCATTTGTTTCTACGTATTTTCTGATTTCTTCTTTGATTTCTTCACTGGTCTCTTATTTAGTAAGTAATGTATTGTTTAGCCTCCATGTGTTGTATTTTCTACAGATTTTTTCCTGTAATTGATATCTGGTCTCATTACATTGTGGTCAGAAAAGATACTTGATATGATTTCAATTTTCTTAAATTTACTAAGGCTTGTTTTGTGACTCAAGATATGATCTATCCTGGAGAATGTTCCATCAGCACTTGAGAAGAAAGTGTATTCTTTTGTTTTTGGATGGAATGTCCTACAAATATCAATTTGGAATGTCCTATAAATATCAATTTTTAAGTCCATGTTGTTCAATGTATCATTTAAAGCTTGTGTTTCCTTTTTTATTTTCATTTTGGATGATCTGTCCTTTGGTGAATGTGGGGCATTAAGGTCCCCTCCTATGACTGTGTTACTGTTGATTTCCCCCTTATGCCTATTAGTATTTGCTTTGTATATTGAGGTGCTCCAATGGTGGGTGCATAAATATTTACAATTGTCATATGTTCTTCTTGGATTGAACCCTTGATCATTATGTAGTGTCCTTCTTTGTCTCTTGTAATAGTCTTTATTTTAAAGTCTCTTTTGTCTGATATGAGAATTGCTACTCTAGCTTTCTTATGATTTCCATTTACATGGAATATCTTTTTGCATCCCCTCACTTTCAGTCTGTATGTGTCCCTAGGTCTGAAGTGGGTCTATTGTAGACCGCATATATATGGGTCTTGTTTTTGTATCCATTCAGCCAGTCTATCTGTTTTGGTTGGAACATTTAGTCCATTTACATTTAAGGGATTTATCAATATATATGTTCCTTTTACAATTTTCTTATTTGTTTTGGGTTTGTTATTGTAGGTCTTTTCCTTCTCTTGTGTTTCATTCCAGAGAAGTTCCTTTAGCATTTGTTGTAAAGCTGGTTTTGTGGTGTTGATTCTCTTAGCTTTTGCTTGTCTGTAAAGGTTTTAATTTCTCTGTGAAATCTGAATGAGATCCTTGCTGGCTAGAGTAATCTTCATTGTAGGTGTTTCCCCTTCATCACTTTAAATATGTCCTGCCACTCCCGTGTGGCTTGCAGAGTTTCTGCTGAAAGATCAGCTGTTAACCTTATGGGGATTCCCTTGTGTGTTATTTGTTGTTTTTCCCTTGCTGCTTTTAATATGTGTTCTTTGTATTTAATTTTTGACAGTTTGATTAATATGTGTTTCTCCTTGGATTTATCCTATATGGGACTCTCTGTGTTTCCTGGACTTGATTATCTATTTCCTTTCCCATATTAGGGAAGTTTTCAACTATAATCTCTTCAAATATTTTCTCAGTCCATTTCTTTTTCTCTTCTTCTTCTGGAACCCCTATAATTCGAACGATGGTGTGTTTAACGTTGTCCCAGAGGTCTCTGAGACTGTCCTCAGTTCTTTTCATTCTTTTTTCTTTATTCTGCTCTGCAGTAGTTATTTCCACTATTTTATCTTCCAGGTCACTTATCTGTTCTTCTGCCTCAGTTATTCTGCTAATGATCCCGTCTAGAATATTTTTAATTTCATTTATTGTGTTGTTCATCATTGCTTGTTTCATCTTTAGTTCTTCTAGGTCCTTGTTAAATGTTTCTTGCATTTTGTCTATTCTATTTCCAAGATTTTGGATCATCTTTACTATCATTATTCTGAATTCTTTTTCAGGTAGACTGCCTATTTCCTCTTCATTTGTTAGGTCTGGTGGTTTTTGCCTTGCTCCTTCATCTACTGTGTGTTTCTCTGTCTTCTCATTTTGCTTATCTTACTGTGTTTGGGGTCTCCTTTTCCCAGGTTGCACGTTTGTAGTTCCTGTTGTTTTTGGTGTCTGCCCCCAGTGGCTAACGTTGTTTCAGTGGGTTGTGTTGGCTTCCTGGTGTAGGGGACTAGTTCCTGTGTTCTGGTGGATGAGGCTGGATCTTGTATTTCTCGTTGGCACGTCCACGTCTGGTTGTGTGTTTTGGGGTGTCTGTGGCCTATTATGATTTTAGGTAGCCTCTCTGCTAATGGGTGGGGTGTGTTCCTGTCTTGCTAGGTTTTTGGCATAGTGTGTCCAGCACTGTAACTTTCTGGTCATTGAGTGGAGCTGGGTCTTGGCGTTGAGATGGAGATCTCTGGGAGATTTTTGCCATTTGTTATTATGTGGAGCTGGGAGGTCTCTTGTGGACCAATGTCCTGAACTGGGCTCTGCCTGCTGCCTGGCTGGAGTTCTAATAGCCTGTCATGCACACAGCTCAGAATAAAATGGAGAAAAAAAAGAAAGAAAGAAAGAAAGAAGAAGAAAAAATAAAATAAAGTTATTAAAATAAAAAATAATTATTAAAAAAAATTTTAAGTAATAAAATAAAATATAAAAAGAAAGAAAGAAGAGAGTAACCAAACCAAAAACAAATCCACCAATGATAACAAGCACTAAAAACTTTACTAAAAAACAAAACAAAGAAAAAATAAATGGACAGACAGAGCCCAGGTCAAATGGCAAAAGCAAAGCTATACAGACAAAATGACACACAGAAGCATATACATACACACTCACAAAAAGAGAAAAAGGGAAATATATATATATATATATCTCGTTGCTCCCAAAGTCCACTTCCTCAATTTGGGATGATTTGTTGTCTATTCATGTATTCCAGAGATGCAGGGTACATCAAGTTGATTGGGGAGAATCCACTGCTCCAGAGTCTGCTGGCAAAAATTTCCCTTTCTCTTTGTTCGCACAGCTCCCGGGTCTCAGGTTTGAATTTGGACCCACCTCTGTCTGTAGGTCACCTGAGAGCATCTGTTCTTTGCTCAGACAGGACGGAATTAAAGGAGCAGCTGATTCATGGGCTCTGGCTCACTCAGGCTGGGCGTAGGGAGGGGTACGGAATGCGGGGCGAGCCTGCAGCGGCAGAGGCCGGCATGACATTGCAACAGCCTGAAGCATGACGTGTGGTCTCCTGGGGATGTTGTTCCTAGATCAAGGGACCCTGGCAGTGGCAGGCTGTACAGGCTCACAGGAGGGGAGGTGTGGAGAGTGACCTGTGATTGCACACAGGCTTCTTGGTGGCTGCAGCAGCAGCCTTACCGTCTCATGCCCGTTTCTGGGGTCCGCACTGTTAGCCGTGGCTCGCGCCTGTCTCTGGAGCTCCTTTAAGCAGTGCTCTTAATCACCTCTCCTCGCGCACCAGGAAACAAAGAGGCAAGAAAATGTCTCTTGCTTCTTAGACTGCTCCAGACTTTTTCCCGGACTCCCTCCTAGCCTAGCTGTGGTGCACTAGCTCCCTTCAGGCTGTGTTCACGCAGCCAACCCCAGTCCTCTCCCTGGGATCTTACCTCCAAAGCCCGAGCCTCAGCTCCCAGCCCCCACCCGCCCTGGCCGGTGAGCAGACCATCCTCTCAGGCTGGTGAGTGCTGGTCGGCACTGACCCTCTGTGCAGGAACCTCTCTGCTTTGCCCTCTGCACCCCTGTTGCTGCACTCTCCTCCATGGCTCTGAAGCTTCCCCCCTCCACCACCCACATTCTCCGCCCGCAAAGGGGCTTCCTAGTGTGTGGAAACCTTTCCTCCTTCACAGCTCCCTCCCACTGGTGCAGGTTCCATCCTTATTCTTTTGTCTCTGTTTTTTCTTTTTTCTTTTGCCCTACCCAAATACGTGGGGAGTTTCTTGCCTTTTGGGATGTCTGTGGTCTTCTTCCAGTGTTCAGTAGGTGTTCTGTAGGAGTTGTTCCACATGTAGATACATTTTTGATGTATTTGTGTGGAGGAAGGTGATCTCCACATCTTACTCCTCTGCCATCTTGAAGCTCCTCTCTGCCTGGCAATTTTTAAATCAAATGCCAGACATTGTGAATTGCATCTTACTGGGTGCTGGATATTTTTTCATTTATATAAATATTTCTGAGCTTTGTTCTGGGTTGCAGTTATTACTTGAAATCAAACGTTTGATCCTTTCAGATCTTTCTTATAAACTTTGTGAAGTGTTATTATCAGCATTTATTCTTGGGCTCTTTTCTCATTACTGAGACAAAACTTCTCTGAGTACTGTACCCAATATCTCATGAATTATGAGGTTTTCTGCTCTTACATGTGAGGACCGGAACTTTTCCTGACCCTGTGAGAACCTCAAGTTTTGTTCCTTCTAATCCTTTTCATGGTGTTTTCTATGTATAGTTTCCACACATGGATGTCCTCGTCAGTATTCAGATGAAAACTCTAGAGAAACCCTTTACAGATATTCAAAGCTCTATTTCTGTGCAGCACTCTACAGTACTCTGTCTGTGAATTCTAGCTATCTTGGCTTTCCAGAATATCTAGCTTCTTATTAATTTAAGGAACCTGCTGGGATCTTCCTGGGTACCCCACTTCCTTTCGCTATAGCCTGGAAACTAAGCAGTAGGGTGGGAAAATCATTGGGTCATTTCATTTGTTTCTTGTCTTTTAGGATCACTGTCCTTTGTTGCCTGACTTCGAATGTCTTAAAAACTGTCATTTCAACTATGTTGCTTTTTAAAGATCTGTTTGAGGTAAGGAGGTAAAATTTAATCTTTATTCCTCTATCTTTACTGGAAGAAGATGTCTTCCCCATTCTTAAATTTTAAAACTTATTTTTTCTCAAATAAGTATTTATATATTACTGCTAATATGGTTAAAATCGTTGCTGGAAACCATATTACAAGGCAAATCTTACTCCAGTTGCTCCTTTCTCTTTTTGTTTTAAAGAATATCTTAATTTATATGCAAGCACATAATATAACATGTGATATTGAAAATGCCTGAGATTTGGAAATAGAAGGTCTTGAGTTCAGCATACAATCAGAGTAGCAATGTAGGTTCAGAAAAGTTACTTAACCTCTCAGAAACTGCAATAATAATACTTATTTCACAAGATACTTTTCAGTATTAAGTTAAATAATGAATGTAAAGAGATTGGCTCAATTCCCTGGCACATATCAGGTAATCAAAAATTGTAACAATTAATACTTCAATTAGAAGAATTATGTTATCAAAACCAACAGCAATAGTTAGTATAATTGGAAACTTAAAATTATGTGCTTATTGGGCAGTAGGCAGATAAGAGGCAAGAAATTGTAAAATAGGAAAAAAAGAGACAATATTTTTCAGCAAATGAAGAACAAAAATGCAATTTAACTGCCACTTATCTGACCATGTAACTACTGTTACTGTTACATAATTAATGTCTCTAACATAAAATAAGCAAGGAAAGATAATTTGTGCTGATTTTGTTTATCATTTTAAATGCATCTGTGGTAGAAATGTGCTACAAACATCATATAGAAGCATCTATCAGAAAGAATAAGTGCTAATTTAGGCTCTATCACAGTTGTAAACATTATAAGAAACAAGTGCTTTGGCCTCATGTGATAAGGTATTGCTTTCTGATTTTGGCATCCTCACATTTACAGATAGATTATTTCACTTTGTGGTGATAAAGTTTGAGAACGCCTGTACAGACCCCTGAATTGTTTATCAGTATGGACTCATGGTGATCCAAGGCTATTACAGTAGTCTGCACAAAATAACATTCTAAAAATGAAAAATAAAAGGTAAAGACACTAACTCTTGATTCACCAATTGTTTTCCCTTAAATATATATCATTTTTCAAGTCCTAGTCTGGTTCTCCTTTACTATCCAGCAAACTCTGGAATTGTTTACTTTTATTGGCTGTTAAAATGAAATTATTTGAATGATAACAATAGCCATACTAACAAACATAAAAAACAAGCAAAATTAATGTAATTTATTGAGCAGCACCTCAAGGATTGTTCTAAAGGCTTTGTAACATGCTATTATATTTAAGTCTCACACAAAGTTGTAAAATACAGGTAATTTGTTAAATGAGGGAACAAGTTCAGAGGGCTTGTCACTTGCCTTAGGTTCCCCTGTGAGTGTTAGAATCAGACCTGAAACAAGGACTGGATTATTATTATATTTTCATTATGTTACACTAGGTTTTAATATTAACCATAGTTAAAGATAATTTTTAAGATGTATATGATGTTGAAGTAATCATTTAATGCCAGATGAAGCCAAACACTGTGATTTTTAGATAATCTGCATGTGTGTTCCTTCCACAAGTGCATGTGATATAGAATTATATGGGGATAGATTTGAAATTTATTAGCATACTATTATTATCACACCTCTTTTGCTGCTAAAAGAACTATGTAATGGTTCATGACTTGGCCACGGCTACACAGACTGAGTATCACAATTAAAACCCAAATTTTTCACATGTTATAGCTAAATATTGTGCAATAGAAGGCAGGTTGTAGTTTTGTGGAAAGATCATTGGATTTGAAGTCATTAGACCTAGTAGACTCAAGGTTTGGTTTGGTATTTAACTAGTTTTGTGGCCCTGGGTAAATTACTTATCCTCTATGAGCCTCATTTTCATTATCTAGGAAATGGTGGTTATAATAAAATAATACGTACATTACAGGGTTGATAGAAAGATTATATGAGACAGTGTATGCAAAAGAGCTTGACAAACTCTAAGGCACCATACAAATGCAAAGCAATGATGTTGTTATCACGTACTGCAACATGCACTGGATTTACACATAGTAGATTATACACCAGATTATAATCTTCCCCTCAGGAAAAGGGAAAGTAGTATGGAAAATTCTCTAGAAAAAAGAAGTCGTATGCAAGGGGTAAATATAAAGGTTTTAATCTTCTTTCCCATTATAAAACATTTCTCCCAAGCCGTCTTTGGAGATCTCCTTTGGGGAATAGGCAAGTCCCTGGAGTAAATTCATGGAAAGAGACCATATGGTAGAACATGATATTGTATTATCCTTTGCTGGAGCAGACTGCTTTTCCATCTTTAGGATGTCAATTGTTGTTTTAAGTTTCTGTTATATAAAAAAAGGACATTGTATATAGTAAGCAGGATAGGAGGTACAATCAGCTAGAACTGCATATGAAACTGCAAACCAGTGCTCTCAAGTCAAGCAACTCTCTAAGGCAGAGAGATATGAAGATCTTGTACCCTCTATGCTGTGGTGTGAGAGCTTCTGCTTACCTTAAAGAGACTGTTCAGCTGTTTCCACTGCCCTGAGTTTCTGAGTTTCCTTTACAGAGGGAACTTGCAGTTGGTGCTGTCTTCTCAGAACATGTATATTGCAATTATATTTATTTCATTAAGTCCCTAATTGTTTTGTTAACAATATAGCTTGCTGGGGGTTTAAACAAATGACAAAACCTTCATGTGTACTTCCATGAAACCTTGGCAGGATTAGACTCCATTGGGTGGTTCTTTCAATGGCAGTAGCCACATTGATGCTGCTGGAGAAATATTGGCTGGTCTTCCTTTTCTCTTCCTTTTTCTGCCACTTACCTTCATGGACTCCATTCTGTAGTCATGCAAAACTGACATGTTTTCATGGTGTGTTTCATGTATATATGTACTTCCATATCTTTGCTCATATTGAACTTGCTGCCTGAACTGCCCTTCCCCACCCTTTTTAAGTTGCCTCCCCTTTATTTATTCTTCAAAGCTCAATTCAAATGCTATTGGTAAAAACATTCTTGATCTCCCCCAGCAAAATTTCTCATGCCTCTGATCAGTACTTGGCCAATACCTCTCTTTTAGAATTTACTATGTTTACTTTTCCTCCCACTCCCCTCATTCTGCTACTCTATGAAGGCAGAGGCTCTCTTATTCATGTCTGTATCTACAGTATGTATCCCAGTACCCGGCATTTGGTAGGTTCCCAGTAAAGTCTGTTTAATTAATGAATGAATGGAGCTTCTGGGAGCAAGAATCAGGCTTCCTGGATTTGAATCCCAGCTCTACCACTTATTAGCTGTATGATGTGGGGCAAATCCTCAAACTCTCTGTGTTCCTCATTTGTAAAATAAAATATTAAGATGCCTCCTCTATCAGATTGTTGTGAGGATTTAATATATGTCAAATATGTAGAATAATGTGATACACCAAGTTCATATCTTCTTGCTATTCTGAAAAGGGTGTCTGTCAGAAGACGTTAGCATGACTGCCTGTCCATAACTCGATTTATGCTACTGGTTTTATGTCTGGTATTTTTTGATTTCTAGTTTTTATTCTGGTAGTTTGCTAGTTGGTCAGATCTCTTCACTGGGTGAGCTTCCATTCTTCATCTCAGCTAAAGAGATGGACACTGCTGCGTAGGGCAGACTTCTCTGATGCAACCTGCATGACTGATTTCTTTTGGGATCTCTGCCGTAACAACTAAGGTACTTTGTGTTGACTAAAATTCTGAACTAGAGTCATAGAACTTACTTGACCTTGGACTCCAGGCCTTAGCTATGAGGCTAGACCTCAGCTGGCATCTACTTTAGTCCTTAACTGCCTGCCCTAACCACTCTGCATAGGGTCTAGCACATAGTAGTACATTCTTCGTGAGTATTTGTTAAATGAGTTAGGAAATGAATGAAGATTAAATATAATTATTTTTATTTAACAAATAATATAAAATTATCTATAATTAATTATTACAGAAAGGATATAATATAGAAAAGTGAATTTACCTTATATTCCTGCCTCTTAGAACCACTGTCAACAGTTTTGAGTGTACTCTTCTAACCTTTTACCTATAGGGTTTTTTTTTTTTTAACAAATTTTGAGTTGGTACTAATTCAGTGTCAGAACCACTCAGTTAAAAGGGTAACAACTAAGGGAAAGGGGTAGGCTACATGAAAATGGGCTGTTGGGACACTGGGATCGTAGATATTGTTCAGGTGCTTCTGAGTCGATACTTTTTTTTTTTTTTTTTTTTCCGTACCCGGTTTTTTTTTTGCCGTACGCGGGCCTGTCACTGTTGTGGCCTCTCCCGTTGCGGAGCGCAGGCTCCGGACGCACAGGCTCAGTGGCCATGGCTCACGGGCCCAGCTGCTCCGCGGCATGTGGGATCTTCCCAGACCGGGGCACGAACCCGTGTCCCCTGCGTTGGCAGGCGGACTCTCAACCACTGTGCCACCAGGGAAGCCCCGAGTCGATACTTTTTGTTTTTGAAGTTTCAGTTCAAGAACCAACTTAAATTAAGACTACCAGTGTATAAAAAGTGCCTATCTTGTCTTATCCTTATCAGTATTGTTTCATCATAACAATAATACTAATTTGGGTACTTGAAACTTTTTATTTCATTGCTTTATTTTGAATATCTTTAATTGTTAAAGAGTTTAGAATTATTATTTTCATATGCTTATTGGCTACTACTATTTTTCTTCTCTAAATATGTCTTTTGTCCATCTGTGTCAGTTTACCCTTGCTCATTATGTATTGCTGATGTTAACCCTTTTTCTTTGGACTCTGGCAAGCTAAAATTGTGTTTGTTTATATAGGTTCCTCAAGTTTTATATAAGTCAAGTTTACTGATATTTTACTTTGATTATTTTGTTTGTTTGCTTTTAGGTTTAGGAAGTTTTTTTCATCTATGTAACAGATAAATATTCATAATGATTTTCTACTGCTTCTAAATTTTTAAATTTAAGCATAATATACTTTGATATACAAAAAAGTGGATACACTAAAAGCGTGTATTTCATTGGTTTAACATACCTGTCTATCCAGCATCACCTAGATCAGTAAATAAAACATTACTAGCATCCTAGAGGCTCCTAACCTCCACCCTTGTTTGTGCTCAGTGTCTTCCTCCATGGTAACAATACCCAATTTCTTTTTTTTTTATGTTTATTTATTTATTTATTTATTTGGTTGTGCTGGGTCTTAGTTGCGGTAGGGGGGCTCCTTAGTTATGGCCTGCAGGCTCCCAGTTGTGGCTCACTGGCTCCTTAGTTGTGGCACATGGGCTCCTTAGTTGTGGCATGTGAACTCTTAGTTGCAGCATGCATGTGGGATCTAGTTCCCTGACCAGTGATCAAGCCTGGGCCCCCTGCATTGGGAGCACGGAGTCTTAACCAATGTGGCACCAGGGAAGTCCCTCCCAATTTCTAACTATAGATTTTTTATTACCTGTTTTTCTATTTCATTATTTCATGTAAATGTAATCATATGGTATGTATTCTTTTATACTTAGCTTCTTTTACTCAAAATTATATTTTGAGATACATCCATATTATTTCATGTAGTAGAAGTTTGTTCATTTTCATTGCTATATATTATTCCATTGTGTGAAAATATTGCACTTTATTTATCCATTCTACTGTTTATAGACATTTGTGAAATTTCCAGGTTTCAGTTGTTGCAAATAGTGCTGCTATGAACATGTCTTTGGTAAATATATGTAAGCGTATCTTTTGGATACATACCTAGAGGTTACTTGGTCATGGAGTATGCATTTGTTCAGCTTTAAATAGCCAAATTGTTTTCTTAAGTAGTTGTGCCAATTTATACTTCCTCCAGCATTATATGAGAATTATCTTTTTTCCCAACAGTTAGTTTTTTTCATTATTTTCATTTCAGCACTTCTGGTTGCTGTGTAGAAATTTCTCACTGTGACTTTACTTTTCATTTGCCAAGTGAAAATGAATAGCTAAAGAATCTGAGCACCATTTATGTAGTATATTTGGTTTTGATATCCTTTTCTGTGAAGTGCCTATTTAAATCTTTGCCCACTTATCTTTTATTGGGTAGTCTGCCGTTTTCTTACTGATTTGGGGAATTCTTTATATATTCTAGGTAAAAGTCCTTCATCAAATATATAATTACAAATATTTTATTCCATGCTGTGGGTTGATTTTTCACTCTTTAAATGGTGTCTTTTGATGAATGTAAGTTCTTAATTTTAGTATAGTACAATTAATTAATTATTTTTCTACTAAGGTTAGCTTTTTTGTGTCCTGTGTAAGAAATCTACACTCACTCCATGAAATTATTTGCCTGAATTTTTCTTTGAAAGCTCTCTGATTTTACCTTTCATGTTTATATCTAAATCTACCTAGAATTAATTTTTGATATATGTTATGAGGTATGAATTAAGAGAGACATGTGCAGCCCCAAAACTCAGCAAATGTCCTGATGGGGAAATGAGCCATATGCTTGAGGCCTTTCAAGTTTCTTTTTGTCATTCAAGCCCTTGATTACTGCTCACAGCTTTGCTGGCTTTCTTTTAGGGCTCTTCTCCTTGGAACACGCCTGCCTCAGTCTGTACCCAGAGTCAGAAAATACCCTCAAGGGGGAAAAAAACTTTGCAATCCGTTTACCTCATAAGGTTTGCCCCCCTCTTTGGGATTTCAGGTCATCAAATCATTTTTGTAATTTATCCAGCTTTTCTCATTTTGCCAGTGGAAGCATTGGACTGCTTTGACCTACTTTATTCTACCTGAGGATAGTTTATCTTATATGATTTTTGCAATTTTACTAAATATATATAAAATATTACATAATATATTTGGATACATTAACATACATTATAATAAATATTTATATATCATATATTGTATAGTCATATATAATGTAACTATATATTATAAAATATATTTAATATATCTAATTTATCTAATATTAGATAAATATTTAATATATCAAATATTAAATATATATGTATATATAATTTTAGTATCTTTCTTTGATTTTAGTTTAGGGTGTGATCATGAAAAAGTAACTATTTGCAAAAGGAAACATTTTATCTACTTCATTTCTTGAATTATTTATCATTTCCCTATTTATCTCTTATGATTTCCTTACCATATCTTAGATTCTTACACATCTGAGTATTTCTGGAAAGTTTTGTTGTTATTCTAGTATTTATTTTTTTAGCAGATCTTTATTGAGCCCTTCCTGTATTCCAAAGTCTGTGCTGCTTTATTAAATAGACACAATTTCTTCTTTATTGGCTTTGGCAGGCTAGAGAAGGAAAAAGATATCAATAAAAAAATCATAAGTGTCACATGTACCCCAATATTCATTGCAGCACTATTTACAATAGCCAGGATGTGGAAACAACCTAAATGTCCAATGACAGATGAATGGATAAAGAAGATGTGGTATATATATACAATGGAATATTACTCAGCCACAAAAAAGAATGAAATTGGGTCATTTGTAGAGATGTGGATGGACCTAGAGTCTGTCATACAGAGTGAAGTAAGCCAGAAAGAGGAAAACAAATATCATATATTAACACATATATGTGGAATCTACAAAAATGGTACTGATGAATCTATTTGCAGGGCAGGAATAGAGATTTAGACATAGAGAATGGACATGTGGACACAGTGGAGAAGGGGAGGGTGGGATGAATTGGGAGATTAGGATTGACATAGATACACTACCATGCGTAACATAGGTAGCTAGCGGGAACATGCTGTAAAGCACAGGAATCTTAGCTTGGTGCTCTGTGACGACCTAGATGGATGAGCTGGGGGTAGGGCGGGAGGGAGGTCCAAGAGGGAGGGGATATAGGTATACATATAGCTGATTCACTTCACTGTACAGCAGAAACTAATACAACATTGTAAAGCAATTATACTCCAATAAAAAAATCACAAGTGTGAATGTAAAATAAGTTACAAGGTGTGTCTGATGCTGATGGTCCAGGGACTATACTTTGAAAACCACTAGATTAATCAATGCTGTTGACTGATGTGTTTTCCATCTGAACTAGTGTAGATGTGTTTCCAGTGTTTCATTTCTGGGTTTTTGCTTTTTTGGTGAGCAATAATCTTCCTAACATTGCTCTATAATGACCAAATATGAGCAAATATAGGTATTCCAGTAAGGGAATTGATGCTTATTTCCTCATGTACAGAGGAGGTAATGGCAAGTGTATTTCTTATTATGCCACAGGCAGTTCTATATTTATGAAGACCAGTTACAGAAGGAGCCCTTATGTGTTGTCTGACTGAGTGATTTTACTGGCAAAATTTGGGAGATAGGAATATCGTCTTTGTATAGGGAAGGCTAAAGACTATCTGTCTGAGTGATTCTGTGGGCTACTTTCTCCAAGCCAAGCAAAAAGTCAAAAGGCAAAACCTCAGCTGTGCATGTAAGATCCCTTCCTATTTCTCAGAGGTGGTGGTGAGAAAGGTATCCCCCATTGCCCTATAATAATAGGGCCAACATAGAGAGGAAATTAGGAAGGATAAGAGTTTTACATGATTTTATGTCACCATCATTCCAGACTTCCTCTGGAATATTAAATTTTAATACTTCATTTTGATAAAACCCAGGATATATTCTCCATCCCAGGTTCAAATTATTCCCTTATTTTCCATTTAGATTCATTTCTTCTACTGTATAGTGAGTTCTTTTATGTTATGAATCATGTCAGAACACCTCAGGGTCCTAAGTACACAGATGTGGCAGCCATGGGAATGCATCTCTCAGATCCTCTACTCTTAGGAGCATAGTTGACTGACAGCTAGAATTTTATTCCCCCAGATCCACTGCCACATTCACCCTGAGACCATACATCTTGTAGACTGCTTCCAGTCAGTGACTGAACATGGCATGGGTACGAGTGTTTGCAACATTCTTGTGTGATTAATGACTCCTCTAATGGCCAAGTTTAAATAGAGGACTCTCTATTGGTTTGACCTAAACTGTCTTAGAACCATGTTGTCATCTGAGATTCTTCCTACCCAGTTGTTATTCATTCCCCCATCCTTTCCCAGGATATAAACTGTGCTTTGTGGTCTGAAGGTTCTTCCTGCTGCCTCTCCCTTAGTCTTTCACAGTTTTTTCCCTCAATAGATCTGTTACCTGCCTAATGGCACATGCTCCTCAGAAGAGTTGAATTAACACAGGTGGTACTGAGAAGGGGGTGGTACTAAAAATAAGATGAAGTTTTAGAAATGGTTCACTCACTGCCCTGCAGGCAAAGAGGATGCTATCCTATCCCGGGTGTTATGTGGGATACAGATATTTCCTGGTACAATAGGTGCCAGGAATTGAAGGTGCCAATCCAGTTGAAGAATTCACCAATGATGGCCTGGGAAAATGTGCCAATGGAGGGGATTGCCCTGCAGCCATTTTAAAGATATAGGGAAAACAATGTCTACAAGGACTGTGGAGTTGGCTGCCTATTGCTAAATTATATTGATGTCACTCAGAAGGATAATGAGAATTTGAGGTCTATTAGCAAACAGTTAAGAGTGAAGTATGAGAGCCAGAGGGCTCCTGCAGTAGAAGAGTAGATTCAGTGGAGAAGCAGACTCAGTACTTGATTGTTAGAGTGGCACAGGTTCAGAAATGTTTGAATGCCCAGCCAAAGGATGTCTGTTATATTAAGGTCAGAGACGTGTTTGGAAAACCTGAGATCCTGACATATGGGACGTGGACATCTGGATGGGTGTCTTTGAGAATTTGGCTCTTCAGATCCATTTGAGCCCTCAGAGCTAGAACTTCCTTAGTCCTGGAAGGTACTGCCATGGCTGCACCCCCACAAGGCAACAGGTGCCCCCTTGAGGAGCTGCCCCCATCTCTTGTCCTGACTGTCAGGCTATAACTAGGTTTGAATCCCAGGATGGTAAGACTTGATAGGCCTAATTAGGAAGAAAAGCAATTATACACCAAAGGAGCTACAACAATTAATTAACATTTCTGCCAGGAGCCAGGAGATTGGATTTTGAAGGTGGTTGATTAAAGAGACCAAAAAGTAAGAGTGGATATGCAGGAATTAATTTACTGGTATGTATATTCTCAGGGTATACGATTTATTATCCAGGTAACCATCTCACAGGAATGGGCTAAATACTGTGAGGTAGCTCTTGAAAGCCTGGAGAAAGTGATGGCTCATAATCAATGAAATGCCTCGGTACCCTGACACATAGTAAAGGAAGAATACAAAGGCGAATGGAAGTGAGCCTCTTGGCTAGGATATATTTTGTGAGACCAGAAGACTCACCAGTGGACTGTGTTCTACAAAAGAGGATCTGGGACACACAATTCTCTAACACCATCAGGTATACACTGGTGAGAGGAGCACCAACATCATTAAGATATCCTGGTGGATCTCTTCCACAGGCCATGAGTAATGGTAAGAGAGCCTGTCATAGAGCTGGACTCATTAATATCCTTTGTGATAAATAGGGATTTGAAGTAATAGAGGCCAGGTGGTGGTGGTTTACCACCAGGGACCAGAAGGCCATAATTATCTTAATGACTGGAAAGTTTGAGGGCCAACCAAGGGGGCTTGACCTTCAGGAAATTGATAGCCATTAGACATGGTGTTTCTGGGGACTTCCCTGGTGGCACAGTGGTTAAGAATCCGCCTGCCAATGCAGGGTACACGGGTTTGATCCCTGGCCCGGGAAGATCCCACATGCCACGGAGCACCTAAGCCCGTGCACCACAACTACTGAGCCTGTGCTCTAGGGCGTGCATGCCACAACTACTGAAGCCTGTGTGCCTACAGCCCGTGCTCTGCAACAAGAGAAGCCACCGCAATGAAGAGTAGCCCCTGCTCACCATAACTAGAGAAAGCCCACACACAGCAACGAACACCCAAGGCAGCCAAAAATAAATAAATTAAAAAAAAAATACCATTGCTGGAAATCTTTAAAAAAAAAAGAAAAAGACATGGTGTTTCTAGTGACAAGCTAGATAGATAGCCAATAAATGTGCTGCTTAACATCCACAACCAGAAAAAGGCAAGAATGGAGGATGGCAGCTCTCTCTCCAAAAATCACCATCCCTTGCTCAGTTCCTGGACCTGAGTCAATTTTCCGATCTAGAATCCATTGACTGAAGAGATAGCCAGGTTTCTTGGAGGGAGGATCCTGTAGTACTGCAGCATATACATTCTGTAATGATTTCCCTAGTCCTTCTCCGGAGGACCATAAATGGTCCTCTGGTCATTTATTTGGGTAACTATACACCAAGGAAAGGGAAATAACCAGATGTTTTGAGTATATTAGATACAGGATCAGAGTTTAGATTAATATCCTGAGACTCAAAATGTCATTATGGTGCCTCTGTTAGAGTGGGGACATCTGGGAGCCAGTAATAAATTGAATCATGAATAAGGTCTAACTCACAGTGGCTCCACTGCATCCATGGAAAAAACAGATAGTCATTTCCCCAATCTTCAAGTGTGTAATTGCGATTGATATACTTGGCAGTTGGCGTAATACTCACATTGGGTCCTTGGCTTGGGAGGTAAGAACTATTGTAGTAGAGAAGACCAAGTGGAAACCTTTCAACTGACCATTCCTCCAGCCAAGATTGTAAATAAAAAATAAAATCACATCCTGGGGGTGGGTAGAGGGAATGGATTGGTGGGATTAGTACCACTATCCAAGTTCTAAAGCAGGAATCAAGAAACTTTTTCTATAAACGACCAGATAGTAAACATGGCTTTGTGAGCCATATTATCTGTCATAGCTATTCAACTCTTCCATTGTACCATGGAAACACTCATAGGCAGTGCTTAAATGAATGATTATCACTGTGTTCTAATAAATATTTACTTATAAAATCAGGCAACTGGCTGGATTTGACCTGTGTGTTGTAGTTTAATGATCCTGTGCTAAAGGATGCATTATGGTGTTACTATCATATGTCCATTTTATTCACCAATCTGATCCTTGAGAAGACCAGATGGATTTCATAAAATGAGTATAGATGGCAACAAACTCAGCCAAATAGTTGCCCATTTGAAGCTGCTAAGTCTAATGTGGTATCATTGCTAGAGAAGATTAGTGCAGGTACGTAGTATAGTATAGAGTCATTGATATGGCAAATATATTCATTTCTATATCAATTAGAGAAGAGAATCAGAAAGAGTTTGCCTTCACATGGAATGGAAAACAATACTCATATTCACTTTCAGTTTTGCCCCAATGCTATGGGTTTCTTTTAAACATCTTTATTGGAGTATAATTGCTTTACAATGGTGTGTTAGTTGCTCCTTTATAACAAAGGGAATCAGCTATACATACACATATATCCCCATATCTCCTGCTTCTTGGGTTTCCCTCCCACCCTCCCTATCCCAACTCTAGGTGGACACAAAGCACCGAACAGATCTCTCTGTAGTATGCGGTTGCTTCCCACTAGCTATCTATTTTACATTTGGTAGTGTATATAAGTCCGTGCCACTCTCTCACTTTGTCACAGCTTACCCTTCGCCCACCCCATGTCCTCAAGTCCATTCTCTATGTCTGCGTCTTTATTCCTGTCCTGCCACTAAGTTGTTCAGAACCATTTTTTTTTTTTTTAAGATTCTCTATATATGTGTTAGCCTACAGTATTTGTTTTTCTCTTTCTGAGAAAAGTATCATGTCATCTGCAAACAGTGACACCTTTAGTTTTCTTTTCCAATTTGGATTCCTTTTATTTCTTTTTCTTCTCTGACTGCTGTGGCTAAAACTTCAAAAACTATGTTGAGTAATAGTGGTGAGAGTGGGCAACCTTTTCTTGTTCCTGATCATGGTGGAAATGGCTTCAATTTTTCCCCATTGAGAACGATGCTGACTGTGGGTTTGTCATATATAGCCTTTATTATGTTGAGTTAAGTTCCCTCTGTGCCTACTTTCTGGAGGGTTTTTATCATAAATCGGTGTTGAATTTTGTCAAAAGCCTTTTCTGCATCTATTGAGATGATCCTGTTTTTCCTCCTTCAATTTGTTAATATGGTTAATCACATTGATTGACTTGCATATATTGAAGAATCCTTGAATTCCTGGGATAAAACCCATTTGATCATGGTGTATAATCCTTTTAATGTGCTGCTGGATTCTGTTTGCTAGTATTTTGTTGAGGATTTTTCTTTCTTTTTTATAAAATTTAACTTAATTTAATTTTTAATACAACAGGTTCTTATTAGCTATACATTTTATACATATCACTGTATATATGTCAATCCCAATCTCCCAATTCATCACACCACCACACCCATCACCCCGTGCCACTTTCCCCCCTTGGTGTCCATACATTTTTTCTCTAATCTGTGTCTCAGTTTCTGCCCTGCAAACTGGTTTATCTGTACCATTTCACTAGGTTCCACATATATGTGTTAATATACAGTATTTGTTTTTCTCTTTCTGACATACTTCACTCTGTACGACAATCTCTAGATCCATCCATGTCTCTACAAATGACCCAATTTCGTTCCTTTTCATGGCTTAGTAATATTCCACTGTATATATGTACCACATCTTCTTTATCCATTCATCTGTTGATGGGCATTTAGGTTGCTTGCATGACCTGGCTATTGTAAATAGTGCTGCAATGAACATTGGGGTGCATGTGTCTTTTTGAATTATGGTTTTCTCTGGGTATATGCCCTGTAGTGAGATTGCTATGTCATATAGTAATTCTATTTTTAGTTTTTTAAGGAATCTCCATATTGTTCTCCATAGTGGCTGTATCAATTTACATTCCCACCAACAGTGCAGGAGGGTTCCCTTTCCTCCACACCCTCTCCAGAATTTGTTGTCTGTAGATTTCCGGATGATGACCCTTCTAACTGGTGTGAGGTGATACCTCATTGTAGTTTTGATTTACATTCTCTAATAATTAGTGATGTTGAGCAGCTCTTCACGTGCTTCTTGGCCATCTGTATGTCTTCTTTGGAGAAATGTCTATTTAGATCTTCTGCCCATTTTTGGATTGGGTTGTTTACTTTTTTAATATTGAGCTGCATGAGCTGTTTATATATTTTGGAGATTAATCTTTTGTCCATTGATTCATTTGCAAATATTTTCTCCCATTCTGAGAGTTGTCTTTTCGTCTTGTTTGTAAATTCCTTTGCTTGGCAAACGGTTTTAAGTTTCATTAGGTCCCATTTGTTTATTTTCGTTTTTATTTCCACTTCTTTAGGAGGTGGAACAAAAAAAATCTTGCTGTGATTTATGTCAAAGAGTGTTTTCCTATGTTTTCCTCTAAGAGTTCTATAGTGTCTGGTCTTACATTTAGGACTGTAATACATTTTGAGTTTATTTTTGTGTATGGTGTTACGGAGTATTCTAATTTCGTTCTTTTACATGTAGCTGTCCAGTTTTCCCAGCACCATTTATTGAAGAGGCTGTCTTTTATTCAGTGTATATTCTTGCCTCCTTTATCAAAAATAAGGTGACCATATGTGCATGGTTTATATCTGTGCTTTTTATCCTGTTCCATTGATCTATATTTCTGATTTTGTGCCAGTACCATACTGTCTTGATTACAGTAGCTTTGTAATACAGTCTGAAGTCAGGAAGCCTGATTCCTCCATCTCTGTTTTTCTTTCTTAAGATTGCTTTGGCTATTCAGGGTCTTTTGTGTTTTCATACAAAATGTGAAATTTTTTGTTCTAGTTCTATGAAAAATGCCATTGGTCATTTGATAGGTATTGCACTGAAGCTGTAGATTGCTTTGGGTAGTATAGTCAATTTCACAATGTTAATTCTTCCAATCCAAGAACATGGTATATCTCTCCATCTGTTGGTATCATCTTTAATTTCTTTCATCAGTGTCTTATAGTTTTCTGCATACAGTTCTTTTGTCTCCTTAGGTAGGTTTATTCCTAGGTATTTTGTTCTTTTTGTTGCAATGGTAAATGGGAATGTTTCCTTAATTTCTCTTTCAGATTTTGCCTCATTAGTGTATAGGAATGCAAGAGATTTCTGTGCATTAATTTTGTATCTTGCTACTTTAACAAATTCACTGATTAGCTCTAGTAGTTTTCTGTTGGCATCTTTAGGATTCTCTATGTATAGTATCATGTCATCTGCAAACAGTGACAGTTTTACTTCTTCATTTCCAATTTGAATTCCTTTTATTTCAGTTTCAATTTCAGTGCTTGTGATTCGTCTGTTTCTATTTTCTATTTCTTCCTAGTTCAGTCTCTGGAGGTTGTGCTTTTCTAGTAATTTGTCCATTTCTTCCAGGTTGTCCATTTTATTGGCATAGAGTTGCTTGTAGTAATCTCTCATGATTCTTTGTATTTCTTCAGTGTCAGTTGTTACTTCTCCATTTTCATTTCTAATTCTGTTCATTGGAGTCTTCTCCCTTATTTTCTTGATGAGGCTGGCTAATGGTTTATCAATTTTGTTTATCTTTTCAAAGAACCAGCTTTGACTTTTACTAATCTATGCTATTGTTTCCTTTATTTCTTCTTCATTTATTTCTGATCTGATCTTTATGATTTCTTTCCTTCTGCTAACTTTGGGGGCGGGTTTTGTTCATCTTTTTCTAATTGCTTTAGGTTTAGGGTTAGGTTGTTCATTTGAGATGTTTCTTGAGGTAGGATTTATTGCTATGAACTTCCCTCTTAGAACTGCTTTTGCTGCATCCCATAGGTTTTGATTCATCATGTTTTCATTGTCATTTGTTTCTAGGTATTTTTTGATTTCCTCTTTGATTTCTTCAGTGATCTCTTGGTTATTTAGTTGTGTATCATTTAGCCTCCATATATATATTTATTTTTACAGATTTTTTTCCTGTTATTGATATCTAGTCTCATAGGGTAGTGGTTGGAAAAGATACTTGATACAATTTCAATTTTCTTAAATTTCACAAGTCTTGATTTGTAACCCAAGATATGATCTATCCTGGAGAATGTTCCACGAGCACTTGAGAAGAAAGTGCAATCTGCTGTTTTTTGATGGAATGTCCTATAAATATCAATTAAGTCCATCTTGTTTATTGTATCATTTAAAACTTGTGTTTCCTTATTTATTTTCATTTTGGATGATCTGTCCATTGATGAAAGTGGGGTGTTAAATTCCCCTACTATGATTTTGTTACTTTCAATATCCCCTTTTATGACTGTTAGCATTTGCCTTATGTGTTGAGGTTCTCCTTGTTGGGTGCATAAATATTTACAATTGTTATATGTTCTTCTTGGATTGATCCCTTGATCATTATGTAGTGTCCTTCTTTGTCTCTTTTAATAGAATTTATTTTAAAGTCTATTTTGTCTGATATGAGATTTGCTACTCCAGTTTTCTTTTGATTTCCATTTCATGGAATATCTTTTTCCATTCCCTCACTTTCAGTCTCTCTGTGTCCCTAGGTCTGAAGTGGGTCTCTTTTAGACAGCATATGTACAGGTCTAGTTTTTTAATCCAATCAGCCAGTCTATGTCTTTTGGTTGGATCATTTAATCCATTTACATTTAAAGTAGTTATCGATGCGTATGTTCCTAGTACCATTTTCTTAATTGTTTTGGATTTGTTATTGTAGGTCTTTTCCTTCTCTTGTGTTTCCTGCCTAGAGAAGTTCCTTTAGCATTTGTTGTAGAGCTGGTTTAGTGGTGCTGAATTCTCTTAGCTTTTACTTGTCTATAAAGGTTTTAATTTCTCTGTCAAGTCTGAATGAGATCCTTTCTTGGTAGAGTAATCTTGGTTGTAGTTTTTTCCCTTTACTCACTTTAAATATGTCCTGCCAGTCCCTTCTGATTTGCAGAGTTTCTGCTGAAAGGTCAGCTGTTAACCTTATGGGGATTACATTCTATGTTAATTGTTCCTTTTCCTCTGCTGCTTTTAGTATTTTTCTTCTTATTTAGTTTTTGATAGTTTGATTAATATGTGTCTTGGAAACCACAATGAGATATCACCTCACACCTGTCAGAATCACTATTATTGAAAAGACAAAGTGTTGAGGAGGATTTGGAGAAAAGGGAACCCTCGTGTACTGTTGTTGGGAATGTATACTGATGCAGCCACTATGGAAAACAGTATGGACGTGTCTCAAAAAATTAAAAATAGAAATACCATATGATCCATCAATTCCACTTCTGGGTATTTACCTAAAAAAGCAAAAACACTAATTCAAAAAGATATGCACTCATATGTTTGTTGCAGAATTATTTACAATAGCCAAGATATGCTGACAATCTAAGTGCCCATCAATGGATGAATAGCAAAAGGTGTGTGTGTGTGTATACAGAATGGAATAGTACCCAGCCATTAAAAAGAATGAAACTTTGCCATTTGTGATAACATAGATGGACCTTGAGGGTATTATGCTAAGTGAAATAAGTCAGACAAAGAAAAACAAATACTGTATGATTTCATTTATATGTGGAATATTAAAAAAGAAAACAAAACGAACAAACAAACAAAAAAAATATGTGTCTTGGAGTGTTTCTCCTTGGATCTATCCTGTATGGGACTCTCTGCGCTTCCTGGACTTGATTATTTCCTTACCTATATTAGGGAAGTTTACAACTATAATCTCTTCAAATATTTTCTCAGTCCCTTTTTCTTTCTCTTCTTTGGGGACCCCTGTACTTCAAATTTTGGTATGTTTAGTGTTGTCCCAGAGGTCTCTGACACTGTCCTCAATTCTATTCATTCATTTTTCTTTATTCTACTCTGCAGTAGTTATTTCCACTATTTTATCTTCCATGTCACTTATCCGTTCTTCTTCCTCAGTTATTCTGCTCTTGAGTCCTTTTAGAGAATTTTTAATTTCATTTATTGTGTTGTTCATCATTGTTTGTTTGCTCTTTAGTTCTTCTATGTCCTTGTTAAATGTATCTTTTATTTTCTCCATTCTGTTTCCACATTTTTGGATCATCTTTACTATCATTACTCTGAATTCTTTTTTCAGGTGGACTGCCTATTTCCTCTTTATTTGTTTGGTCTAGTGTGTTATTACCTTGTTCCTTCATCTGCTGTGTATTTCTCTGTCTTCTCATTTTGCTTAACTTACTGTGCTTGGTGTCTCCTTTTTGCAGGCTGCAGGTTCATAGTTTCCATTATTTCTGGTATATGCTCCCAGTGGGTAAGGTTGGTTCAGTGGGTTGTGTAGGCTTCCTTGTGGACGGGACTGGTGCCTGTGTTCTGGTGGATGAAGCTGGATCTTGTCTTTCTGGTGGGCACAACCCCATCCAGTGATATGTTTTTGACTGTCTGTGAACTTATTACGATTTTAGGCAGCCTCTCTGCTAATGCATGGGGCTGTGTTCCTGTCTTGCTAGTTGTTTGGCATAGGGTGTCTAGCACTGTAGTTTGCTGGTTGTTGAGTGGAGCTGGGTTTTAGCATTGAGATGGAGGTATCTGGGGTAGCTTTCACCATTTGATATCACGTGGAGCTGGGAGGTCTCTGGTGGACCAATGTCCTGGCCTTGGCTCTCCCACCTCAGAGTCTCAGGCCTGACACCTGGCCAGAGCACCAATACCCTTTCAGCCACATGGCTCAGAAGAAAGGGGAGAAAAGAAAGAAAGAAAGAAAAAAAAAAACTAAATAAAGTTATTAAAATTTAAAAATATATTAAAAATAAAAAAGTAATTAAAAAAAAGAGAGAAAGAAGAGAGCAACCAAACCAAAAGACAAATCCACCAATGATAACAAATGTAAAAACCATACTAAAACAAACAAACAAAAAAAACGGACAGTCATCACCCTAGGACAAATGGCAAAAGCAAAGCTATGCAGACAAAATCATACAAAGAAGTATACACATACCTACTCACAAAAAGAGAAAATGGAGGGCTTCCCTGGCGGTGCAGGGAACGTGAGTTCGTGCCCTAGTCCAGGAAGATCCCACATGCTACAGAGTGGCTTATATATATATATATATATATTAAAAAAGGAAGAGAGCAACCAAATCAATGAACAAATCTATCAATGATAATAAGCCCTAAATACTATACTAAGATAAACATAAAGCCAGAAACAAATTAGATGCAGAAAGCAAACCCCAAGTCTACAGTTGCTCTCAAAGTCCACCGCCTCAATTTTGGGATGATTCGTTGCCTATTCAGGTATTCCACAGATGCATGCACATCAAGTTGATTGTGGAGATTTAATCCACTCCGGAGGCTGCGGGGAGAAATTTCCTTTTCTCTTCTTTGTATGCACAGCTCCTGTGGTTCAGCTTTGGTTTTGGCCCTGCCTCTGCGGGTAGGCCACCTGAGGGCATCTTTTTCCAACCCAGACAGGACAGGGTTAAAGGAGTGGCTGGTTAGGGGCCTCTGGCTCACTTAGGCGGGGGGGAGGGAGGGGTATGGAATATGAGATGAGCCTGCGGTGGCAGAGGCCGGAGTGACATTGCAACAGCCTGGGATATGCCATGTGTTCTCCCGGGGAGGTTGTCCCTGTATCACGGGACCCTGGCAGTGGCATGCTGCACAGGCTCCTGGGAGGGGAGGTGTGTATAGTGACGTGTGCTTGCACACAGGCTTCTTGGTGCCTGTGGCAGCAGCCTTAGCATTTCATGTCCTTTTCTGGTGTCCGTGCTGATAGCCATTGGTCACCCCTGTCTCTGGAGCTCATTTAGGCAGTGCTCTGAATTCCCTCTGCTTGCGCATCCTGAAACAATGGTCTCTTGCCTCTTAGGCAGGTCCAGACTTTTACTTGGACTCCCTCCCAGCTAGCTGTGGTACACTAGCCCCCTTCAGGCTGTGTTCACACAGCCAACCCCAGTCCTCTCCCTGGGATCTGACCTCCGAAGCCTGAGCCTCAGCTCCCAGCCCCCACCCGCCCCGGCGGGTGAGCAGACAAGCCTCTCAGGCTGGTGAATGCTGGGCGGCTCTAATCCTCTGTGCAAGAATCTCTCTGCTTTGCCCTCTGCACCCCTGTTGCTGCGCTCTCCTCTGTGGCTCCGAAGTTCCCCTCGCCCACCCCTTCTCTGCCAGTGAAGGGGCTTCCTAGTGTCTGGAGACTTTTCCTCCTTCACAGCTCCCTCCCTGAGGTGCAGGTCCTGTCCCTATTCTTTTATCTCTGTTTTTCTTTTTTTCTTTTGCCCTACCCAGGTACGTGGGGAGTTTCTTGCCTTTTGGGAAGTCTGAGGTCTTCTGCCGCCATTCAGTAGGTGCTCTGTAGGAGCTGTTCCACATGTAGATGTATTTCTGATGTATTTGTGGGGAGGAAGGTGATCTCCACGTCTTATTCCTCCACCATCTTGAAGGTGCCTCCCCAATGCTATGTTAACTTTCCCATCCTCTGTCATAATATAGTCCAAAGAGATCTGAACAACCTGAAACAGGATGTAACACTGATGTTACATCAATGACATCATGCTGATTGGACAGGATGAGCAAGAGTTGAACCAACTCTTGCTCACCATGGAGGCTTTGATAAGACACATGTACACCTGAGGGTGGGAGATAAACATTGTGAAGATCCATAGACCTTCCACTCCAGGGTAGTTTTTAGATGTCCAGTGGTTGAGGGCATGCCATGATGTCCCATCCCAGACAAGTAGCTGCATCTTTCACTCTCTACCTCAA
The DNA here is from genome assembly GCF_003031525.2 of Neophocaena asiaeorientalis asiaeorientalis. Classification (NCBI taxonomy): domain Eukaryota; kingdom Metazoa; phylum Chordata; class Mammalia; order Artiodactyla; family Phocoenidae; genus Neophocaena; species Neophocaena asiaeorientalis. Next base: position 2,337,527 of record NW_020172632.1, on the reverse strand, counting down.
AAAAAGAAGCACAATACCTAGTGGGCCTCTTTGGTTTCTGGAGGCAACATTTTCCATACCTAGAAAAACTGCTCTGGTACTTATACTTGTTTGTACATAAGTTTGCTAGCTTTTAGTGGAACTTACGGCAATTCCAACCTGTGGTGCAAGTGCTGCTGCCTCTTGAGTCATATATTAGGCAGACTCTTTGTTGTTGGAGGTGTCATGACTGGAAAAAGATTTAATGTGGAGATGTAGTATGCTGAGTCCCAGTGCAAGAAACATTACCTAGGCCACAGGGATTCTAGATCAAGGCCTTACCATACACAGTAGAGAATTATGTGCCTTTTGAGAAATAGCTCCTGGAATATTACTTGTCCCTGAAAGAGATGAAATGCTTTACAGTGAGGCACCAAGTACCAAGCATCTGGAAATCTCAATTATAAGCTGGGCTCTGTTGGACCTCCCAAGTTGTAAAGTTGGACAGGCCTGTCATAAGTTGGAAATGGTGCATCTGGGATTGAGTCTAAGCAGGACCAGAAGTCACAAGTAAACTATGTAATAAGGTAGCCCAAACTTTTTTACCCAACCACAGTTGTACCATATCCCCTTCCCTACCTCTCTATGGCCCTATGGCCTGATCCTGTATGACCAACTGAGAGAGTAAGGGAAGGCCTGTGCTGAGTTTATAGGTAAGTCACTTTAGTATGTAGTTGAAAGCCAAAAATGTATGGCACCTGCATTATAGCCATATACAAGTTAGCCCATAAAAGGTAGACAGGGAAAAATCATCCCAAATGGATGGTACTGCAAGCAATGTACCTAGTCATTCACTTTACATGGAAGAAGCTGTGTCCTGAAGTTAGAGTACATATAGATCCCTGGAAAGTGACCAGTGTTCTGGCCAGTTTATCAGGAGACTGGGAGGAAAAAGAATCAAAGATTGGAAATAAGGATGAGTACTGTAGAGGCATGTGGTTGAACAAATGGGAATGGGCACACTCAGAATGTCTCAGTGAGCTGCACTGATGTATACTTTTTGAGGATACCTTTATTTACAGGTATTCCAGACATCACCAGGCTTCAGGCATGACCATGAGTAAGACCAGCAAATAACAGTTTTTTTTGCCTTGCAGCCCTGATCCCAATGCCTGCTGTTTCCAATGCTGGCAATTTCTGATTATGGCCCATGAGCAATAGCAGATTTTGTTGAACAACACCAGGCTTCATCAGAGGATATGGGGTTGTAGAATATCCGGGTGATGAACTTGTTTTACACAATCTATTTTAAAAAGGAGTTTTGAATCCATATTAATGCCTCCAGGAAGCATCTTCCATGGGAGAGGCACTAATTATAATTAACCCAGTAGACAAAATGACTCAGCCGATTGACATCAGCCAGCCTTTGTTATCAGGTGTGCTGGAACTATCATGGTCACATGAATGGAGTGGCCATAGGGGGCTCTATATTGTCTCAACAGCATGGACTCCCACTTACCAAAGCTGACCTAGCTACTGCTGCCTCTGAATGTCCAACCTACGAGAAACAGAGACTGATGCTGAGTCCCCGATATGTCACTATTTCGGAGGAGACCAACTAGCCATTTAGGGACAATTCAACCACATTGTGTGCCTTCTAAGCAGGAAGAGCCAGCAGTTCATCCTCTAAATACCTACCCTGGATCTGAGTTTGCCTTTCTTGTCCACAATGCCACTATGCAGTGTCTTATAGAATGCCTGATTCACAGACACAGAATCACACAAAACATAGCATTCAAAGAGGGTACCCACATCACAGCAAAGGTGGTGTGAGAGTGGACCCATCATCATTGGCTCCACTGATTGTGTATTATAGCATTCCACCCAAAAGCAGCTGGCATCAGAAACACTGGAACAGCCTTCTAAAGGCACAGCTAAAAAAGCAGCTTGGAGGCAATACTATGAAAGGATGGGGTAACATTTTTTAGGTAAATATGCATTAACTAAGAGAACTTTTATTTGTACCTTTTAATAAGCACCTCATGGTGCTGTGTTCCTAGTGGAAAGTATATATAGGTGAAGGAACCAAGGGGTAGAAGTAGGAGTGGTATCATTTACATTTACTCTCTCAGGTCTTTAGTAAAGGTTCATGAACAAATACTTAATACTGACATTATAGAACACATATGAAAATACTTTCTGCTAATACGAATCCATGAAAAAGCTGAAATATCTTTCCCAAAATTTTAGGGTCATTTTTCATTTAGGAATGTGATAGATCATATCATGGTTGCCTTTTCAACCTGGTGTTTTGGAAAGAACTCAACTTTATTCTGAGATAGACATATATTAGTACTGGCTCTAATATTTATTTCCTGTGATCTAACAGCATGACCTTGGGCCTGACACAGCATGCATGATTTTGGCTTCAGCTGCAAAATGCAAACCATGTTTATTATATGGGATTGCAATGTGGATTAAATGAGATAATGCTCATATTGTGCCTCATTGGTGTCTATAACAGCAAGTGTTTGGTAAATGGCAGTCCTATCCTGTAGTTGTACTATGTCACAGTCAGCTGGTTGGTATTTTCTATTATCCTCTGGATGTCACTTTGAGAAGAATGTTTGAATTCCCTGACTTTGCAACTTCCAACTTCCTATTTCCTCCTGACATTCTTATCCTTGCTGTTCATTGTCTGATACAGTTTCACATAAATACCTCTACATGGTCCTTAGATTCCCTTACAGCGATAATGGAAATGTATATTGCCCCAGCCAAGCAGGAACTTCAAATAGCAGGGCATTAAGGGGCCTCTAAGAATAACTCCTTCCAGGATTCTACTAGTCTTATAGTAGCCTTCAGGCAATGAAACAGAAGACATAGATTCTCTTTCTTTTGAAAGCTCAGCTCTCCAGAGCCATGTTTGTAATGAACTATTAACTTCCTAAATCTTTGGATAAGATGATTTGTGCTCCTTGGGGTTCCAGTAATAGAGATCTAATGCCTGAACATGTTCAGAAAATTTCAGCAAGTTCCTGTGGGAGCTTCTCCAGGCTTCCTGAAGTGTGCTTCTTCAATAAGCCAAAAGAAGATGAACATCTGCCAAAAATTGCTTTACCTTCAGAACTAGATAAGATGAGCTATCCCTTCAGTCTAAATAGTAAAGGAAAGAGGAACAGAGACATGAAGACACCTTTTGGAGAATTCCTCTCTTTTCTGAAATTCTGAGTTCAATAGGAAGTGAGAGAAGTGGGGTGATAGAAAAAACCTACTAAATGCTGACTCTGTGCCAATCACTCTGCTAGGTGTTTTATACTCGTTACATGTATTATCTAATTTAGCTTCCACATCTGCCTTGATAGGTGGTATTATTCCATTTTACCAATAAAAATCAGAAGTTATACAGCTGGTACATCCAGAGTCAGAGTTAGTATCCAACTCTTTCTGACTCCCTTACCCCACAGAAGTTTATCATTCGTTTAAGCTGGAATGGACATAAAGGGAAACTAGGGAAGAATACAAGATATTTTAAAATAAAATGTTGGATGTTGAAAGCATAGTAATTTAGGGAAAGGAGATAAACAGTTGATGAAGAGAAAAGAGCCTGAAATTGGTGTCAGATGTTACAGATACTGACCATAATGGGATGAACCTTACAGGGAAAATGTACCTAACAAAATTTATCAGGCCCTCCTTTTCTGTGAGCACAAGAGACTGTGTTCATAACACCAAGGTTATTGTGGGTCTCCTTCTATGGAATATAAATTAACAGGGAAGAATCTCATCTCTGCTACAGCATGATTGAAGGCAAGTGTATTAGTTAAGATTAGGCTTGCCTACATATAACAGAAAAACAAAAGAATAGTTGTTTGGCAATATAAGGATTTCTTTTTCTCTTATAAAAAAAAAGTCTGGAGGTATACAATTCCGGCCTGCAATGGTCACTTCATGAAATCATCATCAGAAATCCAGGCTCCTTCTGTTTTTCTGCTTTACCATCCATAGCTCTTGGCTTCTGTCTTCAAAGGTGGCTACAGCAGCTCCAGCCATTCTTTTCTAATTTTAGGCAACAGGAAGGAGACAGAAAAGAAAATGGCATACCTTCGAACTGAGTTAGTTGTACTGAAAGAGATTTTACCTAAAAATTTGACCCAGTGACTTCCTCTTACATTTGTTTGGCTACTGCTGTCTGGAAAGTTGTTTTAGAAATTAGCTTGGTACAGTGCTACCCCCAACAAAATATGGGCTCTGTTACTCAGGAAGAGAAGATATTAGATAGGCAACTAGTAATCTCTGTTGCAGCATGGGACCCATTAGTTTGAGATCCATGTCAGCTCTAACTTTTGTTTGAGGACTAAGAAATAATGTGAGGTAACCCTTTAAGGTATTTATTATGTACCAGACACTGTGCTAAATTCGTTAAAGCGTTTTAATTTAATACAATAAACTTTTGAAGGGGAATTACTTTATTTTGCAGAAGGAATATTTGGCATATATTCACTGAATGTTAAAAATGATGGTGATGATGATGATGAAGATGATAACAATGATGATGAAAGTGATAATTAAAAATTGTTCACATTTATTGAGTACTTATGATGTTCTTGTTACTGTGCTAAAGACTTTTAATTCTATACACACACACACACACACACACACGCACGCAGACGCACACACGCTAGTACTCACCAGAACCCTAGCAGGTGGAAGTTTTATTATCCTGCTTCTACAGATGAAGGAAATGAGCCTCAGACCATGTAAATAACTTGCCCCAAAGTCTACAGCTAGTCAGTGGCAGAGCCAACACTATTATTTAAACCTTAATGGCAAAGCCCTTGCTTCTAACTACTGTGCTGTATTTTAGGCCCTGCATAAGCCACAGGGGTACAGATTTAAAAAGTGATAGTCCTTGTCCTTGAGGAGCTCACATTCCAGCCAATTGATGGTTATATATCATATAAACAACTGCACTGTCATTTCACAAGCACTATATTTGACGTTTTTCAGGTTGTAATGGGACCACAGAATTTAACTGAAGTGTTCAAGGGAAATGGATCTATGACCTTGGTCCTTGGACCAAATTTAGTAGCAGAGCCACTCAGGTAAAAGGATCTTATAAATGTGAGGTCGGAGTAATATTAGCATTCAAAATTTAATCAGCCTGCTATTCTTCAGTAAGCAAACCAGTAAAAGGGTAGCTCAATTACGGGGGTAAAATACTGAAGAAAAGGCTTATGAGACACTGAGGACACATATTACTAGTGACTTGTTTAGACTCTGCTTTCTGAAGCTGAGTTTGGTTTTAGAATCAAGGGATCTAGTTGTTTGTAAAAGTTCCCTTATAATAGAAATGTTTGCATTTTTAATGTTAGTTCTTCCAAAATGATAATGCAAACTGTGAGTGTGAAAAGGGAAGAGACTTAGTAGGGAAGCAAGAATTTGGGTGTTTTTCACTTCAGGCAGGACTGAGCCCTTGTGGAGCTATTGCTAACAGCTGCATGATTCCTTAGGAAACCAAGGGGCCAAGGAAGAGATAAGAAAGATATGTTGTATCTGCTATTCTTGCCATCATTGTCTGTGCTTAGGCTCCTTTTCTGTATCCTGCACTAATTATATTAGTAACGTAATCTGATTTTAGAGAGTGTGGTCATTTCTTGCCTACCTGTAACCTACTTGTGATGCTGCAGGGGAGTTGGTGGGAAGGAGAAGGAATCTGAAAAACATTACAGTTATGTCCAGCTAACATTGTAATTATCAAAAGAGTTTGTTTAATGCTATAACTCTGATACAGAAAATACTTATTCAAATAATTCCAAAAGAAAACTTAGTTGATTTGAGAGAGGTGAACTAATATCTGATGAGAGCCTATTATTCACCAGACACTTAACTAGGTGATTTTCGTTCCTTACTTCGTTTAATCCTTGCACTGTATGGTAAGTCATTATAGTTTTCCCCATGTGTAAGTGTGGAAATGGAACCTGAGAAAACCTGTGTTTTTCCCAAGGTCACTTAGTAATAGAATTTGAACCTAGGTCTGTGAAACTCCACTGCTTGTAATGTGTACTTTTTGACATCTCTTTTAATTTTCTTATTTTCCATTATTTTTTCCACTGTCTCTGTCACTAAATTATAAAGTGATTGAAGGCACAGACTCAATCTCATTAATTTTTCAAATATTTGCTGAGTGTCCACCATGTGATAGGCACTATGATAAGGGCATCATTGGACTAGGCCTTGAAGTCAATATATGGTTCATACATGTAGATATAGAAGTATGATGGTAGGACCTTTTAGGTAATATGAGTTGTTAAAAGAATATAAACTTTAGAGTCACACAAGCCTGAATTTTGCCTCATGGAGTTTGCTTTCTAGTGGGGGGAAAAAACAGTGTATAAGTAAATAAGGAAAACATGTCAGATGGTAAAAAACACTATGGAGAAAAAAATCAGAGATGGGTATCAGGGAGTACAGTGATGGAGGGTTACACTTTTTAAGCAGCATATTAACAGAAGATAATCACTGTGAAGGTGGAATTTGAACAAAAATCTGAAGGAGATGAACCAGGCACATGGATATCTAGAGAAAGAGCATATAAATCAAAGGCAGAAGTGCAAAAACCTTGAGTGAGAGCATGACTGACATATTTTAGGAAAGCAAGGAAGTCTGTTTATGACTGAAGGGAAGATTAATGGGAAATGAGGTCAGAGAGGTAATGAGTCAAGATCATGCTGGGTCTTACGGGCCAATATAAGGACTTATAATGGGTGAGATGGGAAAAACTATTGAAGGGACATGAACACAAGAGCAGTACAATCTGACTTGCATGAATTGGCCTCTGTGTAGAGAATGGACTTTAGGGGAGGACATGATGAAGCAGAAAAACCAGTTAGGAAGCAATTAAAATAATCTTGATGAGAGATTATGGTGGTTTGGACCAGGGTACTAGCAGTAGAGGTGATGAGCACAGTCAGATTCTGGGAATATTTGGAACTATATCCAATAGGTTTGCTGATAGATTGGATTTGGGGTGTGAGAGAATGAGGAGTCGAGGATAACTTCAAAGTTTTTGATCTGAACATCTGGTAGAATGAAACTGGTATCATTAAGATAGGAAAGACTCTGGAAAGAACAAGTTGGAGAGGAAAGATCATGTTTAGTTTGATCATGAACATGTTTAGTTTAGAAGGGAAGGGGTTTAAGGACTGAACCCTGGAAAGAAGATATTTAGATATTAAGGAATAGGGAATAAGGGAATCCTAAGAAAGGTTTTTGAGAAGCAGCAACCAGAGGGAAACCAAAACAGTGTAGTATGGTCAAACCAAATGAACAAAATGTTTTAAGGAGGACAGAGTGATCTACTGCACCAAATGATACTATTAAGTAAATTGAGAAATGAGTATTGATTATAGTATTTAGCAATGTAGAAGATATGGAGGATATTGACAAAAGCAGTTTCAAGGGAATGATGGGGTCAAAACCTGACTTAAGTTCAAGAGAACTGGTATGAGGATTAAATAATAGAATAAACATGAAGTGTATGCCTGGTACATAGTACCAGTATATATATAGAACAGGATCAAAGACAGTGAAATAGGGTATCAGGGGATATATAAAGAACTATTAAGGGCTTAATTTTTGAGAGATAATAGGGTATTTAAATAACGGGGAATAGACTGAAGCCAATCATTGAGTGTCCAACTAAATAGTGGGGGGTTTTCTTTTCTTTTCTACTTAAGTAAGACCCATTGAAGATTTGAGATCAGGAAAATGTCATGATAAAAATTGCTGTATTTTCTCATATATTCCTTAGTACTTTGCACATAGGCAGAACTAAAAAGGATTTATTAACTAAAATAATTTTGGTCTAATAATTTAAATAATTTACAAAAGGATACTAGATTGTCCCAGAGAGAAACCAAATGATCTAAGTGCCCTTTCCTTACAAATTCGGCTGTTACCCTGTATTCATTGTTATGCCTGACGATGTTTTATCTATTTCCTTCTCAGTGTATTTTCTTTGGTGCTTTATAAAATTCAACATAAATCTCTGTACTAGAATATTATTTGGCAGATTTCTCTAACATCAGGCCATAACTACAAACTGTCAGGGCATATCTGGCAGCTGTCTCATCTCTTCACATCTCTATATAATCCTTTAAAATCAGGTACTATACCATCCGATAATTCAGAGCATTTTATGGGGTTTATAAATTGAGACCATCTCTAACCTTTTGGAATATTTTGATCTATGAACTTAAGAGATTGATTCCAGAGCTCTTTTATGCCTATTTGGTCCCTTGTGTATTTGTTTGTCTTGAAGTATAGTTTCTCTTCTAGCTGGGTTTTCTGTCCCAGCATATAGACAAGTTCCATAACCTTATCATCAGCTGTCAGGAGACTTATACTGCCTCCTTTGCCTTCTTCTTTGAAAGAGAGAAATGCAGCTAAACTTCTTTGTAGATTTATTGTGAGAGTAAGATTTTTAGGGGGAGCAGTATTATGTAGTAAAAAGAGCAATAGATTAGGAGGCATGAGACCCTGACTCTAACCTCAGCTATACCAATATGCTACGGATGTATTGGGTGGCTTCACCCAAGGCACTTAACTCTTCTAGGTAACAGATTTCTTGTATAAAAAAGGGAGTAATATTAAATAATGTAATTCATTCATTTATTCAGTAAGTATTCTCTGAGTGCTTTCTATACCAGGGCCTATTAGGAATGCTAATATGAGTAAGGTGTACTTTCTGCCCTTAAGACACTTGTATGATAGAGGTGAAGACAGGGAAAAAAAACCCCACAGATGAGTGATAAAAGAGGAATACAAAAATGGAGCTATAGTGTGGCAGCACAGGTGAAGGACAGCTAGTGGACTGGGGTGATCAGAAAATGCTTGCAAAAAGCAATAACTAAACTTAAACTGAATCTTTAAAAATGATTTAGATTGGAACTCTTATATACTATTGCTGGGAATGTAAATTGGTACAAAAAACCTGTAGAAAACTGTATAAAAGTACTACTAGAATATACATATCTATATCTATCTATCTTTTGCTCTAGTAGATAATGCCAGTTTTTCAGTCCCAGAAATATGTACAAACATTCTCCCAAAAGACACTTAAAAATATTCCTAGTGGCACTATTTGTAATAACCAAACTCAGGAATTGTTCAAATGGTTATAAATAGTAGAATTGATAAATTTGGTTATAGTCATATCTATATCTTGGAATATCACATAGCCTTGAGAATGAGTGAACTATTACTATATGCAACAACATGGGAGAATCTCACAAAAATAATGTTGAGAGAAAGAAGCCAGACACAAAAGAGTATACACCATATGATTCCATTCATGTAAAGTTGAAAACAGACAAACTAACCTGCATTAAAAGTCAGGATAGTAATTTCCCTTGGCCGATTGGTAGTACCTGGAAATGGGCTTCTGGAGTATTGATATTGTCCTGTTTCTTGATATAAAGGCTGTACATATGGCTCTGCTGATTTCTAAAAATTTTTTTCAAGGTATGCATTTGTAATTTGTATACTTCTTTGTATGTATGATATACTTTAAAGCTTACTTACCAAAATGACTGGGAGTTAGTCAAGATCATAGCAAAGAGAGGTGTTCTAATATAAAAAGAGCATGAACAAAAGGAAGATGCCTTAAAGAACATAGTAATGTTTTCCATTTTTCACATGCTGTGATTCTAATATTCATTTTTCACTCTTTTAATAAAAACTGTTGATGCCTACTATGTGATATGATTACTAGTAAACATTGTTGAAACGATAATAGAAATAAACCAGTTCTTTTCTTATACAATTAAGTGTTTTACTTATGGGAACAAGAACAAACAATAACATCAGCAACAACAACGACAGCTTTTGCTTTACTATGAGCGTCCTGCAGGGGCTATGGTTTTCATATCTTTACCTCTCCATTCCCCAGCACAGAGCCTTTCAAATAGGCATACGCTAAATGTTGAATGAATGGGTTAGATCACAATCTACAACACACACACACACACACACACACACACACACACACACACACACAGAATATAGAGACATGTATAGATTTGCATGATTTCCAGAGGGGTTCAGAAGATTGAAGTGAGTTTGCCAAACCATAAAATCTTATTTTGCACAGCACTTTAATTCTATAAGGCCTTTCAGAAACTTCACAGAAACATTACGATTTTTCTGACATCTTTCTCCGTGCAGTAGTAGTGAAAAAAATATATAAAATATTGGGAAGTAATTGGTAAAAGGATGATTACATTCAACAGTTTGAGGTGGTCCAATATATTGTATTTTAAAAAATATTTTCTGGGAAATTAGTACAAAAGCAAAGTCAAATTTTAGACTTTAGAGGTGAATCATACTTTCTACTTGAAGTCCCACATCTACTCCTTATCCACATTCATTGATCTTTTTATAAAGTATTCTATTCTATAGTCATAGTTTTGGTAATAGCAAGAATCCATCCCTAACAATATGGCTGATACCTAAAAATTCACTGGCCATTTAACTAGTGTTTTGGTTATTTTCCATTTGCCCCTCCAGATCCACTCTCCACTTTTTTCCACCCTGCTTAAAGTTCCAAGACGTTGACCTTTATGGACTGAATCAGCAGGCCCCCTTATACTCTGGCTAGCAGTTGAGTGCCAGTGACTGGCAGGAAATCACAATGTGGGAGACAAGTGAGTTTGGAATATTTATTCCTCTTCTCTTAAAGGCCACCTTTACATTTTCCAGGTTTTGATAACCACTCTCTCCCCATGATCTGTCATGCCTAGAGGACCTTAGGTAAGCCTTAAGCTCCATGGGAGAAAGGTAACAACTTTCTGCTCTTGCTAGAGGTAGGTTACTTCATTATCCCTGGTTGGTTTTCCTTACTCCCTTTATTACACTTTTCTTGTTTATCTTGGAGTTCACCATCTGTTTCCAGCCAGTCCTTGAATGATGTGCCATACTGGGTTTTGGTGTGGTTTTGGTTTGTTTTCCATACAGTTCTGTGCCAGTCCTGCTCTTTCTTCAGGACCCAGATCAAGAGTTACCACCTCTGAAATAGGAATTTTGGAGTTTGAGAAATGTGTGACTGAATTAAAACTCCAACACTTATTAGCTGTGTGACTTTGGATAAATTTTTTTCATATTTTTGAACTTTAGATATCTTCTCTGTAAAATAAGGGGAAAGAACACCTCATGCAGAGGTGCTGGCTATTAAATAAGCTTGTTTTTGAAAGCTCCTGGTGCTAGATAAGGTCTCAGTAAATGTTGTTGTTTTTTTCTTCCCCCCCCCCTCCTGACCAACGTTATCCTATTTTGCCTTCTATTTTCTATTGCCATGCATTTGTTTGCATGTTGCTTTGAATCTGTTTTCTAGTTGTTTCACTCTGAACAGCTTGCCTTTCTGAAACTACTCTAAATTTCTCAGGGCAATGAACCATAGAGATATACTAAAGATAACTGAAAATTGTTTTTAATATTTATAAAAAAATTTACTTTTGGTATTACATTTAATCCTCATAACTCTGAAAAGGAAGAATATATTATTTCTCTCATTTTGCAGATGAAGTAACTGAGGCACAGAGAAATTAATTATCTAGATCATAGAGCTATATAGTGGTAAAATGTAACTCGAACTCAGGTCCTCAGATTCCAATCCCTTTCATTTCTGTTATACTGTGATACATGTGTTTGTCTTCTTGGGTACATCATCCTTTGATTCATTTCTGCCGAATTCATATTATTTTAAGTGATTGATAAGCCATCTCTACTTTTTTTCCTCTCCAACTTTCTTTTATTTTTATTTTTTTTAAATTTATTTATTTTTGGCTGCATTGGGTTTCTGTTGCTGCACACGGGCTTTCTCTAGTTGCGGTGAGCGGGGGCTACTCTTCATTGTCGTGTGCGGGCTTCTCATTGTGGTGGCTTCTCTTTTTTCGGAGCACGGGCTCTAGGTGTGCGGGCTTCAGTAGTTGTGGCTCGCGGGCTTAGTTGCTCCATGGCATGTGGGATCTTCCAGGACCAGGGCTCGAACCTGTGTTCCCCACATTGGCAGGCGGATTCTTAACCACTGCGCCAGCATGGAAGCCCCCAACTTTCTTTTTGATTCGGCAGTTAGCTTTATTCTTGTCTAATCTCTCTTCATTATTTTTTGTGATTTTTGTCCCTTCACATTGACTACTTTTCTCTAGAGACCATAATGATAAAAACTTAAAAACGATCATAACTGAGAAATGGAGAAAGAGAGCCTACACATTTATGCTTAGTTTCTTCCAGGATTTCTCTCTGGATCTGGTCTTGACTTCTGGCGTGAGAAGTAGCATTTATTCCTCCTTCTGTCCTGTGCTTGGTTGTCTTCCTTGACAACCCTGTGTAGCCCTGTGGTTATATATGGACATTTCCCAACATTTGGCAACATAGGAACGCTTCATGAGAGGCAAGTAGTATAGTAGAAATGACAGCAGCATCAGTATTAGCCAGGCCTGCATTCAAATCCTGGGTCTGCCATTTACTAGCTGTGTGACCTCAGGCAAGTTACTGTTAAACTTGCCCTTTAAAAGTCAGATTCCTTATTTGTAAAATGGTGAGTGTGGTGGAGGTGTGTGTGTGTGTGGTAAGAATTACCTACCTTGCAGAATTCTTATGATAATTAGATGTGATTATATATATATATATATATATATATATATATATAAAGTACTTATCATATTGTAAATTTTCAATAAATAGTTTTTATTATCATGATTATCACTGTTATTATTATTAGGAGACACATACAAAAGAATCCTATTTTTTGAGTTCATGTTCAGGCCACTAGATGCATTTAGTGCTGAATAGGATAATCACCAGATTTGGAGTTTGGCCAAGCCATTGCCAAACAGATGTCAAAAGACACAGCATTTGAGAGGTGCCCAGTGTGAAAAATCTTTGTTCTTTCTGCTTAGCTCCTTTTATGATCTATGACGCCTTCTGCTTTGGTGGTGCTATTGATTGGGTATTTTAAGGCAATTTGTTGGATTAAGCCTCTCAGTGTACCACAGCAGGTGGGGGCCTGGATGAGTCTGGTAACAATACAACCTTTCTCCCATGGAGGTTGAGACTTACCTAACAATCCCTCTAGGCTCTCTGCGCCTCCTTTTTTTTCCCTATTACAAAGAGCACTAAATGCATATAAAAAGGCTTGCATGGATGAGGAATTTCTGGTGCCAGTGACTTTTCTAATTCATTTCTTTCATGAAAGTAAAACAAAAAATCCAGAATAGGATGGGAAAATGTGTAGTGAGAGAAGAATTTTTTTTAATTTTTCTGTATTTAAGGAATACATGCAGTGCATTAGAATGGATAATGCCCTCACAAACTCCAGATCTTTACTCATGTTAATTTCTCTCCTTTTCTTTTACTAACAAGTGAACACTTAACTCCTCTTTTAAGAACCAGTTCCAATATTCTTTTGAAGCTTTCTCATTAGACTCTGTGCCCTTGGAGAGACAGGATATTTTTCTCATCTTTGTATTTGCTTCACTTCCTAACACTGAACCTGCATATGAAAGTCATTTGACAATGAATAAATTGTAACCAAGATATTTTCATAATATTTGAGGGTAGGCAGTCTCAATTCTCCCATGTAATTCAATCACAGTGACTATTGGTTTCCATAAAGAGTGTTCTGGAGATTGCTGGTTAAATTTGTCTTTTGTTCAAGATTCTAGTAGAGAGCAATAAAAGATCATGCTAAAGTCCCAAAGTGCCAAGGAAGCTTAGAAGAGAAAAGTATCTGCTGGGTTGGAGAAGTCAGGCTAAATGATATGTGAATATAAACAGACCTGAACAGTGCCTGGCACTTCTGTATAATCTTGGAGATAAGTGAGACCCAGCTGATCTGGGCTTTAAGGAGATCGTAGCCTTTCTGTAGACTAAAGACACACTGAAAAGTAGAGCTTATTTAAGGCAGAGTGTAAATATTTGTAAAGGTTTGAAAAGATAGGGTAGACTTACAGGAGAGAGTGATTACTACAGCCAGAAGCGCCAGAAAATGTTTCCTAGAAGAGGTAAGGCTCCAATAAGGCTTTAAATGATACTCAAGAGACCAAATGCAGAAAAAGCCAGGCGAAGAGGATAGTGCATGCAGAGGAATGTTGATGAATGCACAGGGTTCATTTTGAGTACTCTGTGGTGACCTAAGTATCTGGAACAAATTTTAATAAAAGTAATTTTTACTGTTTTAAGAACACATTAGAAAATAAGAAATAAAAATGCAAAGGAATACCAGCAATGAAGAAGTGGAATTTGAAATTAAAAACACAATGCTATTTACATTAGCACTCTAAAAAATTAAATATGTAGGTGTAAATCTAATAAAATATGTTCAAGATGAAAGAAATCAAAGAAGAACTAAATAAGTGGAGAAATATTCCATATTCATGAATAACAAGACTCAATGTTGTCAAGAGGTCCATTCTTCCTAACTTGATCTATATATTCCATGCAATCCCAATAAAAATCACAGCAAGTTATTTGCTGGATGTCAACAAATTGATTCCAAAATTTATGTGGAGAGACAAGACACAGAATAGCCAACACAATATTGAACAAATTTGGAGTACTGATACTACCTAATTTCAGAACTTAATATAAAGCTACAGTAGTTAAGACAGTGTGGCATTGGCAAAAAAATAAACAAATAGATCAATGGAACAGAATAGAGAACCCAGAAACAGACCCACTTAAATACAGTCACCTGAACTCTGACAAAGGAGCAAAGTCAACAAATTGAGAAAATATAATCTCTTCAACAAATGATTCTGGAACAACTGGAAATCCACATACCAAAAATGAATCTAGACATAGAACTTATACCTTTCACAAAAATTAACTCAAAATGGATCACAGGCCTAAACATAAAAGGCAAAAACTTATAAGACTTCTAGAATATAACATAAGAGGCAAATCTAGATGACCTTGGGTTTAATGATTACTTTTAAGATACAACACAAAGGCACAATCCATGAAAGAAAGGATTGATAAGCTGGATAGGCTTCATTAAAATGAAATATTTTTGCTCTGTGAAAGACACTGTCAAGAGAATGAAAAGACAAGCTGCAGATTGGGAGAAAATATTTGCAAAAGGCATATCTTATAAGGTCTGTTGTCCAAAATATACAAAGAACTCTTAAAACTAAACGATAAGAAAATGAACAACCCAATTTAAAAATGGGTGAAGGATCTGAACAGACACCTCACCAAGGAATATATACAGATGGCAAATAAACATATGAAAAGATGCTCCATATCATATGTCATCAGGGAATTGTAAATTAAAACAGCGATGAATTACCATTGTACACCTATTAAAACGGCCAAAATCCAAAATGATGACAACACCAAATTCTGGTGAGGATCTGGAACGACAGATTGCTGGTGAGAAAGCAAAGTGGTATCGCCACTTGGGAAGACATTTTGGTGGTTTCCTACAAAACTAAACATACTTTTACTGTAGAATCCAGCAGTCCTTGATATTTACCCAAATGAGTTGAAAACTTATGTCCAAATAAAAACCTGCACAGAGATGTTTATAGCAGCTGTATTTATCATTCCCCAAACTTGGAAGCAGCCAAGATGTCCTTCAGTAGGTGAATGAATAAATAAACTGTGGTACATCTAAACTGTGGAATATGATTCAGTGTTAAAAAGAAAACAGCTATCAATCCATGAAAAGACATGGAGGAACCTGAAATGCATATTACTAAGTGAAAGAAGCCAATCTGAAAAGACTACAATACTGTATGCTTCCAACTTTTTTTAATTTATTTTTTTAAATTGAAGTATAGTTGATTTACAATGCTGTGCCTGTTTCTGGTATAAAGTGATTCAGTTATATTCTCTTAGTTTTTATTTATTTATATTCTGTTAATTCAGTTATATTCTTTTATATATTCTTTTCCATTATAGGTTATTATAGGATATTGAATATAGTTCCCTGTGCTAAATAGTAGGACCTTGTTGTTTATCTACTATATGTATAGTAGTTTATATCTGCTAATCCCAAAGTCCTAATTTATCTCTCCCCCTACTTTCCCCTTTGGTAACCATAAGTTTGTTTTCTATGACTGTGAGTCTGTTTCTGTTTTGTAAATAAGTTCATTTGTGTCATATTTTAGATTACACATATAAGTGATATCATATATTTGTCTTTGTCTGACTTACTTCACTTTGTATGATAATCTCTAAGTCCATCCATGTTGCTGCAAATGGCATTATTTCTTTCTTTTTTATGGGTAATATCCCATTGTATATATGTACCACATCTTCTTTATCCATTCTTCTTTCAATGGACATTTAGGTTGCTTCTGTGTCTTGGCTATTGTAAATAGTGCTGCAGTGAATATTGGGGTGCATGTATCTTTTCAAATTACAGTTTTCCCCGGATATATGCTCAGGAATGGGATTGCTGGATCATATGGTAACTCTACTTTTAGTTTTTTAAGGAACCTCCATACTGTTTTCCAAAGTGGCTGCACCAATTTATATTTCCACCAACAGTATGAGGGTTCCCTTTTCTCCACACCCTCTCCAGCATTCATTGTTTGTAGATTTTTTGATGATGCCCCTTCTGACTGGCGTGAGGTGATACCTCACTGTAGTTTTGATTTTCATTTCTCTGATAATTAGTGATTTTGAGCATCTTTTCATATGCCTATTGGCCATCGGTATGTCTTCTTTGGAGAAATGTCTATTTAGATCTTCTATCCAGTTTTTGATTGGGTTGGTTGTTTTTTTGGTTATTGAGTTGTATTAGTTTGTATATTTTGGAAATTAAGCCCTTGACCTTCTATGAAAGACAAAACTATGAAGACAGTAGAAAGATCAGTGGTTGCCAGATGTTGGGTGAGGCGGGGAGAGAGATGAGTAGGCAGAGCATAGAGGATTTTTAGAACCATGAAAATACTCTAATGTCATTATACATTTGTCCAAACCCGTAGAATGTACAACACCAAGAGTGAGCCCTAATGTAAACCAGATACTCTGAGTGATAATGATGTCTCAATGTAAGTTCGGTTGTAACAAATGCACCACTTTGTTGGAGGATATTGATAATGCAGAAGGTTATGTGTTTGTAGGGGCAGGGTTTATACAGGAAATTTCTATACCTTCCTGTCAATTTTGCTGTGAACCTAAAACTGCTTTAAAAATGCCTATGAAAACAATAATGAAATGATTTGAAGTAAAAAAAAAAATGCAAAGGAAAACTGAGATTTGAATTCTGAGGACTTTTGGCTTTATCCTAGTCATTGAGAGATAAATCAGTAATTTAGCAAAATAAAACTGGTTCCAGAGTTTCAGATTGGGAGAAGGTGGGGCAGCCAGACAGCAGGAACATTGCAATTCTTCAGCTTCTCTCAGGGGCATGATGGCTGTTAAGGACATGGGAGAGTTGGATAGGGAAAGTTCATAATATTGGGTTGGCCAAAAGGTTCGTTCGGTTTTTTCTGTACAATGGTTCTAGTAACACTCAGTTGTCTTTAACTTCATTCAAAACAATTTTGTTAGATTGTATTGTGACAGCTGTCATATCAGCCTGAATTTAAAAAAAGACTTATCCAAATTGGTGCATTTTTGTATAGCCATTTTAATATTGAAGATGGAAGAAAAAAAGGAACATTTTCGGCATATCATGCTTTATTATTTCAAAAGAGGTAAAAATGCAGCTGAAATGCAAAAAAAGATTTGTGCAGTATATGGAGAAGGTGCTGTGACTGATCAAATGTGTCAAAAGTGGTTTGCAAAGTTTCCTGCTGGAAATTTCTCGCAGGACGATACTCCATGGTCGGGTAGACCAGTTGAAGTTGATAGCGATCAAACTGAGACATTAATTGAGAACAATCAACGTTACACCACGTGGGAGATAGCTGTCATACTCAAAATACCAAATCAAGTGCTGAAAATCATTTGCACCAGCTTGGTTATGTTCATTGCTTTGGTGTTTGGGTCCCCCATAAGTTAAGCAAAAAAAACCTTCTTGATCGTATTTCTGCATGCAATTCTCTACTTAAACGTAATGAAAATGTTCTGTTTTTAAAACAAATTGTGACGGGCGATGAAAAGTGGATACAGTACAATAATGTGGAACGGAAGAGATCGTGGGGCAAGTGAAATGAACCACCACCAACCGCACCAAAGGCCGGTCTTCATCCAAAGAACGTGATGCTGTGTATATGGTGGGATTGGAGGGGAGTCCTCAATTATGAGCTCCTTCCGGAAAACCAATTGGTTAATTTCAACAAGTACTGCTCCCAATTAGACCAACTGAAAGTAGCACTTGACAAAAAGCGTCTGGAATTAGTAAACAGAAAACACATAATCTTCCATCAGGATAATGCAAGACCACATGTTTCTTAGATGACCAGGCAAAAAAACTGTTACAGTTTGGCTGGGAAGTTCCGATTCATCTGCCATATACACCCAACATCATACCTTTGGATTTCCATTTATTTTGGTCTTTACAAAATTCTCTTAATGGAAAAAATTTCAATTCCCTGGAAGACTGTAAAAGGCACCTGGAACAGTTCTTTGCTCAAAAAAGGTAAAAAGTTTTGGGAAGACGGAATTATGAAGTTGCCTGAAAAATGGTAGAAGGTAGTGGAACAAAACGGTGAATACGTTATTCAGTAAAGTTCTTGGTGAAAATGAAAAAATGTGTCTTTTATTTTTACTTGAAAACCGAAGGCACTTTTTGGGCCAACCCAGTAACTTCAATGACCTTCTATTTGTATGAATATCAGAGTATAATTTGAACTGCATTTTGAAGTATGGATAGGATGTCAGGCTGAGGAATTTTGTGTTTAACATATAGGTATTGGTGGAAAACAGAGATGAGAATAAGAGAGTGTAAAATGGATTGGAAGTCAGAGACCCTAGCCTGGGCCTATACAGAGCCTTGTCTGCTGTGATGCCATGAATGTAGTGAATTTACCAGGTGTAGTTAAATCTCCTTAAATGAAGGATATTAAGGCCATTTGAGGCAAGCAGACTTGTTTTGTGAGTTCTTGGAGGTCTTTGCGTTGAGAAATACCTGTCCTAGAATCCTGATTCATGTTCTTACTTTCTGTGTGATCTTGAATCTCAACCTCTCTGAATTTCAATTCCTGATGTAAAAAATGGCAACAACAACAGTAATAGCAACAACAATAATACGTAATTTGCAGGGCTGTTATGAGAATTAAATATATTTGTAAAGAATCTAACTCTCCAAGGTTTTTTCCCTTTAGAAGTGTGGGGAGCAAAGACTAAACCAGGACAGGTCAAGTGAAGGGGAATCTTCACGACTGAGGCAGCTTCGGGCTATATCCCTGTGACTGCTACCATCCAAGTACTGTAAAGAGGCTAAGAACTATCATAAATAGGACCCTGTAAGTATAGATCAAACCATCCCCATTGACTGTCAAAAATAAGATCACACCAGCATTAAGGCACCCAGATGAAACACACCAGCACTATCCACAGCGAAATCTATAAAGTGCTTTCAATTGCTCAGGGGATCTTTAGATACAGCATCATTTTCTCTATCTTATGGCTGACTTGGCCACCTCCACTATGAATTTTTCATGATTCCCCTGACCCAGCAGCTCTTGCCTGTGGAGAGAGTAATACAGTATTGATTTTGGAGTTAGGTTTCTGCCTTTTTTGCCACAACAGGATTTTTGTAGCCTAGAAACCTCAATCCCCTATTACTCATTAGAGACTAGGGCAACTTTTCTTAGATCTGGAATTCAGAAGGCAAACCATTTAGCTGCCAGTGTCAAAGATAGCTTTTATAGTGGAATTTTAACTTAACTCAGTAATGAGAGTAGCTGTTATTAAAAACTTCCTAACTGGACCAGTGGAGGTAGGGTTATACAGAAAGCCAAGAATACAATAGTCTTCTTTGTCTCTCTCACAATTAGAATATTTGCCTAGGCATAGCTTTCTGAATGAACCTATTAAAAATATACCAGAGGCTAAGAAAGAATGAGAAAGAAAGGAAACATAACAAGGAAATCCAGTTCATCTTTTAGTATTTTTCCTTCTGTGTAATTTTTGGAGTAGATGTCTAGGTGATTCTTATTTTCAGTGGCCCTTGGTCATATAATAGAAATGAAAAGAGGTCATGCTGTTGGTAGTTTTTATTTAAACTGCTTTTAAGAAATCATAAAATCCATATCTTACATCCTGTGAAAACTCATTCTTGGCATTGCCATGGTAACAAGACTTTTAAAAGGGAGTTAACTGAAATTTAGCTGCATATATTATTTCTTTGTGATTCATACTTCATAAAAATGCAAATGTCACACTAATACGTGTTTTACCTTAATGTTTTATATCACCATTTAGTCTTAATTGATCTAATGTTTTCCTTAATTAAATTTTGTGCTTCTTTGAATGGTTTTTTTACTCCCCTCCCCTACAATCCCCTCTTCTGTGGACCCATCAAATGATACATTTTCTACTAGGTGACATGCAATTTAGGAAACTGTCACACAGGAGATCAGTCATCCCAACTTAAGAACTCAACAAAAGATTTTGGGAAAACTGCTTGTCTTGTCTAGAAATTCAGCCTATCCTCCTGCTTAGAACTTTTGCATCTCCTTCTCTGCCCTTGTCCATCCTCTCACTGAGTCTCTCCATAAGACTGAGAAGCAGAGTATGTTGGTAGAGAAAATATTTTCAGTACATCCTGGATAAAAGTGCAGACTTCACTATTCCCTAGCTCTGTGACCTTGTGCAAGGCAGATTACTAACTTTTTTGACCCACAATGTTCTAATAGGTAAGATAGAGATAAAACAATAGTTTTGTCACAGAACATTTGTGTGGATTAGTTGCAATGTAATTTTAAAGTACTTGGCACAGTGCTTGGCACAAGCTCTGTGCTCAATAAATAATAGAGTTATCATTTATATTGTAATAATAGTACTTTGGAGGAGGTAGAGAAAATTTTATTCACCTGAATTACTTTTCTTGATAGCATCTTTACATTTATTTAGAAGATATTATGTGGTAAACTTCTTGGGATATGTAGTGAAACTCCAAGGTTAATATATTTTGCCTGAGCAGAGATGACAGATTTGCCTTTTTGTTTCAGATGGTAAAAAGGAATAAAAAATAAACAGGGAAATGGAGGGGAGAGAGCAGGTTGAGATAGTGAGATAGTGAGATGGAGGAAGGTTGTGTACCAAATGACATGACTCATTCCATCAACTGCCAGGTATTTTGTGTTGGACAAATGCATGAAATGGTTTATGGAAGTGAGGTGTGTGTTTGTGTGTTAGAGAGAAAGGTGGTAAAGGGGATGAATTTCACATTCTGATTGTCATGGACTAGATAGAGGCAGCAAGTGCTGACACAGCCCTTGAAATGAGAGGGTACCTTGAAGATCCAAGCCTCTGAGAACTCAGAGAAGAGGCATATGGACTTACATTGTCTGAGACTGGGGGCAGGGTGTGAGATGAGTTTTATCCATTTTGCCTAGATCTCTAAGAGATAGGAATGCCTCAACTAGCATCTGGATTACATAATGGTAATGTCAGCCATGCACCCCTCCGCCCCCAGTTTTATTGAGGTATAATCGACTAGTAGAATTATATATATTTAAAGTATACAAAGTAGCGATCTGAAATACATATACATTGTGAAATGGTTACCATTAACTTACATAGTTACTTTTATTTTTTTGATGAGAATGCTCTCTCAGCAAATTTCAAGTGTACAATACAGTATTATTAACTATAGTCAACATGCTGTACATTAGATTCTCAGAACTTTTTGATTTTTTAACTGAAGGTTTGTACTCTTTGACCAATATCTTCTCATGTCTCCTCCCAGCCCCGGGAAACCACCATTCTACTCTGTTTATTTCAGTCCCCATAGGCCTTAAAGTACTCTCCAGTGAAACATCTTGATAGAGTGTTTTCCTTTCATAGAGTCAGGTGTTTTTTGTTTGTTGTTTTTTTCAGAACATCTTAGTCCACAAGGATCAGAATAGACTCGTCACTTCCTGCTGAAGGATCCTCAGTATACAGGCCATCCCCAATGTCTCTTTTCCTTGCCCCTCCTCTCTTTTCCCACTGCTTTCCACCCAGATCCCTCCCTTTACCATTAGCTCAGGAAGTAGCTCTATGTACAGGGGTTTGCAAGTCAAATATTGGCTCTGCCACTAACTATCTAGATAATCTTGGGAAAGTCATTTCCTCTTTCTGATCCAATATTTCCTCATTTATAAAATGGGAAAAGATTCTATCCTTAAAAGGTTGTTGTAAGAATTAAATGAGTTAATACATTTGAAGCACATTGTACAAGACCTTACCCTTGTTATGCACTCAGTAAAAGTTAGCTCCTTCCTTTCTCTTTTGTCTGGACTTTTACAGTTGCCTCCAAGCTTCTTGAGGACAGATTATGTCACCCTCTTGCCTTTGCCTTCTTTGTATTTCCTGGCACTGTGCTTATTCCACAGAGAGGGTGCTAGACATGCCTAGCCTGTGGCATCACTTTGTCTTTCCCTCTATGTCCTCTAATCATATTGGGTTGATTCCAACTTGTTGAATGTGCCATGTTCTTTCTTTCACTGGGTCCTCCCAAGTGTAATTTCTACCACTGAGGAACTTTGTTTCTTTTCTTTTCTTTTCTTGGCAAATTTCAGCTAGTTTTTCAAGCCTCAGCTTGGGATGGCTGTTCTTCAGAGAAGAATTCCTTGATCCTCTAAACTAAGTAAGGACTCCATTTAATACTGTCCTTGCATTTTGTACTTTTCCTGGGACATTTTTCACCCTTGTAATCATTTCACTAATTGAAATTATTAACTGAATATCTATATATTTTAAAGCTATAAACTGTTTGAGGCAGAGTTAATGTCAAATTTGTTTAGCTCATCTTTAATGACTAGCATAGTGACTGGCATGAAGAGTTCTATAAATGATTCTTAGTTGATTGACTCAACATTTTTCAGGTGAATATTGGTACCACCTGAATAAGGTGGTATGCATCTATGCTCCAGGAGTGTTAGGTGTCCAGAATAGTGATTTGTACCTAATAAACACTTGACAAATAATGACTCAAAACTGGGTTACTAAGAAAGGCAGGCCTGCATGCACTTTAATATGAAAAACAAGTGTTTTTCATTTTTAAAAACTGTCCTTGTTTCATTAGGGAATTATTTCCCAAATTGCGAGCTATAGAACACAAGTCTGAGAGCTATTAATGATTATTTGAAGCACTTTAAACTGTGTCCCCCTCTGGGAGAGTCACAATGAGCATTTTTAAAGTTTTGAGAAGTCTGGTAGTAATGGAAATGGGCCAATGTTGCTTAATCCAGGATTTCTAAAATGTATTTGATCACTGACACCTTTGTTGCCTGAACACTTGCTAACATTTAGCATAATATAAACTGTGTAGGAAACCCTGACTTAAGAAACAGCCCAATTTTTTCCCCACTTTCATTGTAAATGATGAAATATCCAGCAAGGTTATTTAAAAGTTCAAAACTTGGGCTTCCCTGGTGGTGCAGTGGTTAAGAATCCGCCTGCCAATGCAGGGAACACGGGTTTGAGCCCTGGTCCGGGAAGATCCCACATACCGCAACCAAGCCCGTGCGTCACAGCTACCGAGCCTGCGCTCTAGAGCCCGCGAGCCACAACGTCTGAGCCCATGCAGTGCAACTACTGAAGCCCACGTGCCTAGAGCCCATGCTTTGCAACAAGAGAAGCCATGGCAATGAGAAGCCCGCATATGCAAAGAGAAGAGTAGAGTAGCCCTCACTCGCCGCAACTAGAGAAAGCCCACGTGCGGCAACGAAGACCCAACGCAGCTAAAAATGAATGAATGAATGAATAAATAAATAAAACAGAAAAAAAAAGAGTTCAAAACTTTAAACTGAATAGAAAATAGGTGTCTTCTCACCAACATACTCTATAAGTCTAGAGTGATTAAAATTTCATCTTGGAAGATCCTTGAAGGTCATAAAGCTGATGTATGATATTGCATATGAAGGAGTACACCAACGTTTCTTGTAGGAGTGTACTGTGGTGGATAAGGACACAGCTCTTCAAAGCAGACTGGGGACAATCCTGGCTCTACCACTCAGGCTCTTCCTACAGGAGTTTGGCCAAAATTCCCATCCTTTTTGTGCTTGGCAGCTGCATTGTTGGTACAACAAAGATGTAAAGTAGAGTGACAGTCTGAGGATGGAGCGAGGGACAGAGATGAGAGATCCTGGGAGAGCCTATACTGAGGGCCTGTCTGTCTGGGAAGTGAGAACCCATTTTTAAGTCTCCTAGGTTGAGTTCCTCTGGGAAAAACACAGGTCTTCCCTGCTTTTTGAAAGTTTGCTTTACTCCGCTTTGCTTTTAAGAAAGACCTACATTAGTACCAGTTTTTGCTAACTAAAAGAAATTCAAGGAGGATTTTCGCTTTTACCAAAAAAAAAAAAGGCATAAAGCGAAAATAGTGTTCAGCATTTGTTTTGCAGTGAGTTATTATAGAGGCAGCGTACAGCCTGAGCAGTGAGAATGGCACTGCCAAGCTCCTTCCATGGAAACTACAGTCAGCATCAAGCCACCATGGCTTTGAACCCGTCTGTAAGCGTCTGTGCCTGATCTCGATTTATTTTGTGCATTCTTTAGTAAGATGTGGCCTAAGGTAATTGCTTCTTTGCTTTATGCCATTCTGTCTTACAAACGTTTTCATAGGAACGCTATACTTTCGGATGCGGGGGGAACCTAGTTGGATCTGAAGAAGGAAAACATCGCTATGTAATCCTGCTAGAACTGTGACTTATTTACAGAGTTAGTAAAATCATAAATATTTTGTTGCTGACAAAAGCTGTGTTTTTGTCTTTGGTTTTATTCTCAAAGCATGTATTCTAAAACTTTTCTCTTGCTCACTAATGCTATGTAATAATTGCGTTCCAAACTTAGGATATTCAGTAAAAGAAGTCACCTATCATGTCCAAAAGAGAACACTATTTAAAATAAGAAAAAAAGGGGCTTCCCTGGTGGCGCAGTGGTTGAGAATTTGCCTGCTAATGCAGGGGACACGGGTTCGAGGCCTGGTCTGGGAGGATCCCACATGCCACGGAGCAACTAGGCCCGTGAGCCACAACTACTGAGCCTGCGCATCTGGAGCCTGTGCTCCACAACAGGAAAGGCCGTGATAGTGAGAGCCCCGCGCACCACGATGAAGAGTGGCCCCCGCTTGCCACAACTAGAGAAAGCCCTCACACAGAAACGAAGACCCAACACAGCAAAAATAAATAAATAAATAAACTCCTGCCCCCAACATCTTCTTTAAAAAAAAAGAAAAGAAAAAAAATCCCAAATCTCACACTGAATATGTCATTCTCTCCTTAAGCAAATTTCAGTGACTCTGTATAGCTTACAGCAATGTTTCCAAAATGATGTTCTGTGGAACACTAGACGGTTTTTAGGTGGTCCTCAAAAAAAGTGTTTTGTAGACAAATAAGTTGAGAAAATGCAGCTTTAAGCAAATTCAAAGCTACGCTACTATAGATATTGTAAAAATAAATGTGTTTAGTTTTTAAAAAAATGCAAATTGAAAAAAATTCAGAAGGTATAAAATGGTACATGAAGAAAAGTAAGTTTCCTCTCTCTTCTGTCCTCTGGCTACATCATTTCCCCTCCTTGGAGGCAACCAATGATATTAGTTCTTTATATTTACATCCTTTCAGATATATTCATAAATAAATATACAAACTTATATATTCCTTTTTTGAAGCAACAATCTTAAATATAATACTATGTATTTTTTTTTAACACACTTGCTCCTTTTTTTTTAACCTAACAAGTCATTTTATAGAGAGTAATAGCTAACATTTATAGAGCACTTACCATGTGCCAGGTAATCTTTGAAGGATTTTACATGTAAAAATCCATTTAATTATCAGAGCTATATATATAAGATAAATATTATTTTATCCCTATTTTACAGATGAGGAAACATAGGAACAGAGAGGTTATGTAATACTCATAAGTAACCGGTAGAACTGGGTTCAAATAGTGACAGTTTAGCTCTAGAGCCTTCATTTTCCACCACTATACCTCTCCATTACAATATGTAAGTAAATTAGTTCTGCTTTATTTTTTATAATATTTGCATAGTAGCTCATTATAGGAATATATTATAATTTGTTTAATCAGTTTTTTAATGTATGGACATTTTGGTTTTGTTCAGTGTTTCCCATTATAAACAATGCTACAATGAATATTCTTGTACAAAAGTGATTTTACACATGAGCAAGTATATCTGTAAGACAAATTTCTAGAAATAGAATTACTGAATTAAAGGATAGGTGGATTTTTAATTATAATGTGTTGTCAAATTGCTGTCCATAGGATTATATTAGGTTGAACGTGATGAAATTGCTGTCTTTATAAGTCAAAAATGATAGAATATTAGCAATTTCTCATATGTATTTATTTATGCTTCCAGCAAATGTCATACCGAGAAGGGGGCTGTAGGAGCAGTATGCCTTGGTACAGGCAATCAGGGGGTGCATTTTCTAAAGAGAATGCTAAAATAATAATAAAACAGACTAAAAATCAGTCAGCTTCTTTTTTTTTTTTTTTTTGAGGAAGGGGGATCTCTCCCCTTATTTTCTTTTAATTAATTTACTTTATTTATTTTTTGTTGCGCTGGGTCTTCATTGCTGTGTGCAGGCTATCTCTAGTTGCGGCGAGCAGGGACTACTCTTCGTTGCAGTGCATGGGTTTCTCATTGAGGTGGCTTCTCTTGTTATGGAGCATGAGCTCTAGAACACAGGCAGGCTCAGTAGTTGTGGCGCATGGGCTTAGTTGTTCTGCGGCATGTGGGATCTTCCCGGACCAGGGCTCGAACCCGTGTCCGCTGCATTGGCAGGTGGATTCTTAACCCCTTGGGCACCACCAGGGAAGCCCAAGTCAGCTTCTTATTGTCACAGTAAACTGGCAATTCTAAATAAAGTTAGTGACAAATATTCCTTCATGCCAGAGGGGACTACTCCTATCTCACTCCCTCGCTTGGTACAAACATTGCTTCCCCCTATTATCTATGGGTGTAAATTTTTGCCATAAGCATCTTTGTTGTAGACATCTTTCCTGCAAACATTTTTGCCACAAAACTAATTGGCCATAAGGCAATTTTGTTGTAGAAGATAAAATAATGAAAAATAAAAGAGGAACATTAAAAAGGACGTAGTGAAACACAAGAAATTAATACTAAAGTTAAGAAGACTTTATTGTGAAATGCAAAATATTTTAATACATTTAAAATGTGTGTAGATTCGTGGCAGTACTGTGCAAATAACTGATTTTATATTGTGGGTTGTATCTAAGCACTTGTCTTCCAAGTCTTTTGTTCATAATATTTTATACATTTCTTTTTTTCTCTTTTCTTTTCTTTTGCTTGTTGATTCATCCCCTCATTCCGCATCGCACTTTTTTTTTCTCTAAAATTTCTTTCTTCATTAAGAAAGATTTCAGTTTCCAAGTATTAGGATGCATGTTTGTAACAAGCTTTGTATTGCATGTGAAAGCCTCCTACACGGTTGTTTGTTCTTGGCATAATTGTCACATGTCCTTTGATAGATGGTTCAAAGTTCTATGAGAAATGTGAGTTCAACTCTTCACCTTTGAGGCCGTTGGCCTCTTTCTCCTCCAATGCATTGTGTTTCAAAATAAGAAACCAACTTTGGGACGAATCCTCATCATCTTTCATGATTTTTGTATTGTGTTTGTCAAACCAAACTGCAGCCAGTATTTTATTTTTTAAGGCCAAATTGCTTTATGGCCAATTAGTTACACTGCAAATATGCTTGTGGCAAAGATGTTTACGGCAAAGATACAGCAAAAGCGCCTAGAAAGAAATTTTGGACCCACTATAATAACATTTCTATGAATTATTTTTTTCTTTTAAAGTTGTAAAAGTTTTATTGTATCCACACTTTATATATCATAAAATTCACCTGTTTAAAATGTACAATTCAATGATTCTTAAAAACAACAACAGTTAGGCAGCCATCACCAGAATTCTGTTTTAGAACATTTCTACCACCCACAAAATTTCCTTTTACGCATTTTAAGTTAATGACCGTTCCCATTCCCATTCCTAGGGAACTCCAGATTTGCTTTGTGTCTCTATAAATTTCATTTTTTGGGATGTTTCATATAAATGAGATTTAAAAATATGCATCTTTGGCATCTGGCTTCTTTCAAATAGCAGAATGTTTTCAGATTTCATCCATGTTATATCACGTATCAATAGAAAATATTCTTTTGTTTCTGAATGGTATTGCATCGTATGGTTGTACCACATTTTGTTTATCCATTCACCAGTTGGTGAATGTTTATATTCTTTTGAGTTTTTGAACGTTATGAATATTGCCCCTGAGTCTTATGGTAAATTTATGTTTTACTTTTTAAGAATAATTTTCATCAAATTGATTTATCACTGTGGTTTTAATTTACATTTCCTTAATTATTAATGAGGCTGAGCAACTTTTCATGTACTTATTAGCCATTTGTGTATCTTTGGTAAAATATTTATTAAATCTTTTGCCCATTTTTAAATAGATTTGAGTTCTTATTGTTGAGTTAAAATAATTCCATATTCTGGATATAAGTCCATCATCAGATATATGATTTGCAATTATTTCCTCCAAATATTGTGTTTGTCTTTTCATTTTTGTTATGTTACCTTTTGAAGTGCAAAAGTTTTGAATTTTGGTAAAGTACAATTTATAAATTTTTTTCTTTTATGTATTGTGCTTTGGTATCATAGCTTAGAATTCTTTGCTAACCAGAGGTTATGGAAGATGTCTCCTATGTTTTCTCCTAAGAGTTTTATAAAGTTAGCTCTTATGTATAGGTCTTTGATCCAATTTGAGTTAACTTATGTATTTGGATATCTATTTTAGCACCATTTGTCAAAAAAGATTATATTTTCCCCATTGAATTTTCTTGACACTTCTGCTAAAAATAAATTGGCTTTACATATATGGTTATAATTCTCAACTCTCAATCCTGTTTCATTGATCTATGTGCCTATCTCAGGCTAATATTCCACAGTCTTGATTACTATATCTTTGAAGTTTTGAAATCAGGTAGTATCAATTCTCAAAATGTATTCTTTTTGAAAACCATTTTGGCTTTTCTAGGTTCTTTGCATTTCTATATAAATTTTAGGATCATCTTGTCATTTTCTACAAAAAACTTGCTAGGTGTTGTATTTTGATAGAGATTGTGTTGAATCTATAGATCATTTGGGGAAAACTGCCATATTAATAATTTTGAGACTTCCAATCTGTAGACATGGAATATCTTGCCATTTATTTATATTGTATTTAATTTCTCTCAGCAATGTTTGTAGGTTTCAGTGTATAAGTCTTGTATTTCTTTTGATAATTTGATTTTTATTGTCTTCTTATTATTGAATTTTATACACACACACACACACACATATATATAATATACAAAATTAAGCAAACTATTTATTTTGCCTCATTTCACTGGCAAGAAGTGGCAAAAGCATACATGCTTTCCTTGATCCTAACCTTTGAAGGAAAGCTTTTATTTTCTTACCATTAAATATACTGGGAGCTGGGAATGTTTTATAGATGCCCTTTATCAGGTTGAGGAAATGTCCTTCTATTTCTAGTTTTTGAGAGTTTCTATAATTAATGAGTGTTGGATTTTGTTCAATGATTTTGGGGGGGTTATCTATCTGGATAATCATGTGATTTTTTGTTTTTTATGCTATTAATGTGTTGTATTATTTTGTTTTCAATGATTAAACCAACCTTGAATTCCTAGGATAAATCCCACTTGATCGTGGTGTATAATTCTTTTCATAGGCTGATGGATCTGGTTTGATAATATTTTGCTTTTTATATTTCTTCCTATTTTCAAGAAGAATATTGGTCCATAGTTTTCTTTCCTTCTGATGTCTTTGTCTAGCTTTTGTATCAGGCTAATACTGGCTTCAAAGAAGGAGTTGAAAAGTGTTCCCTCCATCTCTGATTTAAGAAAGATTTTCTAAAAGTTTGGTATTATTTACTCTTTAAAGATTTGGTAAAAATTTATCTGGGCCTGGGATTTTCTTTGTGGGAAATTTTCTAATTACAGATTCAACTTTTTACTTGATATAGGTCTATTCAGATATTCTGTTTCTTCTTGAGTTAATGTATTTTTCAAAGAACTTGTCAATTTCATTTATGTTGTCTAATTTATTTAAAAATATGTTTCATAATAATACCTATAGTTCTTTTAATTTCTGTTTGATTGGTATTGATATCCCTTCTTTTATTCCTGATTTTAGTGATTTGTGTCTTTTTTTTTCTTGGTCAGTCTCATTAAAAGTTTGTCAATTTTATTGATTTTTCAAAGAAACATATTTTGATTTTATTGATTTTTTGTATTGTTTATTTTATTTTCTATTTATTTGACCCCCTCCCCCATCTCTATTATTTCCCTTCTTCTTACCTTGGGTTTAGTTTTCTCTTTTCTGATTTTTTAACACAGAAGTTTAGGTTATTGATTTGAGACCATTCTTATTTTTTGATGTAGTCATTTAAAGATATAAATTTCCCTCTAGGCAGTGTTAAGTTACATACCATAATTTGTTATGTTTTGTTTCCATTTTTACTTACTTAAAATATTTTCTAATATCTCTTTAGATTTATCCTTTGACCCATAGGTTATTTAGCAGCATATTGTTTTACTTTCCGGGGAATTTCCATAGTTCCTTCTATTGTTCATTTCTAATTGATGATCTTTTGTCTGTGAATATCCTATATTATACAAGTTAAGTTTTATTCATTAATTATTTAACATGTCTTTATCCCTTTAAGGGAAATATTACTTTATAAAGAGTTAATGGTAGTAATGGGAAGATACTGAAATGGACTAAGGTTTCTTGTGGGTATTAGAATGATGGTCTTGTCTTTATTACACTAATATTCTCTTCTATATTAATTTTTCTATTTACTGATTTTGATTATATTGTTCTAATGTAAAAATTTTGAATTTTGAGGAAATAGAAAACAATCTCTCTTAATTTCTCCACCAAAAGACAACTCCTATGAACTTTTCAGTGTCTTTCTTTTCCTTCTGTCCCTTCATTTCCATTCAGTGAGCAATTGATTAAAGAACTAGTTCCCTTGTTCTTAGAATTGGGTTCTTTTTCTTTCTCCTTTTCTATGCATATCCTTTTACACTGATGTGTTGTATTCTGCATGTAATTATCTGTTCTACATTTTCATTAAATTTCGTATTCTGAATTTTCCCTATGTCATCACATATTCTTTGTCAACATTATTTTAATAATTATATTACATTTATGAATGTGCTATTATTTATTTATTCCTTATCTTTTTACTTTATTCCTCTTTTTTTTTAACATCTTTATTGGAGTGTAATTGCTTAATAATGGTGTGTTAGTTTCTGCTTTATAACAAAGTGAATCAGTTATACATATACATATGTCCCCATATCTCTTCCCTCTTGCATCTCCCTCCCTCCCACCATCCCTATCCCACCGCTCTAGGTGGTCACAAAGCACCGAGCTGATCTCCCTGTGCTATGTGGCTGCTTCCCAGCTATCTGTTTTACGTTTGGTAGTGTATATATGTCCATGCCACTCTCTCACTTTGTCCCAGCTTTACCCTTCCCCCTCCCCATATCCTCAAGTCCATTCCCTAGTAGGTCTGCATCTTTATTCCTGTCTTGCCACTAGGTTCTTCTGACCAATTTTTTCTCTTCTTTTTTTAGATTCCATAAATATGTGTTAGCACATAGTATTTGTTTTTCTCTTTCTGAGTTAATTCACTCTGTATGACAGTCCCTAGGTCCATCCACCTCACTACAAATAACTCAGTTCCGTTCCTTTTTATGGCTGAGTAATATTCCATTGTATATATATGCCACATCTTCTTAATCCATTCACCTGTCGATAGACACTTAGGTTGCTTCCATGTCCTGGCTATTGCAAATAGAGCTGCAATGAACATTTTGGTACATGACTCTATTTGAATTATGGTTTTCTCAGGGTATATGCCCAGTAGTGGGATTGCTGGGTCGTAAGGTAGTTTTATTTTTAGTTTGTTAAGGAACCTCCATGCTGTTCTCCATAGTGGCTGTATCAATTTACATTCCCACCAACAGTGCAAGAGGGTTCCCTTTTCTCCAAACCTTCTCCAGCATTTATTGTTTGTAGATTTTTTTTTTTTTTTTCTGTATGCGGGCCTCTCACTGTTGCGGCCTCTTCCGCTGCAGAGCACAGGCTCCAGACGTGCAGGCTCAGCAGCCATGGCTCACAGGACCAGCCACTCTGCAGCACATGGGATCCTCCCGGACCGGACCACGAACCCACGTCCCCTGCATTGGCAGGTGGACTCTCAACCACTGCGCCACCAGGGAAGCCCCTGTTTGTAGATTTTCTGATGATGGCCATTCTGACTGGTGTGAGATGATATCTCATTGTAGTTTTGATTTGCATTTCTCTAATGATTAATGATGTTGAGCATTCTTTCATGTGTTTGTTGACAATCTGTATATCTTCTTTGGAGAAATGTCTAATTCCTTTCTCTAAGAGTTTGATGGTGTCTGGCCTTACATTTAAGTCTTTAATCCACTTTGAGTTTATTTTTCTGTATGGTGTTACGGAGTGTTCTAACTTCATCCTTTTACATGTACCTGTCCAGTTTTACCAACACGACTTATTGAAGAGGCTGTCTTTTCTCCACTTTATTCTACTTTACCAAATTCATTGATTAGCTCTTGTAGTTTTCTGGTAGCATCTTTAGGATTCTCTGTATAGTACCATGTTAACTGCAAACAGTGACAGCTTTCCTCTTTCATTCCCAATTTGGATTCCTTTTATTTCTTTTTCTTCTCTGATTGCTGTGGCTAAAACTTCCAAAACCATGTTGAATAATAAGGGTGAGAGTGGGCAACCTTGTCTTGTTCCTGATCTTAGTGGACATGCTTTAAGTTTTTCACCATTGAGGATGATATTGTCTGTGGGTTTGTCATATATGGCCTTTATTATGTTGAGGAAAGTTCCCTCTATGCCTACTTTCTGCAGGGTTTTTATCATAAATGGGTGTTGAATTTTGTCAAAAGCTTTCACTGCATCTATTGAGATGATCATATGGTTTTTCTCCTTCAATTTGTTAATATGGTGTATCAAGTTGATTGATTTGTATATGTTGAAGAATCCTTGCATTCCTGGGACAAACCCCACTTGATCACAGTGTATGATCCTTTTAATGTGCTGTTGGATTCTGTTTGCTAATATTTTGTTGAGGATTTTTACATCTATGTTCATCAGTGATATTGGCCTGTAGTTTTCTTTCTTTGTGACATCTTTGTCTGGTTTTGGTATCAGGGTGATGGTGGCCTCGTAGAATGAGTTTGGGAGTGTTCCTCCCTCTGCTATATTTTGGAAGAGTTTGAGAAGAATAGGTGTTAGCTCTTCTCTAAATGTTTGATAGAATTCGCCTGTGAAGCCATCTGGTCCTGGGCTTTTGTTTGTTGGAAGATTTTTAATCACAGTTTCAATTTCAGTGCTTGTGATTGGTCTGTTCATATTTTCTATTTCTTCCTGGTTCAGTCTTGGCAGGTTGTGGTTTTCTAACAATTTGTCCATTTCTTCCAGGTTGTCCATTTTATTGGCATAGAGTTGCTTGTAGTAATCTCTAATGATCCTTTGTATTTCTGCAGTTTCAGTTGTTACTTCTGCTTTTTCATTTCTAATTCTATTGATTTTAGTCTTCTCCCTTTTCTCCT
Source organism: Neophocaena asiaeorientalis asiaeorientalis (assembly GCF_003031525.2). Lineage (NCBI taxonomy): Eukaryota > Metazoa > Chordata > Mammalia > Artiodactyla > Phocoenidae > Neophocaena > Neophocaena asiaeorientalis. The sequence goes on along the minus strand of NW_020172632.1, from coordinate 2,303,750 downwards.
TGATAAGTCTGACTAATGGTTTATTAATTTTGTTTATTTCTCAAAGAACCAGCCTTTAGGTTTATTGATCTTTGTTATCATTTCCTTCATTTCTTTTTCATTTATTTCTGATCTGGTCTTTATGATGTCTTTCCTTCTGCTAACTTTGGGGTATTTTGTTCTTTCTCTAATTGCTGTAGGTGTAAGGTTAGGCTGTTTATTTGAGGTGTTTCTTGTTTCTTGAGGTAGCATTGTATTGCTATAAACTTCCTTCTTCGAACTGCTTTTGCTGCATCCCATAGGCTTTGGGTCATTGTGTTTTCATTATCATTTGTTTCTAGGTATTTTTTGATTTCTGCTTTGATTTCTTCAGTGATCTCCTATTTATTAAGTAGTGTGTTGTTTAGCTTCCATGTGTTTCTATTTCTTACAGATTTTTTCCTGCAATTGATATCTAGTCCCATAGCATTGTGGTCAGAAAAGATATTTGATAGGATTTCAATTTTCTTAAATTTACCAGGCTTTATTTGTGACCCAAGATATGATCTATCCTGCAGAATGTTCCATGAGCACTTGAGAAGAATGTGTATTTGTTGTTTTTGGATGGAATGTCCTATAAATATCAATTAAACCCATCTTGTTTAAACTATTAATTAAAGCTTGTGTTTCCTTATTTATTTTCATTTGAATCATCTGTCCATTGGTAAAAGTGGGGTGTTAAAGTCCCCCATATATTGTGTTACTGTCGATTTCCCGTTCTTTGGCTGTTTGTATTTGCCTCATGTATTGACGTTCTCCTATGTTGGGTGCATAAATATTTACAATTGTTATATCTTCTTCTTGGATTGATCCCTTGATCATTATGTAGTGTCCTTCTTTGTCTCTTATAATAGTCTTTATTTTAAAGTCTATTTTGTCTGATAAGACGATTGCGACTCTAGCTTTCTTCTGATTTCCATTTGCATGGAATATCTTTTTCCATCCCCTCACTTTCAGTCTGTATATGTCCTTAGGTCTGAATTTGGTCTCTTGCAGATAGCATATATATGGGTCTTGCTTTTGTGTCCATTCAGCCAGTCTATGTCTTTTGGTTGGTGCATTTAATCCATTTACATTTAGGTAATTATCTATATGTATGTTCCTATTACCATTTTCCTAATTGTTTTGGGTTTGTTATTCTAGGTCTTTTCCTTCTCTTGTGTTTCTTGCCTAGAGAAGTTCCTTTAGCATTTGTTGTAAAGCTGGTTTGGTGGTGCTGAACTCTCTCAGCTCTTCCTTGTCTGTAAAAGTTTTAATTTCTCCATCAAATCTGAATGAGATCCTTGCTGGGTAGAGTAATCTTGGTTGTCCGTTTTTCTCCTTCATCACTTTAAATATGTCCTGCCACTCCCTTCGGGCTTGCACAGTTTCTCCTGAAAGACCACCTGTTAACCTTATGGGGATTCCCTTGTGTGTTATTTTTTGTTTTTCCCTTGTTGCTTTTAATATTTGTTATTTGTATTTAATTTTTGACAGTTTTGATTAATATGTGTCTTGGCTTGTTTCTCCTTGGATTTATCCTTTATGGGATCCTCTGTGCTTCCTGGACTTGATTAACTATTTCCTTTCCCATATTCGGGAAGTTTTCAACTATAATCTCTTCAAATATTTTCTCAGTCCCTTTCTTTTTCTCTTCTTCTTCTGTGACCCCTATAATTTGCATGTTGATGCATTTAATGTTGTCCGAGAGTTCTCTGATACTGTCCTCATTTCTTTTCATTCTTTTTTTTTATTATGCTCTTATCAGTTATTTTCAGTATTTTACCTTCCAGGTCACTTATCCGTTCTTCAGCCTCGGTTATTCTGGTATTCATCCCTTCTAGAGATTTTTAAATTTCATTTATTGTGTTGTTCATCATTTTTTTGTTGGCTCTTTAATTTTTCTAGGTTCTCGTTACATGTTTCTTGTATTTTCTCCATTCTATTTCCAAGATTTTGGATCATCTTTATTATCATTATTCTGAAATCTTTTTCACGTAGACTGCCTATTTACTCTTCATTTGTTAGGTTTGGTGGGGTTTTGCCTCGCTTCTTCATCTGATGTGTGTTTCTCTGTCTTCTCATTTAGCTTAACTTACTGTGTTTGGGGTCTCCTTTTCACAGGCTGCAAGTTCATAGTTCCCGTTGTTTTTGGTTTTTGTCCCCAGTGGCTAAGGTTGGTTCAGTGGGTTGTGTAGGCTTTCTGGTGGAGGGGAGTAGTGACTGTGTTGTGGTGGATGAGGCTGGATCTTGTCTTGTGGGCTGGTGAATGTCTGGTCATGTGTTTTGGGGTGTCTGTGGCTGTATTATGATTTTAGGCAGCCTCTGCACTAATGGATGATGTTGTGTTCCTGCCTTGCTAATTGTTAGGCATAGGGTGTCCTGCACTGTAGCTTGCTGGTCGTTGAGTGGAGCTGGTTCTTGGCGTTGAGATGGAGATCTCTGGGAGATTTTTGCCGTTTGATATTACATGGAGCTGGGAGGTCTCTTGTGGACCAGTGTCCTGAACTTTGTTCTCCCACCTCAGTGGCACGACCCTGACGCCTGGCTGGAGCACCAAGAGCCTGTCCTCCACATGGCTCAGAATAAAAGGGAGAAAGGAAAGAAAGAAAGAAGAAGATAAAATAAAATAAAGTAAAATAAAATAAAGTTATTAAAATAAAAGATAATTATTAAGAAAAAAAACTTTTTTAAGTAATAAAAAAAAACGGACAGACAGAACCCTTGGACAAATCGTATAAGCAAAGCTGTATGTTTGGGGTCTCCTTTTCACAGGCTGCAAGTTCATAGTTCCCGTTGTTTTTGGTTTTTGTCCCCAGTGGCTAAGGTTGGTTCAGTGGGTTGTGTAGGCTTTCTGGTGGAGGGGAGTAGTGACTGTGTTGTGGTGGATGAGGCTGGATCTTGTCTTGTGGGCTGGTGAATGTCTGGTCATGTGTTTTGGGGTGTCTGTGGCTGTATTATGATTTTAGGCAGCCTCTGCACTAATGGATGATGTTGTGTTCCTGCCTTGCTAATTGTTAGGCATAGGGTGTCCTGCACTGTAGCTTGCTGGTCGTTGAGTGGAGCTGGTTCTTGGCGTTGAGATGGAGATCTCTGGGAGATTTTTGCCGTTTGATATTACATGGAGCTGGGAGGTCTCTTGTGGACCAGTGTCCTGAACTTTGTTCTCCCACCTCAGTGGCACGACCCTGACGCCTGGCTGGAGCACCAAGAGCCTGTCCTCCACATGGCTCAGAATAAAAGGGAGAAAGGAAAGAAAGAAAGAAGAAGATAAAATAAAATAAAGTAAAATAAAATAAAGTTATTAAAATAAAAGATAATTATTAAGAAAAAAACTTTTTTAAGTAATAAAAAAAAACGGACAGACAGAACCCTTGGACAAATCGTATAAGCAAAGCTGTACAGACAAAATGACACACAGAAGCATACACATACACACTCACAAAAAGAGAAAAAGGGAAAAAATATATATATATCGCTGCTCCCAAAGTCCACCTCCTCAATTTGGGATGATTTGTTGTCTATTAGGTATTCCACAGATGCAGGTCACATCAAGTTGATTGTGGAGATTTAATCCACTGCTCTGGAGGCTGTTGGGAGAAATTTCCCTTTCTCTTCTTTGTTTGCACAGCTCCCGGGGTTCAGCTTTGGATTTGGACCCCCCTCTGCGTGTAGGTCACCTGAGGGCGTCTGTTCTTCGCTCAGACAGGACGGGGTTAAAGGATCAGCTGATTCATGGGCTGTGGCTCACTGAGGCTGTGGGGAGGGAGGGGTACGGGTGTGGGCTGAGGCTGGTGTAACGTTGCAACAGTCTGTGGCCTTCCGTGCATTCTCCCAGGGAAGTTGTCCCTGGATCACGGGACCCTGGCAGTGGCGGGCTGCACAGGCTCCTGGGAGGGGAGGTGTGGATACTGACCTGTGCTTGCTCACAGGCTTCTTGGTGGCTGCAGAAGCAGACTTAGCATCCCATGCCCGTCTCTGGGGTCCGCACTGATAGCCAAGGCTTGCGCCCGTCTCTGGAGCTCTTTAAGGGGGCACTCTTAATCCCCTCTCCTTGCGCACCAGGAAACAAAGAGGCAAGGAAAAGTCTCTTGTCTCTTCGTCAGCTCCAGGCTTTTTCCCGAACTCTCTCTGACTAGCTGTCTTGCATTAGCCCCCTTCAGGCTGTGTTCACGCAGCCAACCCCTGTCCTCTCTCTGGGATATGACTGAAGCCCGAGCCTTAGCTCCCAGCTCCCACCTGTCCCAGCGGGTGAGCAGACAAGCCTCTCGGGCTGGTGAGTGCTGGTCAGCAGCAACCCTCCATGCGGGAATCTCTCCACTTTGCCCTCTGTACCCCTATTGCTGCTCTCTCCTCCATGGCTCCGAAGATTCCCCCCTCCGCCACCTGCCGTCTCTGCCCTTTCTCTGCCCGCGAAAGGGCTTCCTAGTGTGTGGAAATCTTTCCTCCTTCACAGCTCCCTACCATTGGTGCAGGTTCCATCTCTATTCTTTTGTCTCTGTTTTTTCTTTTTTCTTTTTCCCTACCCAGTTACGTGGGGGAGTTTCTTGCCTTTTGGGAGGTCTGAGGTCTTCTGCCAGCATTCAGTAGGTGTTCTGTAGGAGTTGTTCCACATGTAGATGTATTTCTGATGTATTTGCGGGGAGGAAGGTGGTCTCAGTGTCTTCCTCTTCCGCCATCTTGAAGCTCCTCCCCCCTCTTTATTCCTTAGTATTACTGGAGTTTTTTGCTACTATAAATACTATTGTAGTGAGCATCTTGATCAAAGAAGCTTGTCCTTGTATTATCTCCTTAATGATAGCTTCTTAGAATTGGAATTACTGGAGCAAAAGATATATAGCTCTTAAACCATTTCTATACCATTTAAAAATAATTAATTACTTTATTTTGGGTATAGTGGCTTTCATATAGATGGCTTTAGAATATTGCAAGGGGTATGCTTTTGTATCTCATTCAGGGTCATGCAGATACACAAAAGAATGCCCCATCAACCCCTTACTACATGAGTAAGTCTGCCAATTAAGAGTCAAAATAGGCATCTCATGGGATCCATTTGTGACAAAATAAAAATAAAGAAGAGTGGATTTTTTCCTATTTAAGTAAACACAAATGTTCAGTGCTACACAGGACTTTCTTGAGTCTGCCAACAAGTTTGAATTAATGTTAATTGAAAGTCAGAATCTCACATTTGTTTGAGACTTATACTACGCATTCCTTTGTCTCAGTGAGAAACTAGCATTGTCTCCAGCATTTAAATAGTGTAGACAAAGCTATATTTTCCAATTTCATGCAATTATAAACTTGATTACATGAAATATTATATAATTGCCATTTTAATTGATGTTTTATTTTTCCCACTGATGTACACTCAAGTGATTTGCATATAACTTTTGTGTTTTCCCCTGAAATGTCAATAAGTCGTAAGATAATGCTGAAATGAATACTCTTCTATTTGGTTCTCTCTGAATTCATGGTTTATCAATTATGCAGTTTTCAACCGTAGGTAGTTCTGTTGAGACAGTTATGGTATCGTGCAAAGGGGAATTAACATTTATTAAAGAACCTAATGATCTGAATGCAAGCTTCCTTTTGGGTTCAGGGTACAGTGATGCTTCCCTGATTATAGTCTGAGTTTTCCTTTAGTCATATAATTAAGATTGGAAATTCATATCCAGATTCTTAGAGGTTGGGAACAGTGGAATTAGTAGGCTTCACATCATCCTTTGATTTGAAACTATTCATACTAAACAAGATTAGAAAAAAAAAGAGTGCTCTTTCTAGTCCAACCCAGCTACTGGACTTCCCTATTTTGGGGTTGAGCTCCTAAGCCACAGCTAGTAATAAAATAGCCTCCCCACTGGTAATTATCTTTTGTATGCATATATCTTTTTTCCAGGGTCTCTTGGAAATGAGTGATTTATTGAGGGAAGAATTAGCATGTACTTTGCACCCCTGGACAAATACCATCTTAAATACATACTAATTTCACCCGTATTTCTTACATAGTTGAACCACATATTTCTTTTCTTTCTTTCTTTTTTTTTGTATTTCTGAACCACATATTTTTATATCACAACCTGGACTCACAAACTTATGTGGTCTTGGTTAAATTGATAAATTACCATGTGTCTCATGTCCTGGGATTATAATATGAGTTATTTCAGTGATGATTTAATGATATCATCCATTTAGGAACTCCTTGAGGAGACAGATATTTTCTTCATTGCTAAATCTCTGGTACATAATATAGTGTGTGGCATATGTCAGTGATCAGTGCATGCTTGTTGAATTTTGAACTCAAGAAAGATATAGGCACATGTAAGGGAATGATCCAGAATGTCTAGGTTGGGGTTATGAGTGAGCAGGTGTTGACCAAGGATTAGGGATCTCACCTTAAAGTGTTTGGTTTAGTCAACAACCTTGGAGTGCTGCCTCTGGAATGTGGATTATGGTAGATCAGATTCTTGCTGGGTCTTAAGCAGAAAAGCATTCCTAATTCCTTCTATACCTTGAGCAGAGCTATGTCTTCATAGTCACTGATATGTTGATTTAATGATTCACAAGCATTCTCTGAGTGTCTGCTCTATGCTAGAATCTGTATTCAGTACTGAGAATACAACAACGAATGAGGTGGACCCAATCCCTGCCCTTGAGGAGTTTGATGTGCAGATTGCACCATCTACAAATAGATGTACTGCAGTATCACAGGACAGTGGGGCACAAAGGTAGAAGTGATGTGTTAAACCCCAGGGGAGCATTGCTTTGAGAAAGGAAGATATTTTTCAGGCTTAGATATGGAGTTCAAGGGCATTTCTGCTGAGAAAAGTGTTATAAGGAAGGACGTAATGGTCTGACACAGCTCAGTTTGCTTGGAATCAAATATTAGTTCAGCTTGGCTGGAACATGTGGTGTAAAAGAAGGGTGTGGAGCCTGGTGAGAAATGAAGCAGGATACATAGAGTAAGATCAAGTATTTATCCTTTTGTGTGGGGGACCATTGAAAGGTTTTAAAAAGGGAAACAATATAGCCAGATTAAAGATTTTATTTTTGTCATGAGAAGTTTTAGAATCTCCAAATTTGTTTCTTTGTTATATTTGATTCTTAAAAAAGAAGTCACTGCCTTGCTGGATCATGAAGCTGGGGGCCAGAAGCAGAAGGAAACTCTGACAGAGGTGAGGTTTGCAAACAACAAGTTCCTGTTGTGGCGACTAATATTTTAAAATCTGGTGTTTGTGCTATTTTTCTTATTATATATACCTGTTGGGTGGCCAAGAAACTGTTTAGCAACATGGTGCCAGACTTTCTATTCAGATATTTGCTCTTCACTCCCCTTGTAATTAGTGGCAAAGAATAGAATCTTTTATATACAGAGTTCTAGTCAGAAAGTATTTAGTTTAGTTCAAACAAACATTTATGGATGGATATTAGATGCATGCATACTATGTAAAACCATTGTGTTGGGCATAAGTGCTACAGAGAGGAATAAAACATGAATCTTGCCCTGAAAGAGCTAGAAGTCTTGAGTGGGAGTTAGGCAAATAAATGGTCAGTTGTCATATGATGAGATGAGAGTGACAATAGAGGTAAGCCACAGGGGCTGTGGGAGCAAGAAAAGGGGCCCCTGACACAGACTAGGGAGGGTAGGGAGGCACCCAGAGTAGGTGGTCTCTGAGCTAAGGCTTTAAAGAGGAGTCGAAATGGAATGAGCCATTGGAGAAGGGGAGGAAGAAGGGAAAAATTGGAGAATGGGTGAGAGTTTCTATACTGAAAGAACTCGATGAGTAGACACAAAGGTAAGGGAGACACTGTTGTATGTATAATTGCACAAGTAATTTAATATAACTCAATTGGTTTTATGATACTGGTTACTAGGGGACCAAGTACTCAGAATTAAATTCTGATTTGTTTCAAGGAGGTACTGCTATAATGAAAATAGCACTGCCCTTGGAATAAGGCATTCACTTATTCATTCATTCATTCATTTATTCTCTAAGCAATTATAGATGACTGTTGCATGCTAGAAACTGTGTCTATGCTTTATCTAACTGTAGGAAGTTGACAAGGCTCCTAATTTTTCTAAGCCTTACTTCCACATCTGGAAAATAGGGCATAAATATTAGGTTCATAAGATTGTTTTGAAGATTAAAATAGATTATCTGTGAATATTTTCACAAATTCTAATGTTCTATACTAACATTTTTTATATTAACAATGTTACATGTAAGAAGGTTATCTTTTTTTTCAGTTTTTCCACATTTATTTTTATTTTTTTATTTATTATTATTTTTAAAAAATCTTTGTTGGAGTATAATTGCTTTACAATGGTGTGTTAGTTTCTGCTTTATAACAAAGTGAATAAGCTATACATATACATATATCCCCATATTTCCTCCCTCTTTTGTTTCCCTCCCACAAGAAGGTTATCTTGATGGACTAAAATAAAATCTGTTTTTGAGAGAGGAAACTCATAGAAGTCAAAGAGGAATAATAGCATGGTCATTCTCTAGGCATATCCTAATGCATTGAATCTAGCAGATTAAAACAAAACAAAAAAAATTCCCAAGGGGTATCTTCGATTCTTTAGCAACCCTATCTCTTGGAACTTGATTTTTCCCCCTACTATATAATGAGGATAAGAATAAGTATCTCACAGGGTTTATATGGACATTAAATGAGAAAATATATATGAAAGAAATAATTTATGTCAGTGTTTGGTTTCAATAAATATTTGTATCTTCTGAGTCTGAGCAAATAAATATTTGTATCTTCTGAGTCGGTGCTTTGCTTTAGAGGTGTAAATAAGCAAAGGTATCATTTTATAGTTTGTGATTACCAGTTTGGTGAAGGTAGAGAATTGTCATATATAGTACCAATACTTTAAGTATATAATGTTTGGGGGGGGGGAAGGTGGGGATTATTTTTGCGGTGTTTGATTCTCAAAGGTAAGTTTTAGGTTTCTCCATCGTGATTGTGACTTTGTGACCTCAGTCATATTTCTTAAACTTTTATTTCTCATCTGTGGAATAGGAGTAACAACAGTAGCTACCTCATAGAGTTATACAGATGAGATAAAGCATATAAAGTACTTCAATGCTTAAGTACAGTGCCTGATAAAGGGAGACATACTTTGAAGCTAGTGAAGCTTAAATCTCAGAGTCCTTCATTTGTATGGATCCCCTCCAAGGCCCTGTTCCTGATTACGTATTCATAATTTTGTATTCTTTTTCTTAAAGTGGACCCCCATAAGCTTTTGACACCGCAAATACTGAATTTACCTCTGATAAATTTTAGGGGAAAACTAAAGGGAGCTAAGTATGTTATTTCTAGAGAAGAAAGCAAGATTGTTGATTAGAGCATTATCAGAGGACCTAGAGATCCCTGTGAAACAAATCATTGGTTTCTAAGATGACATGTAGTACCTCAAGGAGTCAAGAATATTTAATAAAAAGTCAACTCGTCTCTTGGGAATGATAATATGAAAAGACTACGTTATATTGTCAGTGCTGGCAACACTGAGGGATATACCAGATTTAGGGTTCATTTCAAGCCCCAAATTAAGTGATTTGAATAATCTTATTTTTTTATTACAGGATAATGTCAAGGATTACCAAATGCATTTTAGTCACATTGGCATTTAAAAAAAAAATTATAGGAGTATAGCTGCTTTACAACGTTGTGTGTTTCTGCTGTACAGCAAAGTGAATCAGCTATATGTATACATATATCCCCTGTTTTTCGTATTTCCTTCCCATTTAGGTCACCGCAGAGCACTGAGTAGAGTTCCCTGTGCTATACAGTAGATTCTCATTTGTTATCCATTTTGTACATAGCATCAATAGTGTATATATGTCAATCCCCATCTCCCAGTTCCTCCCACTCCCCACTTCTCTCTTTGTCCATACATTTGTTCTCTACATCTGTGTCTCTATTTCTGCTTTGCCAATAAGATCACCTATACCATTTTTCTAGATTCCACATATATACGTTAATATACGTTATTTGTTTTTCTCTTCCTGACTTACTTCACTCTGTATGACAGACTCTATAAACACCTACGAGTCACATTGTTTTTATTCTGTCTCCCTTTCCTGATTAAAAGCTTTGAAATGGGGGGGGGGCATCGTTAGTTTATGGTTTCATGATGCCTGGGGTAGAATGTTGCTATTGGAAGCTAAGATCGTTAGGGTTTGGGCAGCCACATATGACCTTCCATCCTAAGACTCTACACAAAACATGAATAGAAGTATGGAGACAAAATAAATTAAGGAAGTACAGAACACTAAGAACAAGGAGTTAATAGTGTCGGCAAATGAGAGCTGACTTGGAGGAATTCTAGTAATAATGCTGATCTCTGGGGATGGTTTTTCATGGAGCCCCAGAACTGACTTAGGTGGGTATGCCAGACCTAGTCAAGAGAAATGGAGTGGTGCAGATTCATTTGCACTATGGTTAATATTTGGAATTGAGTTTTCTGTTCTAGTTTCAGGCAGAGAGAATTTACTGGATAGAACTCCAGTGTCCTTAGACCCGCTAAGGCAGAAATCACTTCTTCTGGTGATATTGGGTATTGCCATGCATGCAAGGGCTGAGATGTAATTTTTGAAAACGTCATTGAAAAATCATTGTTATTAATAACACTTGGGTTCTGGAGTATTTGAAAAGACATCACTAATTGAACCTTGATCTATTTGTACGTGGAGAGTGAGAATTTGTCCATTGGGCTAAAAAGATGGTTGGTTTCAATCACTTTTATTATTATAATATCTCCAAGGAGGAGACTTAAATTGTAAAATGTTCAGGTGCAGTGGTAAAAAAAAACTTACATGCATTTACAAGGCTTTTCCTGAGAATCTCAAACTCTGCCTCGACAGTTGCTTGTCCTGCAGAGAAATCTCTCTCTGGCATGAAAGTAATCTCATACATAGGAATCTCCCTGTACAGTACTATTGGAGCGCTGTGTTGAATTGGAAAGATCATGGATTTTGGAGTTCAGTCCTCCTGGATTTGAATCTGGTTCTATGTGTAATACCTTTGAGACTTTGGACAAGTCACTTAACCCATCTGAACCTCAGTTCCTTAAGGAATAATAATAATCACAAAATAAGACAAAGCTTATAAAGAACCTACTTGAATACATGTCATAGAGAAGTTCCTTTCACTTCTCCTAGATGACTTTGGAAAACTCACCCTTTCTTTTACCTTTATTCACAGCCTTGGATACCATACTCTTCTTCACTCTCTTATCTTCCATTTTCTCATCTATAAATATAATGATACCTCCAGTGCTCTGGAGATGAAATGAGTTAACATGTGTGAAAGTCCTGTGTAAACTACAAAGCCCTAATGATGAACAGATGTTATTATGGTTAGTAGTCATGATTCTAAATGAAGAGACCAAGTAGCCTTTCTCTTTGGAGTCTAATTTACTTTCTGGACAGCCATGGATAAGTTCACAAATAAATTCTCAGATTTGAAGCAGTGACGCCTTTGTGTTAGCCATGTGTCATTGTAATTGCAGTTTTACAACCAAAGAAAAGTCTAATGGTATACAAGTGAAAGGAAATATTGACTGGAATTGTTCAAATCATTTTCACTTTCTTTCACTATTTTCCGTGTAGGGTAAGGATGCTACTATTAGCAATAGCAACTATATGTTTCATTGTTTCATTAAAAAGCCTTATGGTAATACCACTTCTGGTCTTAATGACATGAGTAAGGTTGAGTAGGGGGTCAGTGTAATAACCAAAGGATCTCACCTAGTAGTTAAGCAAAGTGCAGAACTACTTTAAAAGATTTTTATTCCTCTCATCAATAAATGTTCTAAGATCGTGGGGTGTATTTTCAGTTTTGTCCCATACTGAGTTTCAATAAATGTATTTCTGTAGATGTAGTTAGAGAATTTGAAGATATGACCCTTGGTGTCCAAATGGTAAGAACAGAACATAATGTGTTCTACAAGTGAAAGGAACCAAGACCCCAGAAATGGGTGTTGGGGGTGGTTTCCTTGATTCCTTCCTTCATCTCACTGCCTGCATTCAGTTAGAGAGTACTACAGATTTTACTTCCTAATCTGTTTCCTCTTCTCTATATTGCCTCTTTGGCATCTACATTTGGATACTAACCTGCACCTGAAACGTAACATGGTCCAGGTAGAACTTTTGACTTTCCTTCAAGTCTTCTCTGCACTAAGCTTTCCTCATCTCATTAGGTGACACACCTGGGATCACCCTAGCTCTCTCTCTTGTCCTCACATCACACTTTTAATCTATCAGAAAGTCTTATTAGAATATATTCTGAATCTGACGATTTTATCACCTCCATTGATTCAATGAATCATTATCTCTGTTGCTACATCTAGTCTAACTAGTCTCCCTTTTTCTCCATACCCTCTCCAGCATTTATTGTTTGTAGATTTTTTGACGATGGCCATGCTGACCGGTGTGAGATGATATCTCATTGTAGTTTTGATTTGCATTTCTCTAACGATTAATGATGTTGAGCATTCTTTCATGTGTTTGCTGGCAGTCTGTATATCTTCTTTGGAGAAATGTCTATTTATACCTTCTGCCCACTTTTGGATTGGGTTGTTTGTTTTTATGTTATTGAGCTGCATGAGATGCTTGTGAATTTTGGAGATTATTCCTTTGTCAGTTGCTTCATTTGCAAATATTTTCTCCCATTCTGAGGGTTGTCTTTTGGTCGTGTTTATGGTTTCCTTTGCTGTGCAAAAGCTTTGAAGTTTCATTAGGTCCCATTTGTTTATTTTTGTTTTTATTTCCATTACTCTAGGAGGTGGGTCAAAAAGGATCGTGCTGTGATTTATGTCATAGAGTGTTCTGCCTATGTTTTCCTCTAAGAGTTTGATAGTTTATAGACTTACATTTAGATCTTTAATCCATTTTAAGCTTATTTTTGTGTGTGGTATTAGGGAGTATTCTAATCTCATACTTTTATATGTACCTGTCCAGTTTTCCCAGCACCACTTATTGAAGAATCTGTCCTTTCTCTACTGTACATTCCTCCCTTCTTTATAAAAGATAAGGTGACCATATGTGCGTGGGTTTATCTCTGGGCTTTCTGTCCTGTTCCATTGATCTATATTTCTGTTTTCGCTCCAGTACCATACTGTCTTCATTACTGTAGCTTTGTAGTATACTCTGAAGTAGGGAGCGTCATACCTCCAGCTCCGTTTTTTGTTCTCAAGATGGCTTTGGCTATTCGGGGTCTTTGATGTTTGTGTACAAATTGTGAAAATTTTTGTTCTAGTTCTGTGAAAAATGTCAGTGGTAGTTTGATAGGGATTGCATTGAATCTGTAGATTGCTTTGGGTAGTAGAGTCATTTTCACAATGTTGATTCTTCCCATCCAAGAACATGGTATATCTCTCCATCTATTTGTATCATCTTTAATTTCTTTCATCAGTGTCTTATAATTTTCTGCATACAGGTCTTTTGTCTCCTTAGGTAGGTTTATTCCTAGATATTTTATTCTTTTTGTTGCAATAGTAAATGGGAGTGTTTTCTTAATATCACTTTCAGATTTTTCATCATTAGTGTATAGGAATGCCAGAGATTTCTGTGCATTAATTTTGTATCCTGCTACTTTACCAAATTCATTGATTAGCTCTAGTAGTTTTCTGGTAGCATCTTTAGGATTCTTTATGTATAGTATCATGTCATCTGCAAACAGTGACAGCTTTACTTCTTCTCTTCCGATTTGGATTCCTTTTATTTCCTTTTTTTCTCTGATTGCTGTGGCTAGAACTTCCAAAACTCTGTTGAATAAGAGATTTGAGAGTGGGCAGCCTTCTCTTGTTCCTGATCTTAGTGGAAATGGTTTCAGTTTTTCACCATTGAGGACGATGTTGGCTGTGGGTTGCTCTATGCCTACTTTCTGCAGGGATTTTATCACAAATGGGTATTGAAATTGGTCAAAAGATTTCTCTGCATTGATTGTGATGACCATATGGTTTTTCTCCTTCAGTTTGTTAATTCAGTTCCTTCATTTCTTTTTCATTTATTTCTGATCTGATCTCTATGATTTCTTTCCTTCTGCTAACTTAGGGGTTTATTTGTTTTTCTTTCTCTAATGGCTTTAGGTACAAGGTTGGGTTGTCTATTCAAGATGTTTCCTGTCTCTTAAGGTAGCATTGTATTGCTATAGACTTCCCTCTTAGAACTGCTTTTGCTGCATCCCATAGGTTCTGGGTCGTCATGTTTTAAGGTAATTATCGATATGTATGTTCCTATTCCCATTTTCTAAATTGTTTTGGGTTTGTTATTCTAGGTCTTTTCCTTCTCCTGTGTTTCCTGCCTAGAGAAGTTCCTTTAGCATTTGTTGGAAAGCTGGTTTGATGGTCCTGAACTCGCTCAACTTTTGCTTTTCTGTAAAGGTTTTAATTTCTCCATCAAATCTGAATGAGATCCTTGCTGGGTAGAGTAATCTTGGTTGCAGGTTTTTCTCCTTCATCACTTTATATATGTCCTTCCACTCCCTTCAGGCTTGCAGAGTTTTTGCTGAAAGATCAGCTGTTAACCTTATGGGGATTCCCTTGTGTGTTTTTTTTTGTTTTTCCCTTGCTGCTTTTAATATGCTTTCTTTGTACTTAATTTTTGACAGTTTGGTTAATATGTGTCTTGGCATATTTCTCCTTGGATTTATCCTGTATGGACTCTCTGTGCTTCCTGGACTTGATTAACTATTTCCTTTCCCATATTAGGGAAGTTTTCAACTATAATCTCTTCAAATATTTTCTCAGTCCCTTTCTTTTTCTCTTCTTCTTCTGGAACCCCTATAATTCGACTGTTGGTGTGTTTAATGTTGTCCCAGAGGTCTCTGAGACTGTCCTCGGTTGTTTTCATTCTTTTTTCTTTATTCTGCTCTGCAGTAGTTATTTCCACTATTTTATCTTCCAGGTCACTTATCCGTTCTTCTGCCTCAGTTATTCTGCTATTGATCCCTTCTAGAGTATTTTTAATTTCATTTATTGTGTTGTTCATTGTTGTTTGTTTCGTCTTTAGTTCTTCTAGGTCCTTGTTAAATGTTTCTTGTATTTTGTCTATTCTGTTTCCAAGATTTTGGATCATCTTTACTATCATTATTCTGAATTCTTTTTCAGGTAGACTGCCTATTTCCTCTTCATTTGTTAGGTCTGGTGGGTTTTTATCTTGCTCCTTCATCTGCGGTGTTTTTCTGTCTTCTCATTTTGCTTATCTTACTGTGCTTGGGGTCTCTTTTTTGCAGGATGCATGTCCTTAGTTCCCGTTGTTTTTGATGTCTGTCCCCAGTGGCTAAGGTGGGTTCAGTGGGTTGTATAGGCTTCCTGGTGGAGGGGACTAATGCCTGTATTCTGGTAGATTAGGCTGGATCTTGTCTCTCTTTTGGGCAGGTCCATGTCTGGTGGTGTGTTTTGGGGTGTTTGTGGACTTATTATGATTTTAGGCAGCCTCTCTGCTAATGGGTGGGGTTGTGTTCCTGTCTTGCTAGTTGTTTGGCATAGGGTGTCCGGCACTGTAGCTTGCTGATCGTTGAGTGAATCTGGGTGTTGGTGTTGAGATGGAGATCTCTGGGAGATTTTCACCGTTTGATATTACATGGAGCTTGGAGGTCTCTTGTGGACCAGTGTCCTGAAGTTGGCTCTCCCACCTCAGAGGCACAGCACTGACTCCTGTCTGCAGCACCAAGAGCCTTTCATCCACACAGCTGCTTAGCCAGAGGGGTGGGATGGGGGGATTGTATTTCCCTCTCACGTACCCCTACTCTGACGTCTCTCTCTAGAAGGCAATTTGATTGTACCTTAATATCCATGCCAGTCGTGGGCTAAGGGGAAGAGCACCATTGGGAACTTTTTCCTGTGTTGGTGGTCTCCTGGCTATTGCCCCACTGGTGCTCTCTGTATGGAGTTTTAAAGTAGTAGTTATTTTAAAACACGGTTGGAAGGTTACCCCCTCAACCATATGTCTGATGTCCTTGTAAGAAGAGGAGTTTAGGACATAGACAACACAAAAGGATCACCATGTGGACCCAGTGGGAGATGGCCATCTGCAAGCCAAGGAGAGTTGTCTTAGAAGAAACCAAACCTGCTGACAAATTGATCTTGGACTTCTGGACTCCAGAATTGTGAAAAAAGTAATTTCTGTTGTTTAAGCCAGCCAGTCTGTGGTATTTTGTTATGGCAGCCCAAGAAAACTAATACACTACCTTATAAGTTAATGTTTGGCACATTATCTGATTCCTAATATATATTAAATAAATATTAGCTCTCAATATTGTTTATTAGTGCTATTATTATTAAGGGGAAGCCCCTAGGGCACAGAGATGTTAAATAACAATATTTGGGATCTCATCTAATTCGTTTTCTGTTTGGTCAGGTGTACAATACACTCTTCTTCACTGTTCAATTTAATTGAGCATACATATATTGAACCCTTTTTATAAAGCAGGTACTGAGCTAGGGGCTGAGGATAAAAGGTAAATAGAATATGACCCACACATCTATTGAGGAGCTTAGGGTCTTGGGGAAGGATTTGCATAAGCAGATACTTAACATATGGTATGGTAAAGTCTAAGAGATGTGCTCTGAGTGCTATAAAAGCCCAGAGGAGAGGTTCAGGACCAGCTTCCTGGAGAAACCACTAAAGTGGAGTCTTGAAGGGTGAATTAAAATTCTCAGGTGAAGAAAGGGTAGGGGGCTGGTATCCCCAGCAGATGTAACCAAATATAAACAAGTTAACATTACTAGAGCTTTACACAATAAGCAATGTGAAGTAAACCCCAGTCTAGTTTTGAGCAACTTCTGTGAAAGACAAGATGAGGAAACAATAAGAAATAATTTTTTTAAATGAAACAAAATTTGGAACTGGTATATTCTCCTACTGCTTAATAAGTATCATGTTAATTTTTCTGTTTCTATGTGTGTGCTGCATGGAGTGACTAGATATGATGGTAGACCAGCTCTTCTACCCCTGCTTGGAGGATGGGCAAGAGACTTTACACTGCAATTAAATCCAATTAAACTTCATTCATAATTAGATCTATAAAACTGAAATATGCCAAATTGAAAATGCTTAGAAAATCTTTTTAAAGATATTGTCAATAATGGAATTATCTCCTGATTTCATTCTATTAATGAGGTTATTTTACTTTTAGTTTTGAAAATAAGAAAAACAGGAGTAGTGTCAGAAAAAAAAAGATTAGAAAAATTGTGAAGATTTGTCTTTCCTTTATTTGATCTGACTATGATGTCTACCCTTACGGAATCTCAGTCTAATAGGGTACAGCTTAATTAAGAGCAGGGGTTTATTAATATCTTTAGCTTTGATTCTTTTTAATAGGCTTGGCACATAGTAAGTGATCAAAAATAGTTATTGGTTAAATAATATGTCTGTTGCCTTGCTCAAGTCTTTCCTCCTCTGTAGGTTTTAGTTTCCTCATCTTTTATAAAAAATATTTTAAATTTAAAAAATTTAATTGAAATATTATTGTCATACAGTATTAAATTAGTTTCATGTATACAACATGGTGTCTCAACATGTATATACATTACGAAATGATCACCATTTGATAAGTCTAGTAAATATCTGTCACTATACAGTTAATGTAATATTAACAATTATATTCCCTATGCTGTACATTATATGTCCATCCCTATGACTGATTTATTTTATAACTGGAAGCTTGTATCCCTTAATCCCCTTCACTTATTTGGCCCATCCCCCATTGCCATTCCTCTGGCAACCACCAGTTTGTTCTCTGTATCAATGAATCTGTTACTGGTTTTTATTTGTTTGTTCATGTGTTTTCTGATTCCACATATAAGTGAGCTCACACTGTATTTGTCTTTATCTGTCTAACTTATTGCACTAAGCATAATACCTTCTAGGTCTATCTATGTTGTTGAAAATGGCAAGATTTCATTCTTTTAAATGACTGAGTTATATTATAGTGTGTGTATGTGTGTATGTGTGTATGTGTGTTTATTCATTCATCTATCTATGGATCCTTTGATTGTCTATATCTTGGTTATTGTAAATAGTGCTGCAGTGAACATAAATCTTTACAAATTGGTGTTTTGGTTTGCTTTGGATAAATACCCAGAAGTGGAATTGCTGGATCATATGGTAATCCTATTTTTAATTTTTTGAAGAACCTCCATACTGTTTTTCATAGTGGCTACACCAAATTAAATTCCCACCAACAGTGCACAAGTGTTCCCTTTTCTCCACATCCTCACCACCAACACTTGTTATTTCTTGTCTTTTTGATAATAGCCATTCTGGCAGGTGTGAGGTGATATCTCATTTTGGTTTTGATTTGCATCTCTCTGATGATTAGTGATTTGGAGCATCTTTTCATGTGCCTATTGGCCATCGTATGTCTTCCTTGGAAAAATGTCTATTCAGGTCTTCTGCCCATTTTTTAGTCAGATTTTTTTATATTGTGTGAATTCTTTATATATCTTGGATATCAACCCCTTATCAAATATATGATTTGCAAATATCTTATCCCATTCAGTAAGTGCCTTTTTGTTTTGTTGATGGTTTCCTTTACTGTGCAAAAGCTTTTCAGTTTGAGGTAATCCCATTTGTTTATTTTTGCTTTTGTTTCCCTTGTCTGAGGAGACAGATCCTAAAAAGTATTGCTAAGACCATTGTCAAAGTGTATACTGCCTATGTTATCTTCTAGCAGTTTTATGGTTTTAGGCCTTACGTTTAAGTCTTTAATCCGTTTTGAGTTTATTTTTGTTTATGGTGTAAAAGAGTGTTCAAACTTCATTGTTTTGCATGTAGCTGTCCAACACCACTTATTGAAGAAGCTATCTTTTCCCCATGGTATGTTCTTGCCTTGTTTGTCGTAAATTAATTGACTATAAGCATGGGTTTATTTTAAGCTCTCTGTTCTGTTTCATTGCTCAATGTGTCTGTTTTGTGCCAGTGCCATACTATTTTGATTACTATAGCTTTGTAGTATAGTTTGAAATCAGGAAGTGTGGTTGCCCCCAGCTTTGTTCTTCTTTCTTAAGATTGCTTTGGATATTCAAGGTCTTCTGTGGTTTCATACAAATTTTAGAATAATTTGTTTCAGTTCTCTGAAAATGCCATCGTTATTTTAATAGGGATTGCATTGAATCTTGCTGTGGGTAGTATGGACATTTTAACAATACTGATTCTTCCTTTCATGAGTATATCTTTCCATTTATTTGTGTCATTTTCAATTTCTTTCATCAGTGTATTATTGTTTTAAGAGGACAGGCCTTTCACTTCCTTGGTAAAATTTATTCCAAGGTATTTTATTCTTTTGATGCAGTTGTAAATGGGATTGTTTTCTTAGGTTCTCTTTCTGATAGTTTGTTTTTAGTATATAGAAACACATGCAATTTTTGTATATTGATCTTTGTGTATCTTGCAACTTTACTGAATTCATTTATTTGTTTTAATAGTTTTTTTGGTGGAATCTTTAGGGTTTCCTGTATATACTATCACGTCTTTCTGCAAGTAGTACAGTTTTGCTTCTTCCTTTTTGATTTGGATGATTTTTTAAAATCTCTTTTTCATGTTTGATTGCTGTGGCTAGGACTTCCAATACTATGTGAGTAAAAGTGATGATAGTGGGTGTCCTCATCACGAGCTCAGGAGCCATCTTTATCCAGACTCCTAGTTTCCTCATCTTTAAGTGAGGGAGTTGAACTAGATTATATTTGAGCAGTTGCGGAATTAAGACCATGAGTTTTGAAGTTAGTCAAAGCTGAACTCCAAAGCTAGCTCTGTACACTAGACTTCTCTGAGCCTCAGTTTCCTATCTATAAAATGGGGATTGAGTATGATGAGATATAAATGAGAAAATATACATCAAATTATTATACTTTACACGTAAAAAGTACTTTAAAGTGGTAACTAAAGACAAATGTCTTTCTAGCTCTACAATGGTAATGTTAACGACTCTCATTTTATTCTTTTCTTTCACAGATAAGGAAACCAAAAGATAGAAAATATGTAGTTTGACTGCCACATATTAGCTTCTGCTTGTTCAGGACATTTACTATGACATCAGGACATCAGTAACTAGAACATTCAAGGCAGGAATGGGGGCAATACACAGCACACCTAGTTTGCACACATGTGGCATCCTGAAGCAGACCAGCAATCCCATCCTCTTCACAGGCTGATAGATCTTTACCTTGGCTTTGGCTTTTTCCAAGATGACCTGTTACCAGAAAAACTCCATTATGTTCCAGAGTACTGTCACTATTATGTTACCTTCCTTATAGTAAAATCTCAGCTCCTCCTTATTTCAGGAAACATAGCTGAAAAGCCTGAATGTGCTTTTCCTTTGTTTGCCTTATTTTACCCAAATCTGAAATGCTTAAAACCTCTTGCTTCTCTGTACACATCATTGCGTGTGTTCTTTTCTCTCTGCTAATATGTAGTTTCCCATTTTTATACCTACAGCTAAGTAAAAGCCTGAGTAAGGAGTAGAGTAGGGGCTAAAAGGACTAGAGCAGGGACTAAAATTCTGACCTCCTGCCAGTTAGTCCATCACTCTATCCACCAGGCTAATGCTTTTCCCAGGATTCAGAAGAATGGCAAGAGAGACGGTATTAGTAGTGAAAAGTGTACTGGTGGAGAATAGTTCAGACTTGGGGAGTGGGGCATGGGATCATGTATTAGAGGTCTAGACTAGAAAGGGACAGTGCTGGCCAGGAGATGGGCAAGGACAAAGGCATGTGAAACTCTATGGTTGTATTTTGGTGCAAAATGAGCCATGCCAGTTTACCACCTTCTCTTCTTGTTACTGTCAGCCAGTGACCCTTAGTAGGAGACCTTAGCTATATGCAGATTAGATGGTTACCTGGCACCTGGGAATGCCAAAGACTCATTACACCATTAGGTTTGGAAAATTCTAGTTCCTAGAGTTGCTGAGCTTGGTTTCATGATTATTAGTAACTCTCGATTATTAGGGTTCTATTGTGATCCAAGCACAGTGCCAGATACTTTACATACATTGTCACATACAGATTTAATGTAAACTGTATTATATAATAATATAAGTTGTCATTCCCATTTTACTAAAAAGTAAAAGCCAAACTTTAGACAGGTGGAATCATTTACCTGGTGGTTTCCCTAAGCAATATTTCTTCTATATTTTGGTACAATATAATTATTATATCATAAACTTGGACCTTTAGTAGCATTATTCTAGTAAGAAAAATGAAGCCAACCTCTTCATCATGCTAAGAACTTAACTGATTTATGAAGATTGGATTTAGCTTAATGTTACACACAAGGCTAGGAACTTTAAAAGGCATTTGTTAATTAAAAGAAATTTAGTTAAATTATTAAAATGATACTTAAATATCACTGTACATTAAATAGTACTGCCCACTCTGGCTACATAGGAGTTAGTGGAAAATTAAGGAAAACAAAATATTACAATTAAGTTGTTAAATTAAAATATGCATTTACTTTCCATTTTTTGTTTCATTAAATGAGAGATAAATTTCTAATTCCTTCATATTTATTTTCAAATATACTTTTGTTTTCTTTAACCCAGTTTCTTTCTTTTTTTTTTTTTTTTTGCGGTACGCAGACCTCTCACTGTTGTGGTCTCTCCCGTTGTGGAGCACAGGCTCTGGACGCGTGGGCTCAGCGGCCATGGCTCACGGGCCTAGCTGCTCCACGGCATGTGGGATCTTCCCGGACTGGGGCACGAACCCGCGTCCCCTGCATCGGCAGGCAGACTCTCAACCACTGCGCCACTAGGGAAGCCCTAACCCAGTTTCTTTTAATTACTATATAGTATCTGTCCTCTTCCTAACTTTGGGTTATGCATTTAGCAAACATTTGCTGAACACCTAGTATGTGCTAGGCCTTGTGGTAGGTTCTGAGATTTAGAAATGAACAAATGATCATCTCTAATGAACAAATGATGACAATCCTGGCAGGTTAGGTGGTACTGGTCTAGGTGGAGGGATCAACATATTCACAGTAATCATAAGAGAACGTCAAGTACTGTAATAGTTGAATGAACAGATTCTAGGAGACACAGAGACAGAAGTTATTACTCTTGCCTGGAGGTATCAGGGTGCTCCCTCACAGAGGAGTTGGCATTTGAGTTGGGCCTTAAAGAATAAATAGAATTGTGCCTTTTGGAAAAGTAAGAAAAGGACAATCCAAGCAGAGGGAGTAATATACCAAGGTGTGGAAGAATGAAAAGATAAGATACACTTAAATGTTAGTTAATTGTAACACATACATAGATAGAGTTTATGATGAAGGTAAAAGGAGACTAATCTGCGAAGGTAAACTGACACCAAGTGGAGAAGGGCTTTTAAATGTATACAAGTTGTGGGACTTCCCTGGCAGTCCAGTGGTTGGGACTTTGCCTTCCAATGCAGGCAGTGCGGGTTCGATTCCTGGTTGGGGAAGTGGGATCCCACATGCGTTGGGGCCAAAAAAAAACCCAAAACATAAAACGGAGGCAATGTTGTAACAAATTCAATAAAGACTTTGAAAATGGTGCACGTCAAAAAAAAATTGTATACAAGTTCAAAAAGCATTTTTTGGTAATATTTAAAGCTAATATAATTTTTCTTGATATTTGGCTTGCTTTACTTTCTATTAGCTTTTTTTCTGTTCTAGGCACATAGCTCACAACAAAGTTCAGACAAACTGAAATTCAAAATAATGCAAAATTTCCACTCAATTTAAAAAAAAATCATACTTCCTAACACTTTCCCCCAATAAGAACCCTCCACTCCCTGGTTTACTTACTATCTCCTCCCAGTGTGCCTCTGCTCATGATGATCTGCACACCTGAAATGCTTTTTTCCTTTCTCCCTACCCTCCATCTCTCCAAACCTCACCTCATTCTTCCCAGCCCAGGTCAGGTGGCTCCTCTTCCTGCAAGCCTTTTTCAGCCACTCATAACTTACACATTTTTATTTTGTTGAACTCCATTGGAGACCATGCCAAAGAAAGGCAAGGCTAGAAAAATCAAAACTGTTTCTGAAGGTTGTGTATAAATATGGGCCTCCCAGAACTGTGCCAGAGGGGCTTTGTTATGTAGATCCTCTTCCCTGAAATCCCGGAGGAAGAATTCAAGACGCAAAGCAAAAGAGTCAAAGACAAAGGAAGTCAAAGGTGCATATTACTAGGCTGGTGGGTAAAGCCTGAATGGAAGGATGCTGAACAAATGTAAAAAAGATTGCCATAGAGGAGATTTTAGGTGTGTGTGAAAGGCTGGCTCAGGAAATAATGGAAACTAAACCTGAGTATCCTGATGTTTCTTAGATTATCATTTACTAATGTGCTCTTAAAAATTAATTTTTGAAATTAAACAAATATATGTTGTAGAAAAATCAGAAATAGAGATAAGGAAAAAGAAGCAAATGCACAGTTTCCTTAATCCATCCACTTATATATAATTGTTAAAGTTTTAGTAAATATACTTCCAGATTTAGATATGAGTGATGGTTTACTAAACTGGGATCCTACTGTGTTTTCTTTGTGATTTTTTTTTTTTTTTGCTCAATTTTCAGTCATGAATATCTTTCAGTGTCAATAAATCCATTCTACATCATAATTTTTAATGGATATATTATATTACTTTGTAAGTAAGTAATTATTATTTGAAATTTAGTTTAGGTTATTGTACTTTCATATTATTTTTTTGCTATAAGCAACACTGTACTGAACCATTCTCATACAAATGTGTTTATACACATCTTTAATTATTTCCCTAAAATAAAGTCCTAAAAGTACAATTGCTGGGTCAAATGATTTATACTTCAAAAGACTTTTAAAAATATGTATTGTCGGGCTTCCCTGGTGGCGCAGTGGTTGAGAGTCCCCCTGCCGATGCAGGGGATACGGGTTCGTGCCCCGGTCCGGGAAGATCCCACATGCTGAGGAGCGGCTGGGCCTGTGAGCCATGGCCGCTGAGCCTGAGCGTCCAGAGCCTGTGCTCCGCAACGGGAGAGGCCACAACAGCGAGAGGCCCGCGTACCGCAAAAAAAAACAAAACAAAACAAAACAAAATAACCCACAACTAACTTATAGAGTTTTTGCAAGTTCTAAATGAAAGGATCGTGGAAATTATTTTAAACAGTAACACCCTATCCAAATGTAAGGAAGAATGATGATAATGACAATGGTGATGATGATTTAGGTTCAGTAAAGTAGAATTCCTACTTAGAGACATTCAGTGGTTTTTATCATATACAGAAACAAGCAGTAAACCCTTATTATTCATTCAATAAATAAATATTTATTAAGCCCTGCTGTGTGACAAATATCACGACATAAAGGGCCTTCATGATCTGGCCCTATCTTCCTCTTCAATCCCATCTCCTGCATCTCTCTCACCCTTACCTTAGTTCATCCACATTAGCGGGTTTGCATTTCCCAAAACATCCTATGCTCTTTTTATGCTTTTATGACTTTAGTTGCTCCATAAACACCAGTGTCCCTCAAGGCTTCTTCCCCTACCCCCTCCTCTACTCCATAAACACCAGTGTCCCTCTAGGCTTCTTCCCCTACCCCCTCCTCTACTGATGTTATGCACTCTTCTTTTATGTCCTTATATACACTCAGAGCTTCAATAAGATCCCAGAACTGTTATCACTAGCCCTTAACTGTCTGCTGGGAGGCATGCCCCAGTCTATAACTGCCTGGTATGTAGGTACACTTGGGCATTTCACATACACTTCAAACTTAACTGGTCTAAAACTGAACTCATTATTTTCCTACATTTGTTCTTTCTCCTTTGTTCCATATCTCATTCAGGGTGTCATCTTCCCAGCTGTCATCCAATATGGAAACATGAGTCCTTTTAGATTCTTCCTTATCTCATCACAATACCAAATATTCATCAAGTCTCACAGGGTGTATTCTCAAAGACATTCCCTACTCTCCCACCCTATCACTACAATCTTATTTTAGGCTTTTGCCTCTTCTAAACTGGCTTACTTAGGTTTCTTCACAGGCTTCCTGTGTTTATGGCTTCCCTTACTGTCTCCCACTCCATCCTCCAAATTGTTGACACAATAATCTTTCTAAAATAACAATCTCATTTTGTAACTTTTCAGTCCATAATTCTTCAATGACTCTGTAGCGTTCAAAATAAAATTCAAATTCTGGAGCTCCATATGCAAGGCTCTTTACAACCTACATGTTGTCTATATCTTTAACTTCCCCTCCTACCACTTACTCCCTTCCCTTTATTTATGCGCAAAGCTCCAACCATAAAGAACTACTTGCTCTTCCATATATATCAACTATAAGATTTCTAACTTTCTTGTTTTGTACCTTCTATTTCCTCTCCTTGAAATATCATACCTCCCCCTACTGTTTTTTTGTCTAGCAATCTCCTGCTCATCTTATAAATGGCAGTTACTCTGGGAACCTTTTCCTGACCAGTTAAACCTTTGGATGCCACCTAAACCTTTTGTGTTCCTATAGCTGTATGTTTGACTACTCATCTAATCCCAATCATTCTGTATTATAATTGCTTACTTCCTATCTCTCTTACAGCTCAATGAGTGATGTGAGGGCAGGGATTATATTTTATTCATCTATCTCTATCATCTAGCATAGTACCTGGTACATAGTAAATGTTTCTAAAAGAGTAAGTGAATGAATGAATGAGCCAGGTTTAGATATGCTAGTATTTCAGAGGTTGGTCATAAGGTGAGGGGAGGGAGCTTGGAACAGCTAGAAACACTAACAAGTTTGTGGGGCTAAATCATATAGAGGTGTTATATTAATTAGAAGTATTTGCTTATAAGTGACAGAACTCAAACAAGTTTGAGAGTTAGTTTAAGTTTTAAAAAAAGTTTATTAAAAGATGCAGAAGTTTCTCATAAGCACCAAGGGTAGCCAGGTCTCATGAAGGATCTTGAAACTCATTAGATAACTCTTTTGTTCCTCAACTCAGGTGTCATTCTTCTCTGTTATTTCCTCCAGACAGACTTTTTCTGCTTCTTATTCCCCATGAAAAAATTAGATGATCCCACAAAAACCCTATATTTCTCTCTATCTTATAATTTACCTTCTACCTTCTATCATGTTGGTCATCAAGCCCCAAACATCATACTGCCTCAGCATGTCTAAAATCAATCACTTTGTAAGGGGCTACACACCCAGAGACTAGCTGTCTCTCCTAATTTTGATTTTCTACTGAAGAAAATATGATTAGTCTAATTCAATCAGTCAGCTGTGACCTGGGGGCCAGGATTATACAATGCAGACACGCTGCCACAGACCAGGGGACTAGTTCTTGATAACCAAGAGCTAGAGATGCCTCTCAAGTATTTCCTGGCTGCTGAATAGAGCAGGTTTAAAAGTATTTCCAGGTTGAAGCAAAGCTATTTGAATATTTCATGGTTAGCAATCTCTTCATTCTGGCTAGAGTTATAGATTAGAAGGATCCTAGCTAGTAGATGAGGAATAAGTAACAGTGGCAAATTCCCTGAAGAGATGAGCTGACAAGAGTTGTGAGATTTGTAACCAGTACAACCAAATGGAATGGGGTTTAAAGCAAGGCTTTATTCTTATAGGAATTCTTATTGGTATTTGAAGTGAAAATTAAGAGTTTGGCATAACTTGTATGGAATGAATTGGGAGCAGTAGAAGGAAGACTGCAGGTAGATGGAGGCTCAGGACACAGCATCTAATAAAAGCTCATTTAATGTATGTTGATTAATGAATGAATAAGTGGTGTCTGCTTCCAGGCTCTGAACACTGAGCTCAGGGCTATAATCCTAATTCCCTATCCTACTTTCTGGTAGGCATAGGGCTTTACATGTATAATACATGCTTGGTGCTCATGGGCTTGATGACTGGGTAAGATTAATGTACAGGGTGCAGGTCTCCGGTACCTGCCACTTGGTAGGGCCAGAGCCCTTGGGGAATGACCACGGAGAAAGAGAATAGTGTTCTCCCTTAGTACTTGGATCCCTTTTCTTTCTAAGGACTGAAAACACTGAATTACAGTTAGTTGCACAGAATATGTCTAGCCTGCAAGCTTCTAGTAGTCCGGGACAGGTTTTATTTGTGTATTTCCAGTTTCTGGCACAGGGTCTGGCACATTGCTCAACCAATTTTACTTAAATGAAACAAAGGATAAATAATTTCCAAGTATAATATCATTAATCTAATATCTGTTTTCTTCTCTAATCATGCCAAATTAAAGCACATCTGTTTTCTTGTATATCTGGCTGCTGCTTGACTTGGTTTTAGAAAATATGCTTCTACCACTGCTTTTAACTTTAAGAAGTCACTCCAGGATTACACAGTAAATGCTATTAGAGGTCAATTAGATACCATGCACAGTGTCAGACACAGAGAATAAATATTCCTCTTGTGGACAAATGAGCTGCTGCTCTGTTGTAATTGATGTTCACGGAAAGAACTCTGTCATACTGTATATCCCAAACTCTTTGTCATCCTCTGCTGAAAACTCATTTGATGTCATACTAGACGTTGATTTGTCACTAGGGATGAGATTTTTTTTTTAATGCTGCATTTAAATTTGATGCTTTATAGTGGATGCAAAGCCACTGGAGACTGGCGTCTTTGGTACCCACATATGTATTTTTATGCTTGACTGTCCAAAGAGAGGAGATTCCTAAAAACTCTAAACATAAATGACTAGATGTTCCTTTTTTGGATCCTTTTTTCTTAAGCAAAGGTGATTTATATTATTAATATACAGCTTTTAATGCATTGTTCTGGTCACAGTTTAAAAGTTTCTATTTTTATTTGTGTGAAATACCTCTGAAATGAGCATCCCATGACACACGAAGTCCAAATGTAAGATCAAGAGCCACAGCAGTGAAATAGGCCAGACTCTCCAGATTTTGTAGCTTGTTCTCTTTATATCTTTTTAATGGTTTAACGTAGAGTTTTCAGTAAGATAGTACTATTTGATCAAAGTTATCTTCCTTTACTGTGACAAAAGGCCTTGCTTTGCAGCAGAAGTCCATCTGTCCACTTAGTAGATATTTATTGAGCAGTTGCTAATCCTGAAGGCTAGGAACCTGATTGTGTAGCCATCTACTCCGCCACATTAGATTTCTATGGAGTCCCTCCTCAGGAGACACTCTGGGCCAATGGCACACTCTTTCTTCTTAGTGAGGCTTGTACACCTAAATTCTGTCCAGCCTTCTTCCTGGTGATCAGTGAGGGCTCCTTTTCTTCTTTTACATAAGATCTAGGTCAAGTAGAGGCAAGCTTGGCTCTGTGTTCCCTTTCCATGGGCCCTCTTATTTCAGTGCCCAAACAGGAGGTTCCTGTAAGCATGTTTATCATTTCTGCTGCATGGAAGAGAGAGAAGAGATTACATTACAAAAAGAAAAGATTCTCTGACCCTCTTAGATCTTCCACTCTAAGCCACTCATCTTCCCTATCACCAGGGAAGCTTTGCTCTGAGGTTCTGTTTTGATCTAGGTCAGAAAACCTCATTTCTTTGGAGACAGGGTTACTGAGGAAGCAGTTGTCTTTCCCAGACATTGATGTGAAGAAGTGTGTGTGTCTGGTCAATGCTCTGTGGCAAGCCCTATAGAGGTTCTCTGGAGATTAAAAAGGAGATTAAGTTTCAGACATTCAAGAGTTTATAGTCTTGCAGGAGAGACTTCCATAAACACATACTTATAAAGTGTCAAGTGCTGTAATAGGACACTCAGAAAACAACTTGAGATTACTAAGGTTGGAGTGACTCATACTGTCTAGAGAGATTAAGGCATACTTCAGAAAGGCAGTGGTGTTTGAGCTGTTTGAGAAGGAATTTGACAGGCCTCCAAGGGGCCCTTTCCTGACATAAAGCACAAAATAAAGAAAGAGGATGGCACCCCTAGAAATAGTAAGTAGTAATTCATGAGGCAGTGAGACCCATTGGTTAAGAACACAAACTCTGGAGTCAAACTGCAAGCATTTGATTTTAGCTTAACTACTCACTAGTTCTAAAAAGTCATTTAATGTTTGGTGCCTCAATTTCCTCATCTGTAAAATGGAGATGCTAGTAAGATGACCTGTGATTGTTTTAAGGAATAAGTGAGAAAGCAGTTAGAATAGCATCTGGCCCATATTAAGCAACCATTTTATCATGACCATGTGCCTGGTAATAGTGAAAGCTGAGATTACAGGGTAAAACAGGCCCAGATCATGAAGGGTTTTGTGCAAACCATGAATTTGGACTTTATCCTGAAGACAGTGTAAAGGCATTTTCCATAGACAAGTGAGACAATCAGCTTTAAAGAAAAAAAAAAAAAAAGCACTTTTTTAATGAAAGATGATTCTAATTAATAATTTCCTTACTTAGCAAGAAATCATTTAATAAATAATAATAGCAACATTAGAAACAAAAACCTGAATTTTTTCTTTTAATGATATACTTCTTCCCATCAAAGATTGTATAATCAATGAAACCAACATTTTGGATCACTCTCCTTCTTGCCTTGAACTCTATGATTTGAATTTAAACTATTTATTTTGGGATACTGCTTAGGTCTCTTGACAGGACATAGCTTCTGATAAGTAGACACAGGGTTCAGCCAGATTATCCAATCCTGCCAGGCGGGGCATTAGCCTCTTCTGATATCTCTTAGGAAAATGAAACTTGGCTTGAGTAGGAGACTATACGAGTAAGGAGAGACATTCTTTTTTTAAAGTTACTTTTTATTTTATATTGGAGTATAGATGATTTACAAAGTTGTGTCAGTTTCTGGTGTACAGTAAAGTGATTCAGTATATATATATATTTTTTTCCATATTCTTTTCCATTATTTGTTATTATAGGATACTGAGTAGAGTTCCCTGTGCTATGTAGTAGGTCCTTGTTGATTATCTATTTTATATATAGTAGTGTGTATATGTTAATCCCAAACTCCTAATTTATTCCTCCCCCCATCTTTCCCCTTTGGTACCATAAGTTTGTTTTCTAAGTCTGTGAGACTTATATTTTTATTTTATAGGTGAGAGACCAAAAGAATAAGTTACCCAAGATGATGTGGTTGCAAGTTTTGGAGCAAGGGTCAAATCAGGTTTCACTAAACCTAAACCCCATACCCTTTCATTAGACCATTAAGTCTTACCCCAGTCACTGTTGGTCTCTGAGCTAGCTATCAGAGTAAATTAGACTGGTTTCTGCCCTTGGGGGGACACAGTTTAGTGGGAAAGATGAACAAATCAGTGATTATAAGATAGTATCAGGGCTTCCCTGGTGGCGCAGTGGTTGAGAGTCCGCCTGCCGATGCAGGGGATGCGGGTTCGTGCCCCGGTCCGGGAGGATCCCACATGCCGCGGAGCGGCTGGGCCCGTGAGCCATGGCCGCTGAGCCTGCGCGTCCGGAGCCTGTGCTCCGCAACGGGAGAGGCCACAACGGTGAGAGGCCCGCGTACCGCAAAAAAAAAAAAAAAAAAAAAAAAAAAAAAAGATAGTATCAGAGGTACTATAATAAAGGTATGGATAAATTGTTATGATGTTACAAAGAAGGGATCAAGGTAAGCTTCCTGGGGAGGCATCTTTAAAGATAATTAGAAGTTTTTCCAGGCAGAGAAGGGTGGAGAGTATGTCAAGAAGAAAAACACCATAATGTCTATCTGATAATAGAAAAAAATATTCTGTGTGACTGCAGTGACCATGTGGAATCCTTCTTTAAGACCCTGCATAGATCACACTGTGGTCAGTCAGGCGGCCAGATATAAGAACCTTAACCACAACTGCAACCAAGCTCTCATGCCCAGGACTCCAGGTCACTTTAGGTTAAAGTGATTCCTCTCCTACTTCTTCTCACCCTCTAGAACTTGCAGAGTAACTAAGAAGGATACTTTGGCTCTAGACTGCCTGTGTTCAAATCCAGGCTCTAGTAGCTGTGTGATCTTGGGAAGTTACTTATCCTTTCTATAAAATGAAGATACTAATGATACCTACCTGATCGATTGGTGTGAAGATGAAATGAGTCAATATAGTTAATGTGTGTAGAACAGAACCTGGGACATAACAAGTATTTACCATTACTATTAATAGTAGTGGGGAGCTGAATATAATATATGTGCTTAGAATCTCAGAATGAGTGTTGAGTGGGGGAGCATGGTAAGGAAGCAGGTAAGATGTATAAAATGTATAATCCACCTATCCCTTGCGGCATTGCTGGGATAGTTAAATGACATAATGTGCACTAAATGCCTGTCACGTAGTAAGCCCTCAGGAAATGGTTAGTGCTACGATCATGACAGTAGTGATGACAATGTTTATCGTCATGTCAAGCCTGTGCAGCTTGACTGAGCCTCTCACTATTTGGCACTTGGTGAGCCACTGGGGGTATAGCTATGAGAAGGACAGACACGAACCCACATAAAACTTACATGTGAGTTCAGGCTGAGTGCAGGGATCATACTTTAGTCACATTTCTGTTCAATGCCTAACACTGTGTGATTGCTCAATAACTATATTGAATTGATTCATTCATTAATGAGACGAAGCTATCTGAGTTTGCATTTTACTAATTTGACTTGTTATCAGTCAACTGGAAGAATTGAATCAGCCTTATGTCACATGTCAGAGATCTTCTCTGAACAAAGTTTTTCCTTTTACTTCTCTTTACTTCCCAGTTATCATATTCTTAAATTTAGGGAAATTAGGCTAGGTCTAAAAGAAATCAAACAAATACCAGGTTTTTGGAATCAAGTAAAATAAGACTATAATTGAACTAATATTTTTAAAGTCCAGTGCTATAGCAAGCACTGTGCTGAACACTTTAAGTACTTTAGCTTATTTAATCCTCACAACTCTGAACTGTGTGATGGGGAAATTGAACTGAGGCACAAAGGGCTCCAGGGACTTGTCCAGGGCCACACATGTGGTAAATGGTGGAGGTGTGACTAGACCTAAAGTCTTTTGACTCAATCCTGTGCTTGTTCCATTTTGTCTTTCTGCCTCACTAAGATCTTCTCTTGATAACCTTAATGTCTCTCAGTGATAGATTTACTCCTTTTGCTACACTATCCAGTTTATGGGTGATATTTATCACCAATCATTGTGAAAATATAGATGAATTCAGCATTTAAAGGGTTAAGTTGGCACTCCTAACGATGAGAAAAAGCCTGAAGTACTCCAAAGATTAAGCTTAATGGAGGAATTTCAGATGATCAGGGTTTATTTTTGCAGCAAAAGTCCCCTTATGCATTTCTGTGCATCTCTGTACCCCATCCTGCCTCAAGGATGTACCATACTTGCTTCTCTGTGTTGGGCAAGCACTCCTTTGCTGGGCAGAGGACAAACATTAGCAGTTTGGTAGAGTGGAAAGAAGGAACACTTGCAAGGGAGGTAAGGAGGCATGCTCCTGTATTACTATGTGAATTAAACCAAGGCCCTTTTCTCCTTTGGGCCTTGTTTTCCTTATCTACAAAATGAGGTGATTAGAATGAGTGATTTATAGTTCCTCTTCCAGTTTTGTGTTATGTTTAACCTGTATTAAATCTAATTTGAAGATTCTGCTTTTGTGTAAAGACCACAAAGCAAAGTGTCTTTTGTGCCAGTGTGTATCTGACCCAGCAGAATTAAGCCAGCATGGACAATTCTTGCTGGCTTAGCAGGCTTGCCCTGACACCAGCTGACTGACCTGTGCCTGGCAAGGAAGGGGAGGGGAAGCTGCAGCAGAATTTATTGCCACTCATGGTGATCAGGTGATTTGGTATGAGCCCACAGTGTTCTTTCCACCCTACCATACAGCTTGTTTTTGTCCTCTACCAAGCAGAGAAGCACCTGCTCCTGGGTCACACAGATCAAGCAAAAGAGGGGGCTGCCTGGGCGCACTCCTAATTGTAATGGTGTGATGAAGGAGAAGGGGGATGGTGGAGAGTGTCAAGTATCTGTCAGGAGAGAGGGTGCTGGATCTGTCCTCATAACACAACTGGAAAATGGCCAGTAAACTAGACTTCTGGGTGAATTCCAGAGGGTCAGTTGATAGCTTTAACTTCACCCACTGAATACCAATCCACTGGATTAGTCTCTTTCTTCCCACCGCCCCCCCCCCCACCTTACTTATATCATAGCAAGTACTTTGAGATAAGGAAGAAATGAGAAGTGGGGAACAGGTGCGGATGAGTGGTTCACATCTGAGGCTGTGAATGGCAGACACTCACAGAAACATCCCCTTCATTTGTTGCCCATTGCCTGTGGTTCTGAGGTGGGTGCAACAATTTAAAGAGACGGATTGGCCTGGCCCTAGTGGTAGAAGTACTTCAGTAGTGAGTATTGTCTAGGTATTGGTACTTACTGGCATCTGGCCAGCACCAATGATGTGCTTCTACATTGTATTAGAAAGGTGCTTCTGGACTGATGCAGGTGAGAGATGCCGGCTAGTGACTAGAAAAATGCCAAAACCATCGTCTAGTTCTAGGGAAAGAAACTATCAGGGACTGGGTGAAAGGGTCTTTTTGTAACTGAGTGATGCTCCTAAAGACTTGAAATGAAAGTCAGGGATCATGTAAAAGAGATTCATTTATCTATTCAAGAGATATTTATTGAGATTCTGTCATGAAGCGGGGACTGGGCTGGGCTGGGAATATGAAGTTGAGCAAAACCAGCCACTAGTTACTATGGAGCTTATAGACTGGTAGAAAAGGTAGACATTAGTCAAATATTCACACAAATAAATAGGTATAGCAAACTGGTACAGGGGAAAGCATAGGTGCTATGGTAAGGTATGACAGATTATGACATGATCTAGTGACACAAGGTGGTGTCTCTGAGGAGGTGACCATTAAGCTAAGGTTTGAAATTGGCTAGAAGTTAACTAAATGAAGCAGAGTGGGTAAGAATCATTTGGGAATTAGGATCAACATGTCAGTCGGTCACTTAAGGTGATATGGTGGCTACAGT
Source organism: Neophocaena asiaeorientalis asiaeorientalis (assembly GCF_003031525.2). NCBI lineage: Eukaryota > Metazoa > Chordata > Mammalia > Artiodactyla > Phocoenidae > Neophocaena > Neophocaena asiaeorientalis. Next base: position 2,269,875 of record NW_020172632.1, on the reverse strand, counting down.
TATTTTTTACATAGGTTGTCAGGGGTCAGAGCTTATGAGAATAGCTAATATCTGGTGATACTGGATGAAGCGAGAGAATTCTAAATGACAAACAAGGTTCTTAATGGTTCAGGTCCTTTATTTTCATGGACCCTCCTCTCAGTAACCAGCATGGTTATATGTGGCATGTAGAGTTAGTTGCCTTTCTATGTACATCTCTCAGGAACTCTCTGAAGGCATAAATAATGCATTACCTTTTTTTGTTTAGCATATAGCAATAATTGAATATCTGCCGTGTGCTAGCTAGACTCTGTTTTGTGCACTGGTTAGTGTTAGGGAATGTAGTTACAGAGATGAAAATAAACAGTCCCCGCTCTCTTTGCATTACAAACAAGTCTCAGGCAATGGTCCTCAAAATGCAGTTCTCAGAGCAGCATTGGCATCACTTGTCAGCTTGCTAAGACCACAGATTCATGGATCTGACTCCCACCTAATGATTCAGAATTTCTAGAGATTCAGGACGCTATTTTAATAAGCTGTCCAGTTGATTCTTATTCACATTAAAGTTTGAAAACCACTGGTCTAGGATATGATATAATAAAGACATGACAATTTATGACAACAAAAAGACATTTATTGAGCATTTCCTATGTGCCAGACATTGTTTTGAGGATTTTACATGTATTATTCCATTTATTTCCTATAATAGCCTTATGAATTGATACTATCATTATTTTCATCTCACTGATGAGAAAACTAAGGCTTGGAGAGCTTAATAAACTTGCATCTGGTTAATGATAAAACCAGGATAAACAGATAATTACAATAAACAGAAAATCTAATTCAATACGGTAAAGCAATAATAGAAGTGTGATCAGGTTGTAGCAGTTATATGACAGGGTGCACCAAATTTTCCTTGATGGGGCTTACAGATGTACTGTATAAAGTGAATGCTCTTCAGTGAGTACTGAACTTCTAGATCAGAAGCTAAGAGGTGGCATTCCACGTAATTTACAACGAGAATTGAGCGAAAGGGAGAGGCGTGCCATGTGTGTTTGGAAATCAGAATTTATTTGGGTCACTAGATGTGGTATTTGGATCAGGCAGCCAGGTCAACAGTGGGAGTTGGCATGAGGATTTAGAAACCCAGCGTCTAAGTCATGGCTGAGTACAGAACTCAGTAGGTTAGTGCTCAAGATACCCAAAGTAGGATGTCCAAAGTCCAGGGGCAAAGTTGAGATGGAAATTAGAGGTAGGGCCTTACTAAGGCTTTTGAAAGCCCTGGGCTTTCTTACTTTTTGAGATCTACCTTTCAATACAAACATTAAAATATACTGACCTCTCAAATCAAACAAAATTAGTGTATATCTCTAAAAAGGGTTGAGTTGAATTTCAGTTGACTAGTTGACATTTTTGTAGCTATTTAATTCACACTTATCAATTTTGGCTTTAAAAGTTTCTTTTGTTCTTAATTAATTAATTAATTAATTTTGGCTGCGTTGGGTCTTCGTTACTGCACACAGGCTTTCTCTAGGTGCAGCGAACGGGGGCTACTCTTCGTTGCGGTGCGCAGGATTCTCATTACGGTGGCTTCTCTTGTTGCGGAGCACGGGCTCTAGGCATGTGGGCTTCAGTAGTTGTGGCACGTGGGCTCAGTAGTTGTGGCTCACAGACTGTAGAATGCAGGCTCAGTAGTTGTGGCACATGGGCTTAGTTGCTCCGCGGCATGTGGGATCTTCCTGGACCAGGGCTTGAACCCGTATCCCCTGCATTGGCAGGCGGATTCTTAACCACTGTGCCACAAGGGAAGTCATGTTTTGTTTCATTTTTGAGCCAATATTTTTTTCAGATCTCAAAAATTTTTCATAGACTCGTGAAAGCCTTTAGGCTCTGGGCACTGTGAGTTTAGCACCTAGTGGATAAAACCACCTTAACCAGAGGAGGGAGTAAGATATTACCAGATAGGAGCAATGAGAAGGTTGTCATGATCTCCCAGAAGTCGCTAGAATAAAGAGTGAGACATCAATAGATATAACAGGTCAGCTTTATTCTAACATTGACCTAGCATTGCTAAGGGAGTCGTAGATTATGCTTTGTTCAGTTCTTAGAGGCTGAGCCAAGACCTTATATGTCCACACTCAAGATGTATATTTAAATACCACTCATGCCCCCACCTCTACCCTCCCCTACTCAGTGTTCCACACCAACAGCTACAGGGACTAGATTAAAAAGCAAACAAGAAAAACTGTCTAAATTCTGAAATGGTCTGCTTTTCAACAGTTTAGGCTTCATTCCCTGTTTCCCGTTTTCAGTCTCTGCCAAGCTCAGATGGCTTGTGTCTCATTTGGAATGGTGATTCCTTTTGGACTGTCTGTCTGGCTTGGACCTGGCAAAACATTTTGGGGAAACCAGAGTTGCTGCTTTCACACTGTGTCATGGATGCCTTTACAATGATCTAGTAGAGTGTTTACTTCAATTTTTAAAAGTGAATCCTGAGATACCAAAAAGGTAAGTGATTGCACACGGCTTCAGAGCCATTGGTGGTGGAAACAATAACAGAATTCACATTTCCTAATTCCCAGTCTTGTGTTATTTCTTAGTCTTATGCTTCTTAGCCTCCAATGTTTTTACCTATAAAATAAGATGAACTCAGATATCAAGGTAAAGTAAGTGGTCCTTTGAATATCATTTAATAAGGAAGCAGAGTTACATATATATACATACTAAAACCAATGATATTAATATCAGTTAATATCTTTAAATTGCTCAAGTTAAAATAAAATCATTTTTTTCATATGTGCTATTTCACTTAATTCTCACAATTAACTTGTCATGTGGCTATGCTTATTTTCCATATTTCAGTGATCAGAAAGCTGAGTATCATTTAAGAGACTCACTCAAAATCAGTGGTGGCTGATTTTGGTGGGCTTCCCTGGTGGGCTTCCCTGGTGGCACAATGGTTGAGAGTCCCCCTGCCGATGCAGGGGACGCAGTTTCGTGCCCTGGTCTAGAAAGATCCCACATGCCACGGAGCGGCTGGGCCCGTGAGCCATGGCCGCTTAGCGTCCGGAGCCTGTGCTCTGCAACGGGAGAGGCCACAACAGTGAGAGGCCCACGTACCGCAAAAAAAAAAAAAAAAAAAA